>NC_139895.1:2005648-2245648 GCF_905171665.1 Trachurus trachurus | reverse complement strand
TCGTTACACTAATCAAAAAACACTTTTTCTTATTTTTGAAAATGAAGCCAAACAATACATTAAGTCTATTAAAAAATCCATCAACATGAAAGCTATAAACACTTTGAATTTATGTACTTTACAATGTTTTTGTATGAAAGCTTGTCTCTGCATTGTATAGTCTGTATTGAAACCCCCTGGCGATGTTCTGTTGGTGTATTGAACTGTATTGCACCATGCTGACTTCATAAAGTTTCTAAAAAAAAAAAAAAAAAAAAAGCGTTTTTTTTTTTTTTACGCCCACAAACTTTATTGTCAATTACAAATAATCAGCCATAGACTCTTAATAGGAACATATATTGCATTTTTTCCCCACAAGGCATCAATTTCTATAAATAAAATCTAGAAGGCTTTAAATACAGAAATCTAGCCTACATAAGAAATAAAAAATAAACACGAATCCAAGGCACTTTATTTTATTGACACTTTTCACAGTTTAACATTTTGCATTGCATCAGAGTTTCCACCATTTTATTAATTTTCTCACGTTCATTCATTTTTAAACCACACTATAGAGGGAGATTTATTTTTTCCACGTCAAGCGCATAAACATGACAAGTGTTGTAAGTTGTGACGTCATTACACTGGATTACCGCACTGAAGTATAATTTTAATGACTTGAGTGTTTTCATTTGCCGTTATTTTACTTCTATTGATTCATTGATCTAATGAATATTGATCTGCTAATTATTTCTCGAGTAATGTAATGAAGAGATGTATCTTTACTAAAGCTTATTTTAAAAGAAATATCTTTAATTAAAAGAATTAAATCTGGTTTTGGTGAACAGGTATTGAATGTTGAATTGCCTGTCTGCCTGTCTTGTTTTTGTTCTATTTATTTTCATAACCTTTTTTCTCTTTCTTTCTTTTTCTATGTGAATTCTATTAGTTTTATCTGTTCGTTTTTTGTTTGCAATAATGAAAATATAACATAAACTTTGAATTATTAAAAAAAAAATTTAATCTGAAACGCAAAACAAGCTTGAAACTACGTTTTTTTTTTTTTTAATATTTTATTGTGAAATCTGTAACCGGAAGTCACGTGTTTTGTAGTCCTTGAGGCCGGCTGTGTTGTAACGTGCAGTAAGGTCACACACACAGACAGTTTACAGCAGCGAACAGAGGTGAATTAACGTAAATTCACGGTGCAGATTAAAGTTACAGTTCGTCCACTTTAAGGCGTTTCATCCTTTTAACCAGAGGACTCGGGTTTGTTCGGGTTTTTATTCGGGTTTGTTCGGTTTTATCCGGAGAACAGGCACCAACAGGTGAGTCAAACTGGTCTGAATGTCGGTCAACGTGAACAGATGTAACGGTTTGTTTTCACTGCAGCTTCACGTTCACTGGTTTTACTACAACTACACGTAATGAGCTAACAGCTGCTAACACTGTGTAGTAGATAACTACTGGTATTTATGCAGCATTTTCTAAACAGGAAGTCAGAGTGAACACTGAAGACTAAAAACATCTTTACTGAAAGACCTGACTGCAAAAATGTATAGTAAAAATATTAAAGGGATAGTTTTTGTGTGGTTTGTGCAGTGCTTTGGCAACAATGGGTTTATGTTCATGCCAATAAAGCTAATTGAATTGAATTGAATTGAATAGTTCACCCAAAATTGAAATTTCAGTCAGCTGCTGCGTTCAGTGCAGTTATGGCTCTTGCATAAAAGCTGTTTCTCAGTCTATTAGTTCCTGAATGCATCACCTTTACTTACACATTACATGATCTAATATTAAAGGGATAGTTCACCCCAAAATTGAAATTTCTCACTCATTATCTACTCCTCCTCCTCATGTGGACTAAGGGCTGGGAGAAGTTTCAGAGTCCTCCGTGGCTTCTCTGAGTTACAGGGGGTCTCGGCGTAGCAGTGCATGTCCATATGACGGTTGCAAATGGATACCAACTGTCTTCATAACAAAAAGACACACCAAAAAACATCCAAATACCTCCATGCATCGTCCAAATTTGACGAACCGGGAAGAGGAAACTTCCGTTACAAACAAGCTTGAAATATGGACTTATTTCATTTGTTTCGGAACAATTTCTCATGTCGGGGCTTCAATACAAGACGGACATTACATACGAGCAGCATGGAGGTATTTGGATGTTTTTTGGTGTGTCTTTTTGTTACGAAGACAGTTGGTGTCCATTTGCAACCGTCATATGGACATGCACTGCTACGCCGAGACCCCCTGTAACTCAGAGAAGCCACGGAGGACTCTGAAACTTCTCCCAGCCCTTAGTCCACATGAGGGGGAGGAGATAATGAGGGAAATTTCAATTTTGGGTGAACTATCCCTTTAAAATTAGATCATGTAAGTAAAGGTGATGCGTTCAGGAACTAATAGACTGAGAAACAGCTTTTATGCAAGAGCCATAACTGCACTGAACGCAGCAGCTGACTGGCTGAAACATAATGTGCAATAGTGTGTTAGTTATCACTATGTTTATTTAATGGCACCTAATGATCCGTTTCATTGTTGTTTTGATGTCAAATCATCTGAAACTGTGTTTATTGTTTTACAGTTAAACATCGTCTCCTCAGCCAATCAGAGTACCTCGCCCCATCCTGTAGCTCGGAGAGTCAGAAAACAACCAAGAAACCAGCGAAGTTGAGCGTCGTCGTGGTGCGTTCAGGGTCCACTGTGTTCAAGCTGCAGCTCCACATTTTCACTCATGACACATTCAAGGTCCATCTGAAACCTCAAACCTTCAGGGTTTCTGCAGGTACCAGCAAATCTAATTTAAAGGGTTAGTAGCATTTTTTTTAAAGTGTGGTTGTATGATCTACAAATAGCCCCTAAGTACTTTAATTGCAGTAGAAGACTCTTTGCACTCCTCCCGTTAGCAACGCCAGCCCATAATAGCCCTGCCCAGAGATTTACAACATAGAGTGTTGTGAACAGACCAAAAGAAACGGCCTATTTTCACGGCCTAAAAGAGGTTTTACCTGAAAAAAAATACACAGTTCCATTGTTCACTATAATATAATTTTTTCCAGCCCTTCAAAGTTCAGGAAAAACACAGTTTTTATTTGGACCTAACCAACTCACATATCCCTCCGCCCAGGGTTAGCGCCCGCCGATCAGCAGTTGGTTAGGTGAAAATAGGCCGTTTCTTTTGGTCTGTTCACAACACTGTATGTTGTAAATCTCTGGGCAGGGCTATTATGGGCTGGCGTTGCTAACGGGAGGAGTGCAGAGAGTCTTCTACTGTAATTAAAGTACTTAGGGGCTATTTGTAGATCATACAACCCCACTTTAAAAAAAAATGATACTATCCCTTTAATGCTTTTTAATGCCATTTCAAACATCTTTAATGGCCGTGACTGCAAATACTATACGTGTGCATACATAAACTTACCTGTATACACATACACACACCCAATTACTTGGTTCTGCATGTTTATCACACCAATAGAGGAGCACCGACTGCAATTTTCTGGCCGATCACCGATTTTTAAAAAGCCTGACCTGCCGATTCCGATTTTTGCTGATAGCGATTAAAAAAAAAAAAGTCACCAGCCACCACCTAAAAATATTTCTTCACCCACGTTTAATTTTACTGTAGATTAACTGTATAATCCCCCTATTTTTCTGCTCCTTGTGCTCTATGGGGATGTAATGATATCAAAATCTCACTGTATGAATCAATCAATTTTTTAATGCCTTTGAGAATTGGATTTAATGCCTTTTAAAGGATAATTTCCGTTTTTTTTTTTACAACCTGGACCTTATTTCTAGCATAAAATACGATCATTTTACTCACCCAGATAACTTTGGAAAAAAACACAGTTTTTATTTGGACCTAACCAACTGCTGATCGGCGGGCGCTAACCCTGGGCGGAGGGATACGTGAGTTGGTTAGGTCCAAATAAAAACTGTGTTTTTCCTGCACTTTGAAGGGCTGGAAAAAATTATATTATAGTGAACAATGGAACTGTGTATTTTTTTTTCAGGTAAAACCTCTTTTAGGCCACGAAAATAGGCCGTTTCTTTGGGTCTGTTCACAACAATGTATGTTGTAAATCTCTGGGCAGGGCTATTACGGGCTGGCGTTGCTAACGGGAGGAGTGCAGAGAGTCTTCTACTGCAATTAAAGTACTTAGGGGCTATTTGTAGATCATACAACCACACTTTAAAAAAAATGATACTATCCCTTTAATTTTAGCAAAATATATTTAATGACTTTTAATGCTTTTTAATGACCTGCAGAAACCCTGGTCCTGGAGGAAGCTCAGCGATCCAACGACTGATCTGAAGCCAGCGGCGGTTGGACTCGGTCGGACGCCGTCATGTCGCCGTGGTAGCCTCCCGCTACGCCGGCTTCTGATTGGCTCTGCTTGCTCCCTCGTGGAGCTGGTGAGCGATGTCCCGTCACAGCAAGCTGCAGAAGCAGGTCCTGGCTCTGTACCGGCAGTTCCTCCGGGCCGGTCGGGACAAACCGGGCTTCGTGCCGCGCATCCGAGACGAGTTCAGGGACAACGCGCGCATCAAGAAGACGGACGTGATGCACATCGAGTACCTGTACCGGCGCGGCCAGCGGCAGCTGGAGCAGCTGAAGGACGTCAACACCAAACAGCTGGGCGCCTTCTCCAACAGGGTTTCTGCAGGTACCACCAAATCTAATGTAATGCTTTTTAATGCCCTTTTTAATGCCATTTCAAACATTTTTAATGCCCAAGACTACATATACTTACCTATACCAGGGTTCCTACAGCTGAAGCCAAGTTAAATTTAAGACTTTTTAAGACGTTTTTAAAGGGATAGTTCAACATTTTGGCAAATTGGCCCATTGCCATAATCCCTATAGTCATAGCAGTAGGTTCGTTACCTTTATTTGTCGGTGTAAGCTATTTTTAGAATGGAGGAGCAGAGCGGCAGGTTGTTCAGAGCTACGCTATGGAGGCTCATTATGGGATTTCTTGGTTTCCCTCATCAAACTCATCAAATACAAAATCCCAAAACTCCAAAACGCTTTCGTGGACAAGTTGTGAGCTGCACATTCACCACGCTATGAGATAATAATAGAACGTTACGAGACAGAGTTGTTTTAGAGGTAAATTCATGCAAAACCGCTGATGCGCGTTGCGTTCAGGGACAGTTTTTCATCATCAGTCTCTGTATTTACCTCGAAAACGGCTCCGTTTCGTAACGTTCCATTATTATCTCATGGCGTGGTGAATGTGCAGGTCACAACTTGTCCACCAGAGCGTTTTGGAGTTTTGGGATTTTGTATTTGATGAGTTTGATGAGGGAAACCAAGAAATCCCATAATGAGCCTCCGTAGCGTAGCTCTGAGCAGCTCACGGCTCTGCTCCTCCGTTCTAAAAAATAGCTTACACCGACAAATAAAGGTAACGAACCTACTGCTATGACTATAGGGATTATGGCAATGGGCCAATTTGCCAAAATGTTGAACTATCCCTTTAAAGCCACTTGAAATGAAATTTAAGACCGACTTCACAATAAACACAAATGCAGAAAAAAGAGAAAAAAAACACCACATCAATTACATAGGGTTATAGGGACAATTTGACCCACTTTCCTATGTGATCCAAGGTAAAGTGACTGCTACATGAACATTGGATTGTGTCTCTTTCCAGCTGTCCTTTCAAAATAAATGCAGAAAAAGTCAGGAAAAGAAAAACACTGACTCGGAAGCTGGAGGCGGTGAGAAATTTAGCGTTGACGGCCGCCACTAACTTCTCTATGTCGGAATGTTACCAATTATTTTGAGATTTGAGACTAATTACAATCATAACATACCACTTATCATGTGTTAACATTTTTAAGACTTTTGAAAAACTGATTTAAGACATTTTAATGCCAATTAAGGCCTTGTTTTTAGATTAATGAATTCAATGCCTTTTAAGACTTTTTAAGGATCCGAATGAACCCTTCTATAAACACATACACACACCCAATGACTTGGTTCTGAATGTTTATCACACCAATAGAGGAGCACCAACTGCAATTTTCTGGCTGATCACCGATTTTTAAAAAGCTTGACCCGCCGATTCCGATTTTTGCCGATAGCGAATGTCAACAGTAGCCTGCCACCACCTAAAAATATGAATTTAGAAAATTCTCCATTTCTTCACCCACGTTTAATTTTACTGTAGATTAACTGTATAATCCCCCTATTTTTTCTGCTCTTTGTGCTCTACAGGATGTAATGATATCAAAATCTCACTGTATGAATCAATCAAGTTTTTAGAAATGTTTTAATGCCTTTGAAAATCAAATTTAATGCCTTTTAATGCCATTTAAGGCCTTAATTTTAGCCAGATATATTTAATGACTTTTAATGCTTTTTAATGACCTGCAGAAACCCTGTCCAAGCCCACGGACCAGAGCTGACCTCTGACCTCTGACCTCTGCGACACCAACACGTCACCGATACCTCCTACAGACCGGCTTCTCGCCACAAACGTCTCTCTGAGATGTTGCATTCAAGTCCAGTGGGGAAACAAAGGCTCAGTGTGATGAAATCCACATAATGTAAAAACACTGTGGGCATTTTGTTTTCAGTTATAGATGTAAAATAAAAATCACAATAAAGTTAAACGTTGTACAGAGTTGAAGTTCATGGACCTAACTTTATTCTCACTTCTGCACTGTCAGCAAAAAATACTTGACAGATCAGTACATTCAACATATATGTAGAATTTATAAAGATATTGTTTATTATGATGCCATTACCTAATTTAATCTACAAGCACATCATCCTGATTGTACTGTATGTATGTACAGTGGAGTGTTTTTGAAGTGTGGTAGTGGTAGTGTGATTTCTGCTCAATGCACAGAATATATCTGGCAAAAAACACAAGAGAAGTTTAGGATTAATATTAAAAACTCCTGTGGTTTCTGTGGTATAGAAGATGAAACTATCTCACATTGTTATGGTGTTTTGGTTGGATGTACAAAATGATATTAGAAGGAAAACCAGACACACGATCCAGCTGCAGGAAAAAGACTTTAATATTTGCTTTGAGGACATCAAGAAAGAAAAAGACTTGAATGTTTTGAACAACGTATTTTGTTTTTATAAAGTAAAGTTCACATTCATAAATAAAAATAAATGGGACTGACTCCAAACCAAGTTTTTACACACTTTTTGCATGAACTGTATCAATATGGCAGCGCTATGGATGGACTGGAAAACCAGAAGGCAAAGAAAACTAATTCTATTTTGGTCAAATGTTTATTTCATTTACACTTTTGATTGATTATTTATTATTTTTTTCTATTCCTCATGTATAATCATTATTACTCCTGGCTAAAACATATTCAATTGTTAAAGGGATAGTTCAACATTTTGGCAAATTAAATGGGATTTCTTGGTTTCCCTCATCATCAAACTCATCAAATACACAACCCAACAACTCCACAACGCTCTGGTGGACAAGTTGTGACCTGCACATTCACCACACTATGAGATAATAACACAACGTTACCACACAGAGTTGTTTTAGAGGGAAATACAGAGACTGATGATGAAAAAGTCTTTTTTTGCAAGTCCAAGTCAAGTCTCAAGTCTTTGAGGGGTGAGACTTCGGCTGTCTTTACACTACAGACCTTGATGCCCAATTCCGATTTGTTGCCTATATCCATATATTTTTTTGACTGTCTATTTACATGTTCTATCCAAGGGGGCAGTTGTCGGTCTGAGAAGTGAAGCTCACTTCCGCGTTCAAAAAACTGCAATCCCCTCTTCTTCCTCTGGGGGCTGGTGTCAGAAAGCAGCATTCTCCATAGACCCCCATGTTAAAATCACCCACTTTACATCCTCAGTAAACATGTTAAAAGCCTGGTGTCAGAACGTTTTTTTTTCTCAATCGATAGTTTCTACCCCCACACACACTCTGAGGGGGTTTAACTCTACTGTTTTACTGTTATTAGGTTAAAACTCTGGCCAATTAGGGCGCGGAAACGTTGAGTGACAGGTCCGAGCAGCTCCGTGGACAGCTGCTTCGAGGCCAGTGGGCGGGTTCTCGGCCGGCCAATCCAACATGGCGCTGTTCAGGCCGCCATATTGGAGTCACAAAAACAACTCCACAAAACCAACGGGGGACGACACGGGTACTACGTCCATTCTTTTTATAGTCTATGGTTCTATCAGAAGTGACCCACATCTGATAATTTGCATTTACACCGGCTGTGCCTGCAGTCTTCTTACTCCCCCTCTACATCAGAAACCATGCTGCTCTGCAGGTTGCACAGAGCTGCACAGATCCTCAAAATCTGGTCAATTTTGGGGATGCGATGAACAGGAACTGCGTGTGCGAGGATTTTGAAGTTTTTCAGTCTGCAGATGACGCGTTCTACAACATGGAGCCGTACGTCGACGGCGGCGGTGGTGTGTTCTTCTTGTTGTTCTTCAGACAGTGGAACGACCAGTTTGACCTTCCTCTCACAGAGAAGATCGTTGATGTCGAATCCTCCGTCGGCCACGACCTCGTCGCCCGGACGCAGGTGTTCCAGGAGGCCGGACTTCGCCGTGATGAACTTCCCGCTGCACCTTCCTCCGTATGCCGGCGAGACGAACATGATGAGTCCACACGGCGCCACGGCAACCAGGTATTTCATGGTGGTGCTCTGTCCACAGGACTCGTCGTCTTCTTCTGAGTCGGGGCCACGTGGTTTTTGAAGCGGCGTCGTCTCGTAACAGCCGATCACACACGTGGTGTTGGGGTGATGCTCTCTGAAGGAGCGGGGCATCGCTGCTCGGATGGTTTCCCTGGGAAGCCACGGTACGTAACACCTCGTGTTCTCCTCCAGCAGCTCCATCCAGTGGCCGATGATCTGACCCGCGACGGGCGGAGAGACGCCGAACCGCTCGGCCAGCTCGGCGTGCAGCGCGTTCAGACGCAGCTTCATCAGCGTCATCAGCAGCTGATCCCACGGGTGTAAATGGAAACCGTCGCCGTGTACTTTTGTGAGGTGCATAGCAACGGACTTAAATGCATCCAGCGATAACCCGGTGTACAGCTGAGAGAGGTTGTCGTTCCTCAGTACGGTTGTGTACAGCGCAGCCGGCTCAGCGCGTCGTGTCGGAGGAGAGAGTTTTGAACAGTAGCTGTGGTCAGAGACCTCGTCGTCGTCACGCTGCGTCGCCACGTGACCGTGGTCATCGTCATCCTCCCAGTTCTCTACTGCACCGCTGAGACCCACCGATACCGTACCTGTGGAAAAAAACATTACGTTAAAGGGATAGTTCACCTAGGGGTGGGCGATATGGCAAAAATATCATATCACGATTTTTTTTAAATGAAGTCACGATTTCGATTTCATCACTATCTTAAATCGAAAAAAGAAAAACAGACAATTTAGGCCAAAGAACCTTTCTGAACAGATTTGAATCTAAATAGTTGCAGTTTTGCCAACATGTGCAAACAACGTAAACATAGTAAAAGGTAAACAACAACACTCTGATAAAGTGGACTCGTGCAACATAAAAGGGAGCTTTCAATAAACATGAAAGTAAAATTATATTAATGAAGACATTACTGTTTGTTTTATTCAACACAGTAATTTTAACAGGATTTTAAGTGTATCAAAACACTAGCTGATTGAAAAGGGTCAAATAAAAATACAAACTAAAGTAACTGTTATCTCTTTTAGCAAACTTTGCAAATGTCCTTTGCGCTTTGCAGCATAGAACTGCAGTTTATAGAATGTGCCCCAGACGATCCTACGATCTCTGCACTTTGGCAGATCGTCTACACGCTCTAATCCTTCACGATCTAATATCGCCATATCGCCCACCCCTAAGTTCACCCAAAATTGAAATTTCATTCTCATTATCTCCTCCCCCTCATGTGGACTAAGGGCTGGGAGAAGTTTCAGAGTCCTCCGTGGCTTCTCTGAGTTACAGGGGGTCTCGGCGTAGCAGTGCATGTCCATATAACGGTTGAGAACGGAGCTCACTTTTCTTCGTCCAAAAAGACACACCAAAAAACATCCAAATACCTCCATGCTGCTCGTATGTAATGTCCCTCTTGTATTGAAGCCCCGACATGAAAAATTGTTCTGAAAAAAATTAAATAAGTCTATATTTTAAGCTTGTTTTGTAGCGGAAGCTTCTCGAAGCTCCTCTTCCCGGAGCTTCCATTACAAACAAGTTCAAAATATAGACTTATTTAATTTTTTTTGGGACAATTTCTCATTTCGGGGCTTCAATACAAGAGGGACATTACATACGAGCAGTATGGAGGTATTTGGATGTTTTTTGGTGTGTCTTTTTGTTACGAAGACAGTTGGTATCCATTCACAACCGTCATATTGACATGCACTGCTACGCCGAGACCCCCTGTAACTCAGAGAAGCCACGGAGGACTCTGAAACTTCTCCCAGCCCTTAGTCCACATGAGGGGGAGGAGAAAATGAGTGAAATTTCAGAGGTTCAACATTTACGACCATTTTCCTAGCAGATCGTTGGGAGAATCTGACTCTTAAAGGGATAGTTCAACATTTTGTCTAATAGTCCCATTGCCATAATCCCTATTCATTAGATTCACATGACGTCACTGTGTTTCTGCGCCGCCATATTTGTGTCCGAATCAGGGCGATCTGGGCACAGATCACAGCGTCACGTTACCAGAACAAGTGGAGTAGTAGGAGGAAATCAGCAAGAGACCGAAAATTGACGTTATTTGAAAGATGCCAGGATTATATTGTGCTGTTGACTGATAGCAGTCGCCAAAAAAAACCCGGACTGCAGTTTTATTCCATCCCAAAAGATGTAAAGTTATAGGCGGAATAAATAGTTGACTGCAGGCATCTATCAGTGGCAGCATGGGCTGTGACAAGTCTCACAAAAAGAGGGGATTCACTTTTTTTTAAATAACATGGATATATTGAATTCTGCATTTTGATTACTTTCTTATTAATTACTCACTGATTCTGCATTTAGGGTCTTTTATTTCTGTATAACAGACCGTTGCTAAGTAAAACGGGCCGTTGCTAGGGACGCCGCTCTGATCAGCGGAGCAGGGCAGAAGATCTATCAAGGATTTTTACCTTGTGTTTCATTTTTACCAGCTTCAGACTAATTGTGATGTTAGAAAAATGACTTGTAGCTTGTTAGAGGGAGAGTGGAGGCTCTCTGCCTCCCTCACCGCTGCTGGAACCAAACCTGCGATCAGAGCGGACAGAGCGGACGGGCCAGCGCAGTGTCACAGCTGTGACCAGCTGTGTCTGTGCCACCGCGAGTCTGTGACACAAACGTGTCCCGTATCGTAATCTCTTATGACAGACAGGACGACATAAATGTCCACATCGTAACATTTACATGATAATTCATCAATCTACTGATTGATTATCAAAAGCTCGTTGAAAACAACTACACACGAGTCGACCGAGAGGAGGGTGAGGAGCAAACAGCGGAGAAGTGACCGGACTAAGGACTTTGATCAACATTACGTCTCAAATTAATTAATTAATTCATAAACTGTGTAATAAGTGGGATAATATAGAGTTTGTCTGTTGTTATAGAGATATAAACCCAGACAGGATGTATGAAACCCTGTCATTTTGTCAAGAAACTGTCATTTCCATCCTGCGGTTTGCATGCTGTCATATGAGGAGACCTGTCAAATCGGACACAAATATGGCGGCGGTCCCTTCGACGTGACGTCACTGCAACCTATGAATAGTCATAGCAGTAGGTTCGTTACCTTTAATTGTCGGTGCAAGCTGTTTTTAGAACGGCGCAGCAGAGCCGTGAGCTGCTCAGAGCTACGCTACGGAGGCTCATTATGGGATTTCTTTGTTGGTTTCCCTCATCAAACTCATCAAATACACAATCCAACAACTCCACAACGCTCTGGTGGACAAGTTGTGAGCTGCACATTCACCACGCTATGAGATAATAACACAACGTTACCACACAGAGTTGTTTTAGAGGGAAATTCATGCAAAACCGCTGATGCACGTTGCCTTCAGGGACAGTTTTTCATCAACAGTCTCTGTATTTCCCTCTAAAACAACTCTGTGTGGTAACGTTGTGTTATTATCTCATAGCGTGGTGAATGTGCAGCTCACAACTTGTCCACCAGAGCGTTGTGGAGTTGTTGGATTGTTGTTGTATTTGATGAGTTTGATGAGGGAAACCAAGAAATCCCATAATGAGCCTCCGTAGCGTAGCTCTGAGCAGCTCACGGCTCTGCTCCGCCGTTCTAAAAACAGCTTGCACCGACAAATAAAGGTAACGAACCTACTGCTATGACTATAGGGATTATGGTGATGGGGGAATTTGACAAAATGTTAAACTATCCTGTTAACGTTACGCTAACAAGCACAACAACAAGCTCGCTTACCTGAATCCAGGAACCTCTTCGACGGCCGACGTGACTTCTTCTCCGGGACGTCGTGGCCGAGCCACTTCTCGGGGAACGGGTGCTCAGCTGTCGGTTTCCCGTCCACGAAGTGAAAGGAGCAGACGTACGGGCGCTTGGGCGGTCGCCTCAGCTTCAGCGCCTTCTGCCACAGCCTCAGGCGCTCGTCGTGTTTGGGAGGTGGATGCAGGTTGTACGTTGCTCCACAACATTCACGCCTCTCCACTTTATGTTGGAAACATTGTTGTTTCAGCTGCTGCCTCCTCTTCGCCCAGTTGTTGTGGCATCCTCTCACCGAACAGATGATGCCAGACATAGCTAACTAACTGTAACCCATGTAGAAACCTCTCTGCCGGTGCTCTGCGATGTGTTGTGGGCTCTGACAATCACTTTACTCGGTCTGTCACAAAATAAACACACGGGAGAGACTTGAGCGGTGTACACGAGGAGGTTGTCGACACTTCTGCAGACATGTTCCAGTCAGACTCTCTTTTACTCATGAAATAATAGTGTTTTTTTTATCGAAGCAACCAGAAAATAAGATGTAAAATAAAGAAATATCACTCCCCAAATTATATATTAAAGGGACAACGGGGAGTTTCTATTTGGTTATAAAAAAGTCTGATATTAATGTGGATGAATCTCCGTTACCACTTGTTAATGGTCCATTTTAGATAAATCTATGGTTTTGTCTCTATGGTTATTTTGTTATTATTAGTGGTGGTGGAAATGCTGGGCGAGCCGACCAGCGTTTCTTTACTTTCGGTTTCGTGGCGAGTCATGAGAATAACGCCGCCGAATCTCCGTTTATGGTGGGAACTACGACGGTATGTGATCGTCTTCCAACCTCTGACTTTAATTCTTGATGAATGAAAACATGAGTCTGTCTTGCGCTGGTCAAAGAATTTCACGGTGCGCGGAGGCTCATAAATGTAGTAAGAAAACACTTCGCTTTTCCAAAACTCCTCGTTGTCCCTTTAAATTAACTTAAATAAAAATAAATTAACTGAAATAACTTAAATGATTCTCACAGAACCCTCATTCATTCATTTCATATGTAAATAGCATCCCCACATAATAACCAGTGGACATAATAAACGTAATAAACCATCTTCATACCTGTCACAAAATAAACATAAAGAGGAGAGACTTGAGCGGTGTGCATGAGGAGGTTGTCGACACTTCTGCCGAGGAGAAAGAAAAAGAGTCACATACAAAACAAAAACACCGTGAATCGGCTCTCGGCTAATGAAGCGTGTAATGTAAACATTAGCACAAGCTAACGCTAACTAGCGATATTCACAGACTGCTTCGGAGTCACTTTTTACACACACACACACACACACAGCGCGGTTAACGGCTGAAAACACTCGCAACAACATCCCGACATGAACCGCACTGTGTAAAAGATGAAAGATGAAATAATAACTGAATATTTTGGTGAAATAATGTAAAAGTAAATATCCAACTGTTACATAACTTAGCTAAGTTAGCTGGTTACCGTTAGCTACGTTAGCTAAGTTAGCTGGTTACCGTTGCTACGCAGCCGTAAGCGACAACAATCTACCTCATGAAGGAAACGATGTTTAACAACAACGGAAATAAAAAAAAAAACAACAACTATGTTTTAAACACTAGAGATATTTACCGTTTTCTCCTCCCCACGTTACTGATCAAGCTGCTGAGTAGCGGGCGACGATTCACAACAACAACGGCACTTCCGGTCAGAACCGGAAGTTAGGTGACAAAAAGATGTAAAATAAAATGGCGAAAAAATAAGGTGAATTACCCATAGATATATAAACGATTACCCAATATGTAAAAACAAGAAAGCTTTGAAGACATCCAGTCTTATGGAAAATATTGTGGTCAATATTACTAGATAAAGTCTCTATTGTTTTTTTGCATAGATATTTATTTTCTGGCTCTTTATTGACCATAATTATCCTTACGCATCCAGATACATTGTATTTTTATTTTATTTATTTATTTTTGTCAAGCTCTGCTAGATAGACAGACAGACAGATAGAAGGACAGATAGATAGATAGATAGATAGATAGATAGATAGATAGATAGATAGATAGATAGATAGATAGATAGATAGATAGATAGACTTTATTGATCCCAAGCTGGGAAATGAGTGACAGTGCAGCAGCAGCATTACACACGGTGACGATAACAACATATAGGATAAGAATATAAAGAACAAACTATACATAATAAAATAGCAAATAAAATGTAATGTACAAAAGTAGGCTATATAGCTACAACAAATTGGCTGTTGATTTTAGTTCAAAGTAAAAAAAAAATGTGCAATGTGTGTAACTGTGTGTAGAAAATAAAGTGCGCAGTGACCGTAAGTTATGAGCAGAGTATTTTAGCTGTTATTCTACAGTGTGATGGCATGTGGCAGGACAGAGTTCCTGTATCTGTCCCTTGGACAGCGGAGCTGCAGCAGCCTGTGGGAGAAGCTGCTCCGCTGTCCGTCCACTGTGTGATGGAGAGGCTGCTGCTCGTTGTCCATGATGGAGATCAGTTTATTCAGTGTCCTCCTCTCCACCACCGTCTCAAGAGACTCTGTTTCTGCAGCTTTATTAGTGGGGCAGATAACTGCAAAATTACAGGAGAATCGTTCACTTCTGGAAACAAGCACCAAAATTGGCACACATACTCCTTAGGGGTTGCTCTTTTGATAAGATCATTAAAATAGGACAAGTCTTTGCGATTGTATTCCGAAATGCAATTTTACTGTGTATTCAATGGCGGCCATCTTGAAAAATGGTCACCATCTTTAATTTTTAGGTGGCTAACGGGTTTTATCAAAAGAGCAATCCCTAAGGAGTATGTGTGCCAATTTTGGTGCTTGTTTCCAGAAGTGAACGATTATTACAGTTATCTGCCCCACTATATATAACATTGTGGTTCTAGCGAAGCACATCAGTGCAGCTGCTTTCAAAGAGTTCATTCTCAGAAACAAGAGTTACCTGTGTACGCCAGCATACATAACAAATAATTAACAAGGTCCTTAAAGTCATTTAGAAAAAATATAGTAATTCATTGATGTGAAAAATAAGAAATTTACTCTTACTCCTACTTTTACTTAAAGTAAATTTAAAAGCATACACTTTTGGATACTAAAGTACCTTTAAAAGCATGTACTTTTTTACTCTTACTGGAGTAACATGTCGACTGAGCTACTTTTACTTGTAACGGAGTACATTTTGACCAGGAGTATTTGTAGGCTACTCTTATTCAAGTACTGGGGTGGAGTACCGGTACTCTGTCCATCTCTGAATGTCTCAAATGTGATAATAAAGTTTGTTTAAAAAAAGGTGAATTATTATGAATGTGAATGTATTTTAACCCTCTATGGTAGCTACGCTGCATCATGATGCCAGTGGGGAAAAAATGTTTGGAGTGTTTTTATGTCTCAAAATAGACTAAATAAACATAATCTAAAGACATTTTGACTGTAGGCAACATTGTACCATTACGGTTCATCATCTACTGTATTAGAAACACCAGTCTCTGTAGACTTTCACCTTCACTGGCCTCATCCTCATCTTCCTCATCATCATCATAATAGCCTGATGTTTACTTTACTGCATCCAAAATCAAATTTATTAAGGATAAAAAACAAAATGATGATGAATTATATGTTTTTGAACATTATATTTACACCTAAACACACACTACCATAGTCTCATAATGCAATATTGATTCCATAATGGTCCACTGTCGCCTCAAGGCAACATTGCAATTTTCTATAATGGTACGTTGTTGCTTTCGGGCAACAGGTGCATTTTAACAAGTTTCCATTATTTAATAAGTAAATAAATTGCATGGAACTATTAAAAATTAAACTTTACTAATCTATTAGTGTAAATATATTTTTTTCCAGATGAAAAAGGGCCAGGAAGTTACTGTATGTTTTCAGTCCGTTTTAGTGGAGCAAAATGGCAAACCTGTTTCCTTTGAAAAAGTCTGCAAAAAAGGGTTTCAGTGGCTTCTTGAAAGTCATGTGATAAATTAAAGCATTGTTATTGGTTCTCTAAGGTCTCCTCTCTTTTTTAAAGTATTACAGCATTAAATGGGATGAATTGTGGAGATGTGACAGGACAAAAAGTGGTAACATGGTACCATAGAGGGATATTATCCCAAAGATACTCTTTTTATTCTATTTCCCCTCTAGGTGGTGTAGTCCTCTAGGTGGTGTAGTTCTGGCGCTGGCCGCTGGCGGCGGCAGAGGACCGATGATGAGCTCAGACTCCAGCGGAGAAGAAGAGGAGCAGTGTAAACAGGAAGTGAACCCTGTCACTCCCCGTAGCCACAGCAGCACCGTCTCAGTTTCATAGTTTTCCTACATTAGAGTGAAAACAGAGTGAAAACAGCGGCTTTAGCTTCACTCCGCGGTCTCGTCTGAACTCTCTGCGTTTCCTTTCAGTCGGATCTTTCCCGCCGTTTTCGTGTCGTCGTCGTTTTTTGTGTTTTTTTGTGTGTGTTTGTTTGGTTTTTTTCTCTTTCCGCCGCCATGTTCGGTTCAGGAGGAGGAGGAGGAGGAGGAGGAGGAGGAGGAATGACCAACGCTCAGTTACTTCAAGAGGTAATTAAATAACGTTACTTCACCACACCTGGGAGCACAGGTGAGCTGAGTAACGACCAGAGATGACGTCACCCTGACGCAGACAGGTTAAAGTGCTGCGGCTTCTTCAGGAGGAAAAACCCGAACAGACGAGTTTATCAACCGATAAACGTCAAATATCAGGAAAAACTAGTCCATACAGAGGAGGAAAGGGAGATTTATATTATAATATATTATATTATACTGTATTTTATTATACTAGATTATATTATATTAGATACAATTAGATTCTAGAGAAGTTTAACTTCCTGCTGACTGTCCTTCTGGTTCAAATTGAGCCAAACTGTTCCCTTCCTCCTTCCTTCCTTTCTCCCTCCTTCTGTCCACAATCCTTTTTCCCTCCCTCCCTTCCTTCCTTCCTTCCTTCCTTCCTTCCTTCCTTCCTTCCCTTCATCCTTACTTCTTCTTCCTTCCTCTTTTGAACCAGTTGACCTGGTCTGTTCCCTATCCCTCCATCTTTCTTTCTTTCCTTTTTCCCTCCCCTCTTTCCACAATCCTTTTTCCCTCCCTCCCTCCCTTCCTTCCTTCCCTTTGTCCTTACTTCTCCCTTCCTTTTTGACCCAATCTGTTCCCTCCCTCCATCTTTCTTTCCTCCCCTTTTCCCTTCCTTCTTTCCCTTCTTCCTTCCTTCTTCTTCCTTCCTTGAACGAATCTGTTCCCTCCCTCCATCTTTCTTTCTTTCCTTTTTCCCTTCTCTCTTTCCACAATCCTTTTTCCTTCCCTCCCTTCCTTCCTTCCTTCCATTCATCCTTCCTTCCTTGACCCAATCTGTTCTCTTCCTCCATCCTTCCTTCTTTCCTTCCTTTTCCCCTTCCTTCTTTCCACAATCCATTTCCCCTCCCTTCTTTCCTTCCTTCCCTTCGTCCTTACTTCTTCTTCCTTTTACTCTTTTGATCCAATTGACCTGATCTGTTCCCTATCCTTCCATCTTTCTTTCCTTCCCTTTTCCCTTCCTTCTTTCCCTTCTTCATTCCTTCTTCTTCCTTCCTTGAACGAATCTGTTCCCTCCCTCCATCTTTTTTTCCTTTCCTTTTCTCTTCCTTCTTTCCACAATCCCTTTTCCCTTCCTTCCTTCCTTCCCTTCGTCCTTACTTCTTCCTTTCCTTTTTGACCCAATTGACCCAATCTGTTCACTCCCTCCTTCTATCTTTCCTTCTTTCAAAGAGTTCATTCTCACTAACAAGAGTTAAAAGCTCCTTACATTCATTTACAAACAATTAGAGTCATTCATTGATGTGAACAATAAGACATTTACTCTGACTCTGACTTTGACTTAAAGAACATTTAAACTAATAAACTTTTGGATACTTAAGTACCTTTAAAAGCAAGTACTTTTTTACTCTTACTCGAGTAACATGTGGACTGAGCTACTTTTACTTGTAACGGAGTAAATTTTGACCAGTAGTATTTGTACTCTGGGGTGGAGTTAGTACTCTGTCCATCTCTGGTAGAAAGGAAACGCTGAGTATAAATAAAAACCTACAGCTCAGTAAACGAGTTAATGTCGTGTATTTTCTACCACAGTCACATTAATGTTCATTATCCAGATGTTCAGGTTTTGTCTGTGGATGTTTCTACAGCTTCAGACTTTCTATCATAGAAGATGTGACCACACACATGTTAAAACAGACAAGTTCTTATTGGTATTTAATTTTCCAGCTGTGTAAAATATGTGTGTTGTGCGTGATGTTGTTGTAATGAAGCAGATGAGACCTCAGCAGTGTTTTTGCACCGTCCTGCAGATGGCGCTGCTGCAGTGGCTGTCCTCTCAGAGCCAACAGGACCGGACCGTTCTGGCCGCCATCACCGGCTTCGGCGTCGGCAGAGAGCTGCTCAACCGCTTCACGGGCCAGGACAAGGTGGACGCCTACAAGGTGTGTGTGGTCCCACCTCTAAATGATTCATATATTTAAGCTATATATCACTCCAGGCCGTGGTCTATGCTCATTCTACCACTCTAAGGGGCGTTGTTCAACCCCCTTAGAGTGGTAGAATGAGCATAGACCACGGCCTGAAGTGATATATTGCTTTTATAAAACGGTTACCAATAATGACAATATAAAAGAGGGATACGCAATCAATTTCATGTAGTTTTATTCAACCAGAAATACATATTATCTAATAAAAAACTAGTCCCTTGTCTCCAGACGTTAGCTCCTAGTAGCTCTGTCACTGCTCAGTCCACTCTACCGTTGTTAACCCTCTGGAGGTGAAAGTTCACCTTCAACATGTCAATTCAACTACTTTAGTCCATTTTTTAACATCGTAAAAACATCGACTGTCTTTGGCTACGGACTGCAACAGTCCGTTGTCATGGATACATGACAACAACTTCCATTCATACCAGTCATACGTGCCTGAGGCGGAGTGATAGCCTACGCTGTGATAAGGCTTTAGAATAGTAACCGTGGTATATGATCATTACACCACGGCTAACAACCAATCAGATCGCTGGATTTCACCTTTTAGTTTTATAAATATATATATATATATATATATATATATATATATATATATATACAGCTCTGGAAAAAAATGAAGAGACCACTCCCAAAATGATCAGTTTCTCTGGTTTTACTATTTATAGGAATGTGTTTGAGTAAAATTCAATTCATTTAAAAAAAAAAAAAATGTTATTCTATCAACTACTGACAACATTTCTCCCAAAATTGAAACAAAAATATTGTCATTTAGAGCTTTTATTGGCTAAAAATGACTAAACTAGTCTAAATAACAAAAATATCAAGTCTTTTCAGACCTTGAATAATAATAATAATGCAAAGAAAACATGTTCATATTTATTCCTAAACAACACATAAGGACATTTTAACTCAGGAAAAGAAAAGAACGACTGTCATACATGTAGAGATGTGTTTAAGAAACATTTTGTCAAAGTGCTCCCTTATTTGTTTCGGAAAAAAATAAGAGAGCACTTTGACAAATGTTTGTTAAAAGCATCTTTACATGTACGACAGTCGTTCTTTTCTTTTCTTTTTTAAAACACCAACACAAACACAACTCATTCTCCTTAATGAGACACTGATGAGGTCATCACCTGAACCACATCTGGTTTTATAGGAAGATTATTATAAAAACATCGACATTATCCCACAAAAACTGGTTTATAAACTTTTCCTGAGTTAAAATATTCTAGCTGTGTTCTTTAGGAATAAATATGAACATGTTTTCTTTGTATTATTATTATTATTCAAGGTCTGAAAAGACTTGATGTTTCTGTTATTTTGACTAGTTTAGTCATTTTCAGCCAATAAAAGCTCTAAATTACGATTTTTTTTTTCAATTTTGGGAGAAATGTTGTCGGTAGTTGATAGAATAAGACAAAACCAAAAAATCTGTCTATCTATCTATCTATCTATCTATCTATCTATCTATCTATCTATCTATCTATCTATCTATCTATCTATCTATCTATCTATCTATCTATCTATCTATCTATCTATCAGTCTATCTATCTATCTATCTATCTATCTATCTATCAGTCTATCTATCTATCTATCTATCATTCAAATAAGTAAGAAAATGAAGAAAATACGTCAATAGAACGTATTTTATAGAATAGAAAAGTCAATACATAGGTGTGTAATAATCACTGTTAACATAAATTCCATTAAATGTCAGGAAGTACAATAAATATCTTTTCATAGTTTTCTAAAAAAAAAAGTTGCCTTCTTTTCTGTGTGTTTGACAGAAAGCGTGTATCCTCGGCATCTCAGAGTTTGTGCGTGAGAACCCGAGCGCCTCGCCGGCCCAGCTCAACGCCGAGGTGGAGAAGAGAGTCGCCGTGTTCGCAGCTCAGGTCGGAGCTCTGGAGTCGGCGCCGCTGCTCTGAATGAAAACCATCTGGACGCCTCAACCTGCCTCTCATCTCTCTATTTCACTCTGTTTTAACACATATTTCATTTTTTTTAATATTTTACTGTGATCCTTCAGATATAGAAACTATTTTTAATTTTGATCAGGCCAGTTGGACCAGACTTTTGCTTGTTATAGTAGCTGACCTCAGTTGTGTATTGATAACTGTTGAACTGTTCCTTTAATGATCTGTAATTACAGTCCTGAGGAGACTGAACCACCGTGACTTTTCACAATAAAACGCTCTGTGAACACACACACACACACACACAGCCTCGTGTTGTCGTCTGTCATCTGTTCTCTGTGTCCGATAAGGTGCAGATAGATAATTAATTCAGATTTAAGCAACTCTGTACTGTGTAGCCTATATTCACTACAAAAACTCAAATATTAGTGCAGACAGGCCGACAATCATTTATGTTTATTCAGTTGAATTTCAGAGAGAACCAAAAAAGAACATTGGGTTGACAAAATATCTATATATCTATATATTCAATTTAATTTACAGTGATTCAGTTGTATTTAAGCTGAGACATTACAGGTGAATAGGGAAAAAAATTTAAACTAACAGATATCACCATGAAACTTCCCAAGTTTATCGCTCACATTAAGACAAATATTTTTTGTATTACAAGTTTTGTCAAATTTTATGTTTAAATATGTAAATGAGGCAATATCTAATGAAATATGTGCTAATTTGCATACATTTCCAGAACTAAAATCTGAACAATGGATAAAGCTACTTTGTTTTATCTTGTTGACATATTAAAGTCAGATGTTTTTACAGAGGAGGATTGTGGATATCTCTTTTTATCTCTCTGTAAATGAGAAAATACTGTCACCAGCCCTAAAATATCAAATGTCTCCATGTTTTTAGTAATAAAATGTTGTATAAATGAGGCTGTGAATGATATATCAACAATCCCCTCTGTAAAAACCTTCAGGATATAGAAAGGGATCAAAGTGGAAGGTTTGGTGTCTGGAAGTGCTGCTGAAGCTCAGAGTCTGAGTCTGAAAAACTCTTTCTGAGAAAACGGCCTTTAAAGACTTGAACTGTAAAACTACATTTAGATTGTTAATGTAAATCGTACTTTTATAATTTGGAGCCTACGTCATTGTTCAGGAGAGAGTAAATTTAGGAGAAATCTACTGACGAAAGAGACAAAATGAAGTAAAATAAAAACCTTGATGTGGATTTTCTACCGTTTGTTTTGATTTTTCTGAAGGAATAAGGAGGAAAACTACCGTAGCACCAAATCTCAAAATAGAACAGTGCATGAAGAAACAGTGTTTTTGCCTAAACAAAACAAATAAAACACACTGACATTGAAAAGAAAAAATACTGTACATCTATTTAGAGTTTTTTTTTTTTTTACAGTCATTTGTAGGCTACTGATACTGTTGAAGATGAAAGAGCAGCTTCTTGGGTAAAATATGAGTCTTTTCATCACTGTTCATTTCAGGTTGTAACAGTGGCACTCCTCTGCATTTGACCTCAAATAATAAATGATGTGATATAGTTTGAGAAGTTTAAGGCATTGCTCTTTGTAGAGGACAGATGCGGGGACTTTGTGTCATAATTGGAGAGTCCTACCATGAACACTCTTGTGTCTAAATATGAAGAAAGAAACAACAAAACATATGAGAAATATAGGAGGTACATGATATCACAATGATTCAAGTCCAGAAGCAGGGGGAAAATAAAAGAAAAAGATAATGATGAGACAGTGTTTTAATCCGTCTACTGCATGAAAACCACATGTAGACACGTTTCAATCTATATCTTGCTTTTTTCTTTTCTTTTCTTTTTAAATGTACTGTTTTCCAGGAAACCTCAGAAGTGAAAGGAAAACTTTCCACAGTGGGAATACCGGGGGATTCCTCCTGAAGGGGAATGAAACTCTTTTTTTCTTTTTTTTCTCACAACTTTATTAAAAATTGTGCAAAACAATAGGCTACAATTCAACATGACAACAAATATTATCAGGGGGTTACAGATTGCATTATAAAACTATGTTGTAGAGAGCACATAGGTTCAAGGTCTTGATAGCTTTTGTGTTATTAGATTTTTCAATGGTTTTAATATAGCCTACTGCTTGACTTCATTCAAAAAAAAAGGATTTTGATTTGTGTATCTACATTTATGAATGTGCCATTTTGATAAAAGGATAATATAAGATTAATGATGCAGTACTGTCTAACTTTGGTAAATGGAAAGACAGTGAAGCCAAACAGTACATTTTCAAAACAAAGGGGAAAATCTGGCTGAAAGAGAAATCAAATTATGAAATTCCCCACCGTTTTAACGAAAGATGCCTCCAACTTCCGCCCCCTTGCCTGAACCGACGCTGCTCATTGGCTGCGGTATTTTTTTTTCTGTTGGTCCCGCCCACAAACCCCCCCATCCACATCTGTAATTGGACAACGTCGTCGCTGCGTCACCGCGGCGCCCCTCTCTGATTGGCTGGGAGGATTTGGCGGGGGGAAACGCTGCGGGTTTAAAACATACAGACTGAAAACTTTCAAACACGACAACACACGGAGCTCTGTGTCTATCTAACCCGGTTTTAACGACAGTCTACGGTCCAACCGAGGCCGTGTGTCCGTTAGGAAGGCCGCCGGGATGGAGGTTTCTCACCGAGTTGCGGAGGTTTCCGAGAGACTGGAAAAGTAAGTTACAGATACAAACGATTAGCCGACAGTTAGTTAGCATCAGAGCTAAAGTTCCACTGGTTTACAATGCTGAGCTGTTAGCCACTTAGCAGCTAACGGGGCTAACGCGTTGACTGGTGTCCTACAGTTGTTTCTTAAAAACAGAAATGACATTTTCACAACATGGATGGTGGATCTAAACCACTTGGCGACTGTTCACAACAGAATCGAATTTCTCATTTATTTCATCACTTTGCAAATGTCTCAGTATAAATACATCCAAAGATAGCTACTTTACGGTTTATAACCCGTCTTTGGTACATCTTTGCAAATGATTAAGTACAGGTAGCCTACAGTTAGCACAATGTCCGAGTGAACAGTTACTAACTGTAGTTAGTTACTGTAGTGAACAGTTACTAACTTACCTTGGACATTGTGCTAACTGTGGACATTGTGCTAACTAAACAATGTGCTAGGGGGGCGCGATCGGACAATAACTTTCACTTTGACCACGCACTGCTGCAGCATGTGCGCTTCTCTTCTCTCTCTGTGTGTGAATGCCACTAACACAGCGCTATGAGGAGATGAATGAACGGAAGACATGCAGCGGTGTATTTGCGACAAAATAAAAAAATAGAAAGAGCTGTACGTATGAGGAAACAGTGCACTTAGACAGATTGAATGGTGTCACAGCTCTCCTCTCGGTGGGGAGAAAAGAAGCTCTGGTCTCGGTCCGCGACACAAACACCACGTCCCGTATTCTCTTGTTGATGACAAATAAGACTATACATCATAACATATGATAATTAATCGATCCACTGATTGATTATGAAAGGCTTCGTTGAAAATACATGCACAGGACAAAAACAGCAACACTTAGCAAGACAGCAGGGAAGTGTCCAGACTTGCAGATGCGTGATACATGATGCAATTTATGAATCGATAAAAGCCGTATTTTGATCACCATCATGTTTACATTGTGACCACGCAATTTTGTAGTGGTGTCAGATTGTTTAGTGATTATTAATATTCATAAATCAGAGTCAGAGTATCTTTATTGTCATTATTCTGGATAATGAAATTGTCTTCGGACCCACGGCTTAAAAACACAACATACAATACAGGAATACATAGAATAGAAAAATAAAAATAAAGAATACAATTTGCACAAGTATGTAGGGGTAGCTGGGGACAGGGAAATAAAGTGCATAAGTGCAAATATAGCACACAGCAGAAGATGATAGAATTTGTAATTTAGGCTATGTGATATCCAAGAGGTGGAGAATGAAATGCATTTTGTGTTCTACTGTCCTTTCTATGACTCAATAAGACAAAAATTATTTAGTAAAGTAGATCCAAATAATGAATTTGTGTGGTTGGACGATGCTGAGAAGCTAAAACTTCTTTTTTATTTGAATATTTTTGCATTTTCTTTGTTTCTTGAAAAGGCTTGGGCAATGAGACGAAGAGCGATATATTGTTGAGTACTGAAAGTAATCTGAAATTGTTTATTTATGTCACACCTGTGTGGCAAGTAACACCAACAGGAAGGACTGTCTAGTTTTTGTTTTTTTTGTATTTGTTATTGTGTCTTGTAATCCCATATGGGATGGGCCACAGTGGTGGCATGACACGAAAATAAAATATTCATTCATTCAATATTCGTAAATCAGAGTCAGAGTATCTTTATTGTCATTATTCTGGATAATGAAATTGTCTTCGGACCCACGGCTTAAAAACACAACATACAATACAGTAATAAATAGAATAGAAAAATAAAGAATACAATTTGCACAAGTATGTAGGGGTAGCTGGGGACAGGGAAATAAAGTGCATAAGTGCAAATATAGCGCTCATATGCCTCTGAGCAAGATAAGATGCTCAATATAAAAACACTGTTGACACTCGGGCAGCATCGAGAAGCTTGTCGGGCTAGCAACGGTAACTAAGGGGGGCGGGGCTTTTGCGAAAGGTCAATTACTGAATGAAGGAGTCACTGAAATATTGGACCTTTCTCTACTACTTTCTTCTTCTTTTAAAATCAATATCTGATGAGCTTATGAGCCAGTGTTTCTCCACTTTGTAAACCTCTGATATGAGAGATGTGTTGTAACTACAGGTGGAGTCTGTGTCGCTGACCCCTGTCTTTGTCTCCACAGGTCTTTATCCATGGATGCAGATGACAAGATGGAAGCTTACCACAGGTAACGCAGAGAACAACACAAACACATGTTTCCTTTTAGGGATGCACGATAACTATCAGTACAGATAATTACCGGCCAGAATGCACAAATGATAAGTCCTATAATGATCAATGATAATCAACCGACATTTCCAGTGTGGTAGGCTACTTTTGTCATAGTAACTGTTCTTGTTGCGATTACAACAGTATTGGTGTCTGTTATATATTAAGTCAGAGGCAGAGCTGTAATGTTGAATTTATCTTTACTCACTCCATCTTTAGCCTTTCTTACCCATATGTTTATAAAAACTATTAGAAATGTAATCTGTATCAGTGGGGGAAAACAGAGTTATCGTCGTTCTTCTCTACTTTTTACCACAGCTGTTAGTGTTAGTGGCTCAAATTGTATTTATCCTCTGTGTGATTTAAATGACATTTCAGCGGACCGTTCACCAAAAGCCAAAGTCACATGATGTTGTTAAAACACAGTTTAGACTCTGGGCGGTCAGTGGACTCGTCCTCTACTGTCTACCAGGACGGGTCTGCTGCCGTTTAACACTTTGCCACATCTCTGGAGATGTGACCGTTATCCATGTCAGACTTTATTGTCAAACTTAAGATTCACTGATTTTGGTTACCATGACAAAGACTCCTCCTTCGAAGACTCTGTCCTGCTGCAAAAGTGATTTTTTCCTGTCTCACAGTAAGTTAATTTCTGGTTTTGGACAAGAAACCGGGTTTTTCCAACAGAAATCTAGGTTTTAATGAAAAGCCACACCATCAATTTGCTGTTAAAATTGACTGACAGACTGATAAGGAAAGGAACCTTTGGGATGGTTTTTATCTATGATGTACTAATGATTTTTTTATGTTCCTTTAAGATTCATCCAGGATGGTAAAGGTGCGGCCAAACAAGGGGACATGCACAAAGCTCTGGAGTTCTTCAATCTGGCCTACAACCTCCACCAGAGTCAAAAACTTCAAATCAGGATAAAGAAAATTGAAGAGATTATTGCTCAGAATGACTCGGAGGAGGAAGATGAAGAGTTTGTCAACGTCAACAACAGCGGTTTGATGCTCTTCAAGGATTTGTATGACAAGCTCTATGACTACCAGAGGAACGGCGTGGCCTTCCTCTACAGCCTCTACAGGGACGGGCATAAAGGTGGGATCTTGGCGGACGACATGGGGCTCGGCAAGACCATTCAAGTGATCTCATTCCTCTCGGGTATGTTGTGGAAATCTTGATTCTGCCTTGAGTGAGTCAAAAGAACAAGACTGGAGTGGTAGCATGCACCCAAGTTTATTCTCTAGAGAAGGGAACAGAACACAGAACTACACAGCAGGTAGCAGTTCAGAGTAGTGCCCCAAGAGCAGAGGTTGCAGTCCCTTCTTATACCCCACTTTATGACTCTGGTTAGACATTACTACAAGCACTTCTAGCTTTCTCAGACAATAAACA
Organism: Trachurus trachurus; assembly: GCF_905171665.1. NCBI lineage: Eukaryota > Metazoa > Chordata > Actinopteri > Carangiformes > Carangidae > Trachurus > Trachurus trachurus. Next base: position 2,218,453 of record NC_139895.1, on the reverse strand, counting down.
ATCCAACAGATGTGTTACTCAACAAATGTCTACCCCCGTTGTTGGTTTCTCTGTAGGTATAGCAATTAGTAAACAAGGTTGTACGTGGGTCATCCTAGTGTCCTTCCTCTGTCCCCAGGTTTATTATGGTCAGTTCACAAATGTCTCTACTAATGGAGTTAACAGGAGTGCAAACAAGGTTTTACTACAACTACTACAGAGACTATGTTACTACTCATTACAAGGAAAATACTAATCAGAGCTATTTTCCACCACAGGTATGTATGACAATGAGCTGGCCAAACACACTCTGCTGGTCATGCCAACGTCACTGATCAAAAACTGGACAAAGGAGTTTGCCAAATGGACTCCTGGCATGAGGGTCAAGGAGTTTCACGGCACCAGCAAAGCAGAGAGGACCAGGAACTTGGAGAAGGTTCAGAGGAGAGGAGGCGTCATCATCACCACGTACACCATGCTCATGAATAACTGGCAACAGCTCTCCTCGTATCAAGGCAGAGAGTTCACGTGGGACTACACGATCTTGGACGAGGCTCACAAAATAAAAAGCTCAACAACCAAAACGGCCAAAAGCGCCCATGCCATACCGTCAAAAAACCGAGTTCTTCTCACGGGAACTCCGGTCCAGAACAACCTGAGAGAGATGTGGGCTCTGTTTGACTTTGCTTGTCAGGGAACTCTGCTCGGCACGGCGAAGACATTCAAAAGCGAGTATGAAAATCCCATCACGCGCGCCAGGGAGAAGGATTCCACCCCGGGGGAAAAGGCTCTTGGTTTCCGGATGTCCGAGGTCCTGATGACCATAATAAAACCGTACTTCCTGCGCAGGACAAAGGCAGAGGTGCAGAACAAGAAAATGAACGGCGCACATCCTCAGGCGGAGGAAGGGTCGGGCGGCAGCAAGGGCCGAGTCCCACAGGAACGGAGAGACTCTGGAGCGGTGATGCCAACCTTGACCAGAAAGAACGATCTGATCGTGTGGACTTACCTGAGCGCCGCCCAGGAGGACATCTACCGACAGTTCATTTCTCTGGACCACATCAAGGAGCTGCTCCTCACCACTAGGTCGCCTCTGGCCGAATTAACCATTTTGAAGAAGCTTTGCGACCACCCGAGACTCCTCTCTGCCGCGGCCATTGCCAAATTGGGTTTGGACGAGAGTAGCGCCGAACACCAGCACGGAGACGAGGCGGAGAATGACGCTCACAGCATGGCCAACGTGTCCGATGAAACTTTGATATCTGAGTCTGGGAAACTTGTTTTCCTGTTTGCGCTTCTCGAACGGCTCAAAGAGGAAGGCCATCGCACGCTCGTCTTCGCTCGCTTCAGGAAGGTGCTGGACATAATCGAACGCATCCTGGGCAACAGGGGCTTCAAAGTGCTGAGGCTGGACGGTACGATAACGCACATCGCCGAGAGAGAAAGGCGCATCACTTTGTTCCAGACGGACAAGCGATACACCGTCTTCCTCCTGACCACCCAGGTCGGAGGAGTCGGCATCACCTTGACGGCGGCGAACAGAGTCGTGATCTACGACCCCAGCTGGAACCCCGCGACGGACGCCCAGGCCGTCGACCGGGCCTATAGGATCGGCCAGAAAGAGAACGTGGTCATCTACAGGCTGATCACCTGCGGCACGGTGGAGGAAAAGATCTACAGGCGGCAGATCTTCAAAGACTCCCTCATCAGACAGAACACCGGAGACAAGAAGGACCCGTTCAGGTATTTCAGCAAGCAGGAGCTGAAGGAGCTTTTCATGCTGGAGGACCCCCGGTCCTCGTCTACGCAGCTGCAGCTCCAATCGCTGCACTCCAGGCACCGGAAGACAGACCCCGAGCTGGACGAGCACATCGCCCACTTGCACGCCATGGAGATGTTTGGGATCTCCGACCATGACCTCATGTTCTCCCTCGATGTCCAACACGACGAAGAAGCCCCGGAGGCCGAGGAGGAGCTCAACTATATCGAAATGCGGGCCCAGAAAGCTCGGGAGCTAATGAAGGCGGAGTCGGACTTGCAAATGCAGCTGGTGGAGAGTATGGGTTCGAGCACAGAGCCGGCCTGGCTCAGAGAACAGCAAATCAACGGCGAGCGGGCGCATGAGAAAAAACCAAGAAATCCAAGACCAAGAAGTCCTTCAATCCCTCCGCACAACAGCAGCCTCAACAGCTCCGTGGTTGTTGTAGATCTGGACCGCTCGGGTTCTTCTAGCAAAGAGGACGTCCAGCTGAATCTAAGCAACCGAGTCGTTGTAGATCTAACTGCAGACGAGAGTGTGACGGAGCAGAACCTTGAGTCACCGAGACACAAGTCGCCCCGCCAGGACACGAGCTGCAAGGACGCTGCAGATGCCTCCATTCAGGAGGTGATGGACCAATCTGCAGTCTCGGAGCAGAACTCTGAGTCACCGAGACACAAGTCGCCCCGCCGGGACACGAGCTGCGAGGACGCTGCAGATGCCTCCATTAAACAACCAATGGACCAATCTGCAGTCTCGGAGCAGAATCTGGAGTCACCGAGACACAAGTCGCCCCGTCAGGACACGAGCTGCGAGGACGCTGCAGAGGCCTCGATTCAGCGTGCATCAATGAAACAACCAATGGACCACTCTGCGGTCTCTCCCGCATCCAACACGAGCCAACATTACACCACGGCCGTAGATGAACAGAATCAGCTGTTTAATGGAACTGCAGACTCGATGGACCTCGGCCACTCTAATGTTACGCCTCTGCAGAACAAAAGGCTGTCCGTCTTACAAGGGGCCGCCGCCACCGGTTCAGGCCTCAGAGCAGAAAAAACGTCGTCCAGCAGCATCGTCGGCAACGACCTCGAGTCCTTTGAGGGCAACTTCAACCTGGAGCTGGAGGAGAGCGACATGAACGACTCGGACAGCGGCGAGCAGGAGAGGAGCCTGTTGTCGCAGCTGAAGTTCGAGGGGAGTTTCGACGTTAATAAGTCCCTGCATGAGCGGCAACAAAGCGCCGCACAAAGCCTCAACAAAACCCCTAAAATGGATGAGTCCATGAATGACTCCATCATAAAGACCAATAGGAAAAGAGCAGCAGTGATTTATGACGACGAAGATGATGATGATGCTGAGGACGACGATGACGAGAAACAACTTGAACACTCCTTCCAGCTGCTCGGGGCCTCCACGCCGAAGTCAGCGCCCTCGGGCTCGACCCCCCGCCAGTCCAGGAAGAGCATCGGAGGAAACACCTCTGTGGCCTCCCGTCGCTCCCTCATCCTGTCAGTCATGGAAGACTTGGAGAACTCAAACCCAGAGGAAGAGGAGGAGGAGGAGGAGGAGAGTAATGACGATGAAGCAGATGAGGAAGATGAGGAAGACATCATTGATCCATCTTATGACAAGGTAAGTTTGTTGTTGTTGTTTTTTTTAAACTTTATTGCCTTTAATGCACATTAACGGGCAATTAAAGCAGAAGTAAGCTGAATGTTTGTGTTAATCTAAGTCTTAAATCGTTATATCTTCTGACAGCAATCACTTCTATAGAGTGTTTGGTCTGAAACACGGGTCTGTCCGTCACTCTGCTCTGCTCTGAGCCGAGGAGAAAACTTTCCTTGTATCCTACAACCTTTATCCAATGAGGAGAGAGAACGGCATAAAGGGGCGGTCCTCTCTGTGTGTGCAGCCAAGGGATGCGCGTGAATGTGGTGACGTAGGGACGAGGGCGGGGACTGCTAACTCCATCTGCTGACAAGAAGTTAGCCAAAACCACCGGATCGCTTACTTCTGCTTTAACATCACAAAAGAGAACAATAAATCATCTTGAGAGCACTGTATAAAGGTAGAGCACAAAAGGAATATTTAAAACAATAAATGAATAAAAAATAAGTCAAATGATAATAATAACAGTAGTTGTTGAAATAAAATCTAAATTTTGGGTGAGATAGTCAATAACTGGGGTCCATCTTCTCATAATAATTTTCGCTGTAACTGTCCAGTCATATATTCCATCTTGTAGACATTCTTTACTTTCTGTAACCATTGAGCGATCATGGGAGGGTTAGGCTTCATCCAATCAATAGTTATAATTTTAGAGGTTGCGTTTGCACAGGTGTTGAAACTAAAGCCGGTTCACCCTGTCTCAAATCACCGGACCACCAGACCAGAGATGCGTTCAGGTTCAAGATACAGTTTTTTTAATTTTTTTTATTTATTGTTTTTCCTTTTACAAAGCATTTTATAAAGTAACACAACATGAACATGGGGTGTTTTCTGTCACAATATTACAGCAAATACCCAGGGGGCAAAATCCCAGTTTTTTGAAAAACGGACACGGAGCGTTGTAAAAGGTTTGACATCTAGGAACTTGAAGGATTAAAACCTGGGTGGACAACCCGGTCAACTAGCTGCTGCAAAGCTACAGGGACCAAAACCCCTTTCTGGCCTCATTTTGCTGGTGAAATGATGTAAATGCAAATATTTAGGTACTACAATGGCATAAACAGTCATACAACTATAACATTTGGCAGAGAGTATCTTGACACATAGGGGGAGGCAGGAAAAAAGATTCTGGGGTTTGTTGCAGCTCAATTTTAAGATATCACCCTCAACATCCCAAAAAAGTACTGTTCGCCTGACAAATTCTCATGAAAATTATTATTTTTCAGCACTTTATGGAGAATATCTATGCTTAAAGGGACAACGAGGAGTTTTGGAAAAGCGAAGCGTTTTCACACTACATTTATGAGCCTCCCCACTGTGAAATTCTTTTGACCGGTGCAAGACAGACTCATGTTTTCATTCATCAAGAATTAAAGTCAGAGGTTCAAAGAGGTTCACATACCGTCGTAGTTCCCACCATAAACGGAGATTCAGCTGCGTTATTCTCATGACTCGTTGCGAAACCGAAAGTAAAAATCGCTGGTCGGCTCGACCAGCATTTCCACCACCACTAATAATAACAAAATAACGATAGAGACAGAACGATATATTTATCGAAAATGGGCCCATTAACAAGTGTGGGTAGCGGAGATTCATCCACATTAACGTGAGACTTTTTTATAACCGAATAGAAACTCCTCGTTATCCCTTTAACATGTATATAGAAAATGTCCTTAATTCATAAGCTTCCATTTGAGTCCCAGATAGCCTTTCTACTAGCTACTGGAAAGCTACAGGCTGTCTCCAAACAATGCAACACCTGTTGTGAAAAACTACATGTTAACTGGCATGATCAGAAACCATTCTATTTCTGGTCTCCCCAAAGTCAACAGATAGATAGAGAAGACCGTTGGCCACAGCAAGTGGGGCTTTGGAGATAGAAAGGCTATCTTGGACTCAAATGGAAGCTTATGAATTAAGGAAGTTTTCTATATTATATTGGTATCGGTTTCGTGTTAAGGGTACTGGTATCGGTACTGGTATCGAAAAATTTTAAACGATACCCAGCCCTAGTAGCCATGCTGAGCAGGTGTAACAAGATACAGTTTTAAAATCTGATCTTTTGACACACAGGAGGGTGATAAACTTACACTGGAGGAGACCACCGGAGAGACCCTGGACACAGAGGGGATGGAGGAGGAGGAGGAGGAAGAGGAGGAGGAAGAGGACTCTGAAGTCCTCAGTAAATCCGTAGAGGACATGAGCAGCAGCGACCTGGAGCAGTCGACCGGTGACGCCGAGCTGTCGTCCACCGAGCGGATGGACCAGTGCACCGTCGGCGGCGGCGAGTCGGCGGCGCAGAGCTACGACTCGGTGGTTCGCAGGGGGAAGGAGTGCTACGGCAACGGACAGCTGGACGACGCCCTCGCCTTCCTCCTCAGAGCCATCGACATGAAACCTGGAGATCCTGAGATCCAGATGATGACCATCCAGGTTTACCGGCAGCTGAGCCAGCGGAGGTAGAACGGCCACTTTTTAAAGGGACAGTTCAACGTTTTTGGCAAATTGTTCCCATTATTGCCATAATAATCCCTATAATAGTCATAGCAGTAAAGGTTCGTTACCCTACTTTATAATAACACAACGTCACCACACAGAGTTGTTTTAGAGGGAAATTCATGCAAAACCGCTGATGCGTGTTGCCTTCAGGGACAGTTTTTCATCAACAGTCTCTGTATTTCCCTCTAAAACAACTCTGTGTGGTAACGTTGTGTTATTATCTCATAGCGTGGTGAATGTGCAGCTCACAACTTGTCCACCAGAGCGTTGTGGAGTTGTTGGATTGTGTATTTGATGAGTTTGATGAGGGAAACCAACCAAGAAATCCCATAATGAGCCTCCGTAGCGTAGCTCTGAGCAGCTCACGGCTCTGCTCCACCGTTCTAAAATCAGCTTGCACCGACAATTAAAGGTAACGAACCTACTGCTATGACTATAGGGATTATGGTGATGGGCCAATTTGCCAAAATGTTGAACTAACCCTTTAACATGTTAATGTTAAAGCAGGTGTGTTTGATACGTTCACCTCCTGGTTTTGAATGTACTTAATGTAAATATCGAAACAATGTTTTTTCCCAGTCATTTGTATCTGTGTTGCTATTCGGTCGAGTGTGTTGTTCAGTGTTTCACACACGGTTGAAAAGATAATGAACCTAATATATTGATCAGTCGTTTTCATTGTTTTTTGGCTTTATAATAAATATTATCCTTTTTGTTTTTATGGTCAAACGTCTGACTCTGTTTCCCAGAGTCTCATCTTCAAATTTCAAATGTCGTGTTTTATAAGAGACTCAAATATTTCACAATCTTCCACAAAAAAGAAGCTGAACTGTAATAAAAAATTAAAAAAGTCCAATAATGAATCCTTTGGTTTTGACATAAGTAAAACTATAGGTATCTTTTTTTTTTTTATATATATATATACTCTCTGACATGTTAACTGAATGATTATTTAAAAAAAAAAAAGTACAATAACATGTTAATTGATGCTGTAAATTCAAATAAAATGCATTTTTTTCTAACTGCTGCTTGTTTGAGCTTTTCACAGTCGTTGCACAAATTTAAACACTGTTTTGAAATCAATAATTGTTTGGTAACACTTTACAATAAGGGTCCCTTAATTAACATTAGATAGTACATTATTAAGCACTAATTAACTGTTTAAAGATATATTAACAATCATTACACATTATTGTGTATTACTTAGGATTAGGAATTAGGAACAGTAGCCTATTGGTAAGCATTTCATTAATGTTTACTACTCAAAGTTAGTTAATAAATGATTAAGTAATAATAAAAATGGAATAATGTAATTAGTTATTATGCATGCATTACTCTTTGGAAAGCCGTTTTAGTCATAATGAAATTAATTAATTAATTAATATAGCCATGAAATGAGTCCTGAATTAAATAAATAGGATGATAAATAGATATAAATGAAATATAAATACATATATTTTTATTTTAAAAACAACTTTTATTTTTTCAGCAGACTTTTATTTTCTAACGCCTCATTTATTTATTTATTTCCATATACTTTTATTTCATAACGTCACATTTATTTATTTCACTCCTCTTTTGTTTCATGCTGCAATATTGAAATGAGGGGGCGGGGTTATCTGGACCCTTTCAGAGTATTAATCAATCAATCAATCAATCAATACAACTTTATTGTCCCTGCAGGGAAATTTGTCATGTGCCACAAGTAACTGCATTACATATGTACACAAAACAGATAAAAAAACATATAAATATGGTAGATAAAAAGTACTGATGAGAACTATTAAAAACTCTAATAATGTCAGGAGCATTAAAAAGATTTAAAAGAAAATATAATTTTTAAAAAAGAATTTAAAAAAAGCACAGTCTCAAGAAAAAGAATGAAAAGTAGGGATAACAACCCAATTCAAATGTAGCGGGTTTGTTTAGAAGGGAAATGGATGTAGGGAGGAAGCTGCAGCCATTAGCTTTAATTAACACATTAGTTTATATGTTAATGTTTAATAATGTACTAACTAACGTTAATTAAGGTATACCCTTATTGTAAAGTGTTACCAATTGTTTTGTAATTCATTCATTATCCAATTAATTCGATTTTTCATAATTCATGTTTTCCTTTTGGTGTTTTTTTGCTGAATTTGTTTAATAATTCACGAAAAAAAAGGGGGACATAAACATGTATTTAGTATTTACAGAATGCAGAGTTTACTAGAGTCTCCTAAACGCATCACCGTCTCCTCTGGGATGGTGTTGGGTTTCAGATTCACACTATACGGGATCAGGTTACAACCTTTTTACAACCTTTTTTTCTTCTGGTTAACAACTTTATTGACAACAAGAGTATACACAAGACTGAATAAAGTTAGATGAAATAACAAAGTGTATACTATACAACATTAATACACAACCAAACCATCATACATACACCAGGGGAAGACAGTCACAGCAAGACAGAAAAAACATGAACTTAAATAAATATTTTGTAAAGCTTTACAAAGATCATTATACGTTTTAACAGCTTTTTTATTCTCACAATCACAGAGGGAGGAGATATACTGACCAACATATGCAGACAGTTTGGCTTCTTACCAGAACATTTAGACTCATGTATATAAAATGTGGATAAAATAATTAACAAATTAATCATATAAAACTGAGAATTTAGTTTTTTATCATATTCAGTGTAGCCAAACAAAACATTTTTCCAGCATAAATGACCTTTTACAACCTCCGGTGTCCAGCGAACGGGTTTTTTTTTTTTTTTAAGGTGTGTTTGAATCCAGCGCCCTCTCCTCCCGGGGGGGCGGAGAGACCCACTGAAGGTCGAACTTTTCGCGGGATCAAACCAAACTGTGGATAAACCTGACGGAGGAGAAAGCGGCGCTCGGTTCGTCTGACGGTGCAGTCCGGTGGGCGTGGACTCGACAGTTTTTATTACCTCAGCTGGAGATTAGTTTGGTCACGTGAACAGAAATCAAGCACGGGGTGACTTCAAAATAAAAGCCTCACGGTTAAGTTTTTATTTATTTATTTTTTTGCACGAAAGGTAACACTTTAGATTAGGGAACACATATTCACCATTAACTAGGTGCTTATTAATATGCATATAAGTAGCTTACTAGCTCCTTATTAGTAATTATTAAGCACGTATTAACACCTTATTCTACCTCTATTACACCATGAATTAAGATTTTTCCTGATATTAACTCCTAATTATCGCTTATTCATTGTAAATTAATGCATTAATGCTATATACTAATTCAGAGTGATAAAGGAGGAATTACTGTTCTTGTGCTACTGCCCCAAAAACCCACTGGTTGTTCACATCATTATTCAGAAACAACAACGCATTCATTTACAATGAATAAGCGATAATTAGGAGTTAATATCAGGAAAAATCTTAATTCATGGTGTAATAGAGGTAGAATAAGGTGTTAATACATGCTTAATAATTACTAATAAGGAGCTAGTAAGCTACTTATATGCATATTAATCAATAAGCACCTAGTTAATGGTGAATGTGTTCCCTAATCTAAAGTGTTACCGCACGAACATATCATTTAAAACAGCATGAACAATCATCATGACTGGGATGTGCAAAGGGGAGGTAGCCTATATGAAACCCAAAAGAGCTTATATGAAAACCTCACCCACATATTCAAAAACCACATTTGTTACAAGTAAAAAACAAGAACATAGGGAATAATTAAACAGTAACGAAAAATAAGTAGAAAAGTAAGTGATTAAACTGTAAATATAAGGAAGTAAGGAAAAATACATACATGAATGAATGATACAAAACACTAATAATGAATGACTTGATGAGAAAAAGAAAAAGGAAAAACATGACAATAAATGTCTTATCATGTTCGATGGTACATCGTTTGACTGATGAGGTACTTTCTGACTTTTTAAATGATGTTAAATAAATTTTTTTAAAGAAGGCAGTAAATGTGGTAAATGTTGCAAATTATTGTTGAACAGTTTCTGGCACAAACAAATGCTTTTTGTTATGTGCAAGTTTGTGTTTTCAATAAAATTATATTATATAGGCTATCGTGCAGAACAAAACATTTTTATATAAACAAAATAATCAAAGGTGAAGTCTGAAAGTCTGAGCTTTACTATTTACTATTTATTTATACTGTCAAATATGATCAGAATAAATATTTATTGCGATATAGCCTACTGTAGGTGCCAATGCCATACTTTTCCACACTATACTATACATAAGGAAAGGTATGGCATTTTTATTTTTATAGCCCATTTTTATTAACAGTTTGTCTCAAAGACATTTATACATTTGTAGTAACAGTGCTAGAAAACCTTGGAATATTATAAATTATTACAAACAACTATATGATTTAATAATACCTATAATATAATATTAATACCCCTTTCAATGTATATATATATTTTTTTGTTTATCTGTTCATTGTATGTTTATTGTTTGTATGTTTGTATATGAAGAGTTCATTTGCAAAAGCAGATAACTCTGTTTTTTTTATTATTATTATTTGAAAATGTTTAATTATTAATTACACCAGGTGATATCAGTCAAACCAAAGTTGAGTGGCTTTGACCAAGGAGATGAGATGTACAAAGACAGATGTAACTCAAAAAAAATAAAGCTTTATTGAAAACAACACTATGTAAAGAATAATTCAAAAGCATCAGCTCATTTTTTATTTTTTTCAAAATGGCATTTATCTGCTTTTGCAAATGAACTCTTCATATGTTTAATAAAATAAAAAATAAAAAGTTGGTAAAAACGGGCTATTGAGAGTGAGGAGTCACGTGACGATTTGAGCAGCCAGTCGGCCATGATGGAAGGAGACGCTATCGGTTGCCAGGGGCAACACATCAGAACAGCACAGAGACGGACTAAATTCTAGCTCTTTTTTGCGCCAACAGATGAACAAATTACAAGAAAGAATAAGGAGAAAGTAAATCACTGGAGCAGTTTTTAACACAGCAGTGATTTCCGGCATTGTAAAACAGTAAATTACGGAGTAGACGATTTTGTTTTGCCCATAGACTAGTATGGCTTTTGCCACCGGAATCCTTCCATCATGGCGGAGAAGGGGGGAGGGGCTCTGACATAAATGTATTAGGGCTCTGAGCTGTGACGACAACTCCTCACTCTCAATACAAATAAAATTGCCTTGCTTTGCCATTCATTCAACCAAAAAACATTGATGTGACTGGGTATAGGCTGTGTGTGTGTGTGTGTGTGTGTGTGTGTGTGTGTGTGTGTGTTTGGGTGGGGCTCTTATTCTGAAGTCTCGCACCGGAAGCGGGGGGCGTTTCCGGCGCGGTGACGTCACGCCGCCTCAGATGGTTTTAGATGGTGGAGGAGTTGTTGTGTGAAGCCGCAGAGTTGTTGTGTTGTCCGCCGACCGCCGCCGCCCGGGGAGAGGACACACACACACACACACACACACTTTACCTTTACACACACAGACACACACTTACCGGCGAAGGCCCCCGGTTCGAGTCCGAGCACAGTCAGGTCAGTTAGATAGCGGTAATAGGCTACAACACGTCGGGGCTGGAGGAGCAGCAGGAGGAGCAGCAGGAGGAGCTTCCAGCGGGCGGAGGGACGGGGATGTGTCCGAGGAGGAAGCTCGCTGCCCGGGGGCTGGCATGACGCTCTGCGGGGGGGGGCACCAGGACGAAACTAACTACAACTACAACTACAACTACAGGAGGGGGACTGAGCGACACACAGCTGCCGCCCGGTGACATCTGTTATCCTTAGGAGGAGGAGAAGAAGGAGGAGAAGATGGGAGGAGGAGGAGGAGGAGGAGGAGGAAGAGGAAGAAGAGGAGGAGGAGGAGTGGAGCTGCTGGAGGTCTGCGGTCTGTTGCTGTTACTGAGCGGACAGGTGATCTGCACAGGTGAGGGTCTCTCTCTCTGTGTGTGTGTGTGTGTGTGTGTGTGTGTGTGTGTGTGTGTGTGTGTGTGTGTGTGTGTGTGTGTGTGTGTGTGTGTGTGTGTGTGTGTGTGTGTGTGTGTGTGCTGCTCTACTACTACACTGTACTGCCCTAGAGTAGCCTACTGCACTATTACTGTGTACTGATAGGCTACTACACTGTTACCTTAGACACTGTACTACACTGTACTACTCAGTACTACACTGTACTACACTGCCTCCATCAACTCCTGTTAACATTTCCATATAAACTATAAACTATAAAGTCTTGTCTTGTCTGTAACAACATCTCCGTCCTGGGTGATGGTCCCTCCTCTGTTGCTCACCCTGAGCTTTCTCCTGGTTTTCCCTGTTAAAAGGGTTTTCCATGGAGTTTCTCCTCAGTGGATGTGAGGGTCTAAGGACAGAGGATGTTGTTATGATGGGATGTAATAAAGCCCTTTGAGACAAACTGGTGGTAAAAATGGGCTATACAAATAAAATTGCCTTGCCTTACACTTTACTACACTTTACTACACTTTACTACACTTTACTACTCTTTACTGCTTTACACTGCTCAGTGCTACACTGTAGTACTCTACTATACATTATAGAAGATGGCATCACTGTACTACTCTGCACTGTACAGTACTACAGCAGACAGTAATACTGCTGGTTTCAGTACTCTGTACCAGTACAGGGTATCCGCGCGGTCTTGAAAAGTATTAAAAGGTGATAAATCAATTTTGGGAAAATTAAGACCCTTAAAAAGTATTAAAAAGTCTTTTCACGACTCTATAAAGTCTTACATTTTGAAGGTATTTTTTCTAAATTAGCTGTCCAAGAGTTTGAGTCCTAAAAAACATTGTGAAAGTGTGTGAATTTATTCATTTTATGCAATGTGTTGTTTTGTTTTTTTTGCCTTTGATTTATTATCCCAGCCTATTTTGAATTCTGTTGTATCATAGTGGTCTATAGTCTTTATCACAAACTAAAACTGTTGAGTTGAAAGTGTCGCTGATGTAAATGGTTACAGCTTGAAGTGGCGGTGAGGTGTTGAAAAATATTGAGAAGGTCTTGAAAAAGTCTTAAAAAGGTATTAAAATTAACTTCAAGATTCCTGTATATACCCTGCAGTACAAGTACTACTCTGTACTACATGTTGTGGATATGAAACTACATGTAGGCTACTAACTAGTCAACAGAACATTGACGTGCAGCAGAAACACAGTACGACTCAGTCAGTTGTATTAGTTGACATGTTGCTGGTCCTGTAGCTTCGGTCCAGACAGACGACGTCCAGAGAAGATGAAACTCCACCTCACTGAAACACTGAGAGCAGAAATGTTCCAGTACAAATACAAAGAGGTGGAGGTATTAAAACCATGACAGGACTTCAGAAGCTCCAACACTGAGGCAGCAGCTGGTTACAGCAGGTTGTTGAGCTGGTCGACATGACGACAGGACAGAACCACTGGTTACAGCCATAGACATCTAGACCAGAGCGGCATTTCTATTACATGCAAATGAGAATGACTGATGCATCCTGGGTAATTTAGGGGCAGCGCCCGGCATCCCTCCATTGAAAAGTTCAGCCTAACTGGCTCGACAAACTAACTAACAACAAGTTGGCTATTAACAGGCTATTAACAGACAACACTGAGCCAAAACCTCCCGGTGATTCCACCAAATACGTGTAGATGTCTGGGTCAGACATTTCTGGCCACTGTGTGGAGTCATTGATCACTGTGGGAGGCTAAAGGAGCATACCGCTAGATTCATTAATTGTAATTTTTCACGATAGCGTGAACGGTGGGTTTCAAAGAGGGTGTCAAAATAATTATGAGACATAGTGCTACAAAAGAAACACAAAATAAAACATTCAAATTGATTGTTAGTTAGTCTACGCTCCATCAAAACACAAAAAGCCACTGAGTGCAATGTAAAAATGCCGGGTGCTGCCCCTAAATTACCCAGGATGCATCAGTCATTCTCATTTGCATAAAAAAGCCGCTCTGGTCTATCTCTCACAGTCTTTATCAGACGCCGGTTCTGTTCCGTTTGGCTCTGAAACATCTTTGCTGTGTCACTGACATGAGTCAGGCCTCTTTTCTAAAGGTGTATTCACACATGTTTAGTGCAGCACCAAATGTTAAAATGATTCATTGTTTCATTTTTCAGTTAGTGCGGTTGCTTTCACACCTGCTTTTTGTCACTAGGGACCAAACTTGGAGAGCGTCATGTCTCCATGACTACCGGTTGGAATCTGGAAGCGCTGATTGATAAAACTTTCATGGTGGAGACTCCAGTAGGGCCGGTTGTTAGTAGCTCTGTCATTTATTTCTATATTGTTTGCATGTATAACTCTGTTTGGTACTTCCGGCTGGTTTCCGGTTGCGTTCACCCAGCTCGGTCCCGTTAGTTCCCGGTTAAACGTTAAACACGGGCGGACCTCGATCTGCTGCTCGGTAACCACGGTAACCAGCTGCTCCGCGGACACAAGGGACGGACCCGCCGACCTGTCGGTGTCTGAGCGACTCAGTGGACACGAACCGAGACGAGACGAGACCACCTCCTCAGACCGCACTAGTTCTGGTGCATGTGCTTTCACACCGACCCAAACGGGACCAAATTTAACACTGCAGGTGTGGAAACACCCTAAGAGAGTTCAGGAAACCACTCATGGTAAAACCAGATGTATCTACTATCGGTCTTTTTAAAGCAGAAGTAAGTGATCCGGTGGTTTTGTCTAACTTCCTGTCAGCAGATGGAGGTAGCAGCCCCCGCCCTCGTCATGGATCTATTGGTCCTCGTCCCTACGTCACCACATTCAGGCGCATCCCTTGGCTGCACACACAGAGAGGACTGCCCCTTTATGCCGTTCTCTCTCCTCATTGGATAAAGGTTGTAGGATACAAGGAAAGTTTTCTCCTGGGCTCAGAGCAGAGCAGAGTGACTGACAGACCCGTGTTTCAGACCAAACACTCTATAGAAGTGATTGCTGTCGGAAGATATAACTATTTAAGACTTATATTAACACAAACATTCAGCTTACTTCTGCTTTAAATAAAACATATTTCATCTTATTGGCCAAAAGTGTAGTTAGTAAACTGGGCTTGGCTCCCAATTTATACTCTACTACATGTTGTACTACATATTTCTGCTTTATACTTCTCAGTACTTCATGCTGTACTACATATTACTGCTTGTCTCTGAGCAGTTAGAATGTGACAGTCATCATGGGAGTTGTAGTCCTGTAGTTCTGATTGTAGTCCTATAGACCGAATCTCCTTGTTGTTTACATTCTACTTCCTGGTAGAAAACCAGCTGTAATTTGAATGAGATCAATAGTAACGAACGAGAGTTTAGCTATATATATATATATATATATATATATATATATATATATATATATATATATATATATCATATTTTTCACGCCCTATCACCGTTTAGACAAATCTGAAATGATTGAAGAAACATTACTATTTCTGTGTGTGTGTTTTGTGTTGCTATGTGTTGTATTTATTCAGTTTGGGGGAATCACGGTGTCTAGAAAGCATCAGTGGCTCAGCTGACAGGGACAGCTAACGGTAGCTAAGCTAACGGCGGTAGCTAAGCTAACAGCAGCTAAGCTAACAGCAGGACGTCAGCTGTTAAAACCCTCCCGTTGTGGGACACGACATGAAACTACTCCAGTTAGCTCAGTCATGTTGGAACTCAGATATCCACTGGAGAAAATATTTTTTCATGGACCGTTTATTGAGTCACTGAGTTATTAAAGTTAAACAGGTAGCTAACCGTTAGCCCGGCTAATCTATGATAACCATGACTAATTACAAAAACAAACAAACATCAGATTAGTCTAAAAATTAGTCTCTTCTACCAGGAAGTAGTTGTAAACAACAAGGAGATTCGTCCTATAGTCCTGTTTGTAGTCCTGTAGTTCTGTTTGTAGTCCTGTAGTCCTGTTTGTAGTCCTGTAGTCCTGTTTGTAGTCCTGTAGTCCTGTTTGTAGTCCTGTAGTTGTATTTGTAGTCCTGTAGTCCTGTTTGTAGTCCTGTAGTCCTGTTTGTAGTCCTGTAGTCCTGTTTGTAGTCCTGTAGTCCTGTTTGTAGTCCTATAGTCCTGTTTGTAGTCCTGTAGTTCTGTTTGTAGTCCCGTAGTTCTGTTTGTAGTCCTGTAGTCCTGTTTGTAGTCCTGTAGTTCTGTTTGTAGTCCTGTAGTCCTGTTTGTAGTCCTGTAGTCCTGTTTGTAGTCCTATAGTCCTGTTTGTAGTCCTGTAGTCCTGTTTGTAGTCCTGTAGTCCTGTTTGTAGTCCTGTAGTCCTGTAGTCCTGTTTGTAGTCCTGTAGTCCTGTTTGTAGTCCTATAGTCCTGTTTGTAGTCCTGTAGTCCTGTAGTCCTGTTTGTAGTCCTGTAGTCCTGTTTGTAGTCCTATAGTCCTGTTTGTAGTCCTGTAGTCCTGTAGTCCTGTTTGTAGTCCTGTTTGTAGTCCTGTAGTCCTGTTTGTAGTCCTGTAGTTCTGTTTGTAGTCCTGTTTGTAGTCCTGTAGTCCTGTTTGTAGTCCTGTAGTCCTGTAGTCCTGTAGTCCTGTAGTCCTGTTTGTAGTCCTGTAGTCCTGTTTGTAGTCCTGTTTGTAGTCCTGTAGTCCTGTTTGTAGTCCTGTAGTTCTGTTTGTAGTCCTGTAGTCCTGTAGTCCTGTTTGTAGTCCTGTAGTCCTGTTTGTAGTCCTGTAGTCCTGTAGTCCTGTTTGTAGTCCTGTAGTCCTGTTTGTAGTCCTGTAGTCCTGTTTGTAGTCCTGTAGTCCTGTAGTCCTGTTTGTAGTCCTGTAGTCCTGTTTGTAGTCCTGTTTGTAGTCCTGTAGTCCTGTTTGTAGTCCTGTAGTCCTGTTTGTAGTCCTGTAGTCCTGTAGTCCTGTTTGTAGTCCTGTAGTCCTGTTTGTAGTCCTGTTTGTAGTCCTGTAGTTCTGTTTGTAGTCCTGTAGTCCTGTAGTCCTGTTTGTAGTCCTGTAGTCCTGTAGTCCTGTTTGTAGTCCTGTAGTCCTGTAGTCCTGTTTGTAGTCCTGTTTGTAGTCCTGTAGTCCTGTTTGTAGTCCTGTAGTCCTGTTTGTAGTCCTGTAGTCCTGTTTGTAGTCCTGTAGCGAGGAGCAGGTTCAGGTTCAGCTGTCGTTCGTCACCTGCGTCGCTAAGAGGTTTAAAGTTTATACAGACTGGACCTTTAACTGAGGAACGGAAACGGTTTCTGGGTCAAATTCCAACGGGGACCTCGGTGACCTCTGACCCGCTGCTGCGTCGTCACGGCAACACGCGGCGGACAGCCAGCCAGCGTCGCCGTGAACTCTGATCGATCACAGTGGGAATCGGAACTGACCCGGGATCAGATATTGATTTGTTGCTGTGTGTGTGTGTGTGTGTGTGTGTGTGTGTGTGTGTGTGTGTGTGTGTGTGTGTGTGTGTGTGTGTGTGTGTGTCTTAGGCAGGTTGTGTGTTAAGCAGCTTACTGTCGTCGGCCTGCGACGTAAAGCCTGTTTAACACTCCGAGTGTGACACTGTGTGTGTGTGTGTGTGTGTGTGTGTGTGTGTGTGTGTGTGTGTGTGTGTGTGTGTGTGTCTGTGTGTGTGTGTGTGTGTGTGTGAGCTCACAGACAGTGAAACTTCCAGAGGATCTGAATACTTAGTGAGTCGCTACATTTACAGGAACCAGCAGCAACTTTCTACTCAGCCAAACACACACACACACACACACACACACACACACACACACACACACACACACACACACACACACACACACACACACACACACACACACACACACACACACACACACACACACACACACACTCTTTCCCTGAATGATGACTCACTCTGTTTTTTCTCCTCTGTACCGAACATGAACAAACTGCTGAGACGTTCTGTGTTACAGGAGCGCTCACTCTGGTGTTTTTCCACGGCAACAATCCAACGGTGTCAGTCAGCACTTCCTGTCTGTGGATCTCTGTTGTGTTCAGTGGCGACTACACACCGTGTTGTCGTGCTGCCTGAGTGTTAATGTGTTACCTTTAGCTAATATAACTAATATAACCTAATCGTAACGTCCACAAAGAAACTTTTCACAGAGTCAAAGGTCGGTTCATTAGTCGGTCAAACCACGACAAACCAACAGAACAGATAACTGTGGTGTAGCTACAGTAGGAAAAGACTCAACTATAAAATGTACTTTTAATTTGAACAAATATTCCAGGATTTATAAACATATCAGGAGGTTTTGTGTTGTGGTTAAAGGGATAGTAGCATTTTTTTTAAAGTGAGGTTGTATGATCTACAAATAGCCCCCAAGTACTTTAATTGCAGTAGAAGACTCTCTGCACTCCTCCCGTTAGCAACGCCAGCCCATAATAGCCCTGCCCAGAGATTTACAACATACAGTGTTGTGAACAGACCCAAAGAAACGGCCTATTTTCACGGCCTAAAAGAGGTTTTACCTGAAAAAAAATACACAGTTCCATTGTTCGCTATAATATAATTTTTTCCAGCCCTTCAAAGTGCAGGAAAAACACAGTTTTTATTTGGACCTAACCAACTCACGTATCCCTCCGCCCAGGGTTAGCGCCCGCCGATCAGCATTTGGTTCGGTCCAAATAAAAACTGTGTTTTTCCTGCACTTTGAAGGGCTGGAAAAAATTATATTATAGTGAACAATGGAACTGCGTTTTTTTTTTTTCAGGTAAAACCTCTTTTAGGCCGTGAAAATAGGCCGTTTCTTTGGGTCTGTTCACAACACTGTATGTTGTAAATCTCTGGGCAGGGCTATTATGGGCTGGCGTTGCTAACGGGAGGAGTGCAGAGAGTCTTCTACTGCAATTAAAGTACTGAGGGGCTATTTGTAGATCATACAACCCCACTTTAAAAAAAAAATGCTACTATCCCTTTAAAGGATCCCTTTAACAAAAATATCAAATAAATACTCGAAAACAAAACTTCTCTTTTGTTTGAACATAAATTCAAATAAGTCCGGGTGTCCGCGGGGTTTTAAAAGGTTTTAAAAGATTTAGTATGTTTTACATCCCATTGTTTTTGTTTTGGTCCTGCTTTATTATGTCGCCAGGTTTGTTCTGTTTGTCTGTTTTTGGTCAGTGTATTGTCAGTTTTATAAATTGTTTATGTTTCCATTAAATAAATAATAATGGGGGAAAAAAATTAAAAGCAAAAATTTCTGTTTTTAAAATGGAAAATAAGGCTGCAAAGGCGATACTATCCTTAAACTTCTTCCTAATCGTTTGAGGGTCGGATAAAACTCCTAAAATGACTAATTCTGCACAAGGCGTCAACTTCTTCATATTTACTGCTTTTGCAAGAAGTTTAAAAATAGCTGTCCAGTTATCGAGGACAAGACCAAAACGTGTGTCATCTGTTTTTAAACCTTTTTAACCCTTTTCTGTTTTTCATTTGTCATCCTGTCTTCATTGAGATCAGTGTTTTTATTGAGGCAAAAAAGTAACTAAGTATCCAGTAACTGTAATAATAGGACATTGTAAGCATTACTACACTTACTCAAAGTTAAGTAAGAAAATGAAATGTAATCCGTTACTTTATAATTAGTTACCCCCAACACAGAAGTTCCAAAGGTTCCCACTTAAAAAGTATTGTGTATTATAAAAGGTATAAAATACAACTTAATAATTTCTGTATAAACCCTGTAACTAAATAAATACTAAAATAAAACAAAACAAAACACAATACATTCACAACCGCTGCAAATAATCCAAAACAAAGATATCAGGAGGGTAAAATGACACTTTTCTTTTTAAATACAGACAGAAGAACGGAGGAAGCGGCTCCAAAAGCGTTCGTAAAACATCTGGGTCGTCGTGGTCGCGCTGCAGCTGCTGTTGCCCGACAAGTCACAGCCGATCGGAGCATCGTTGCCGTGGAAACCACAGCCCGACCAAACCGAAACGCACACATCCATCCGCACTCGCATTTAACTCAACTCAACTTTATTTTTATATCACTTTAAAACAACTGTAGTTGAAAACGAAGTGCTGCACATAGAGACATAAAACAATTAAAGGCAATAAAATAATAAAACAAACAGTAGAATAGATGTTTCGTTGTTTTTAAAAGCAATAAAACAATATATAAAAAGAAACCGTAAAACACTAAAACAAGAGCAGAGTTGAAAGTCACAGAGTAAAAATGGGTTTAAAGGGATAGTAGCATTTTTTTAGAGTGGGGTTGTATGATCTACAAATAGCCCCTAAGTACTTTAATTACAGTTATAAAAAGTTAAATAAGAGTTATAAAAAGTTATATTATAAAAGTTAATAAGTTAGCAACGCCAGCCCATAATAGCCCTGCCCAGAGATTTACAACATACAGTGTTGTGAACAGACCCAAAGAAACGGCCTATTTTCACGGCCTAAAAGAGGTTTTACCTGAAAAATAATACACAGTTCCATTGTTCACTATAATATAATTTTTTCCAGCCCTTCAAAGTGCAGGAAAAACACAGTTTTTATGTTGTAAATCTCTGGGCAGGGTTATTATGGGCTGGCGTTGCTAACGGGAGGAGTGCAGAGAGTCTTCTACTGCAATTAAAGTACTTAGGGGCTATTTGTAGATCATACAACCACACTTTAAAAAAAATGCTACTATCCCTTTAAAACCAGTTTTAAAAATGGACATGAAGAGGCTCAGCTGATGTGATATATATATACACTGTATAGTCTAGGAGAGAGAAGAGGCGTAATATTATTGAAATTGCACATATTTTACTCACGAAATTTAAAGTTGGTGGTAATGTTTTGTAAAGGGACAGTTCATGTAATGTAAACATCTTAATAATGTACTTCTTTGCACTAAAACAAAAGAACAAAAGGAAAAGTTTAGAGTTCTTGTTATTTAATTTGATCTTTGGATATGTGGGTGAGGTTTTCATATCAGCCCTTTTGGGTTTCATATACTGTACCTCCCCTTTGCACATCCCATTAGTCAGGTGTGGTTTATCTGGCCTCTGATTGGCTGTTAGTCAGGTGTGGTTTATCTGGCCTCTGATTGGCTGTTAGTCAGGTGTGGTTTATCTGGCCTCTGATTGGCTGTTAGTCAGGTGTGGTTTATCTGGCCTCTGATTGGCTGTTAGTCAGGTGTGGTTTATCTGGCCTCTGATTGGCCCGGTGAGAAGATGAGTTGTGGTTCTTGAGGTCGAGACGGTGAAGCCGCTCTGAGCTCGGTGACTTCCTGTCGAGGTTTCGTCTTCAGAGCTTCTCGTCGCCTTCGTCTGAATCTGAAGAGTCTCAGTGGTTTCTCTGGTTTCCTTCACTTTTCTCGCTTGAGCTTGAATTTGTCTGTTTTTTTTTGTTGTTTTTTTTGTCTCTGCTGCTTCAGTCGGTTTCCTCAGATCGACTTTATACGTCTGAGTGTCTGAACGAGAGAAACTGAACGGATGAAATCAGATAGAGAATAGTTTTCCCCAGTATTCTTCTTCTTGTTCTGCCATAATAAGCGTTTAAATTTAAAAACAAACCAACAGTCCGTGCTACAGTTTTGCGACTTTCACCAAAATGTCGCCCCAATACTTTAGAAACTTTTGTACGATTAAATCGAGTACAAGTTATGAAGTCCATCACTCTGTTTTCTTAAAAACAACTGTAAAACTTCTATAATTTCTCCTCTACACTGCATCTTCAGACCGTCCTCCACAGAAACACCATCCGGCGTTCTGATATTTGAAACATCGAGCCTCCAGTGCATGACTGACAACAACTCCACAACGCTCTGGTGGACAAGTTGTGACCTGCACATTCACCACGCTATGAGATAATAACACAACGTTACCACACAGAGTTGTTTTAGAGGGAAATACAGAGACTGATGATGAAAAACTGTCCCTGAAGGCAACGTGCATCAGCGGTTTTACATGTATTTCCCTCTAAAACAACTCTGTGTGGTAACGTTGTGTTATTATCTCATAGCGTGGTGAATGTGCAGCTCACAACTTGTCCACCAGAGCGTTGTGGAGTTGTTGGATTGTGTATTTGATGAGTTTGATGAGGGAAACCAAGAAATCCCATAATGAGCCTCCGTAGCGTAGCTCTGAGCAGCTCACGGCTCTGCTCCGCCGTTCTAAAAACAGCTTGCACCGACAATTAAAGGTAACGAACCTACTGCTATGAAGTAGTTTTTATTATACTCTTATGGAGCAGTGGTGTAGTACAACAGTAGTCTGCACACACACACACACACACACACACACACACACACACACACACACACACACACACACACACACACATACACAGATACACATCATAAATGGCTCATTCATGGCATGAATGGAGTAAAACAAGCAGCAGTGACATGAAGACAAAGCCGTTATGTAACGGTCAGAGGTCAGAGGTCACCGAGGTCATCACAGCCAAAGATCTTCTCTCTGCACCGGAGGCAGGAGGCGCCACTCCTCTCTGAAAACTGGTGGACGCCGCCAATCAAAACAACGCCAGACTTTTATTTTGACGATGATGATGTCAGTAGATGGGTTTCCATCCAAATGTATCAAATTTAAAGGGATAGTATCATTTTTTTTAAAGTGTGGTTGTATGATCTCCAAATAGCCCCTAAGTACTTTAATTGCAGTAGAAGACTCTCTGCACTCCTCCCGTTAGCAACGCCAGCCCATAATAGCCCTGCCCAGAGATTTACAACATTCAGTGTTGTGAACAGACCCAAAGAAACGGCCTATTTTCACGGCCTAAAAGAGGTTTTACCTGAAATAAAATACACAGGTCCATTGTTCACTATAATATAATTTTTTCCAGCCCTTCAAAGTTCAGGAAAAACACAGTTTTTATTTGGAAATGAATGTAACCTGTTACAGAGAGAGTGGAGGCTGGAAACCAAACCTGCTGATCAGAGCCTCTGTAGTCCGCGACACAAACACGCCCCATAAACCTATAATATCTTGTTTATGACAGATAAGACTACACACATTGTAACATATATGTGATAATCCATCGATCCAGTTATTGATTATAAAAGGCTTTGTTGAAAACAAATGGGAGGAGGCTCAGCAACACAGCGGAGAGGAGGTCAGACATGCAGATGTGCTAAATTATAACATTTATAAATCGATAAAAGTAGTATTTTGATCAAGATTATGTTTCAAATGAATTATTTCACTCGTACGCCGTGTAATAGGTGGGATAATGTTCAGGAAGTTATTGATTAAATGCACTGACACTAGTGAAACTATCAATTGCACCAAACAGATACACTGAGTGGAGCGGGCGACCGGTCCAAGATGGCCGCCCCACCGCTCGTCAGCGCCGATAGGCCCAGCGTTCGATGCAGCGTCTACTCTTTATATGTCTATGGCACAGTCTGTCTGATGTCTGTCCGTGTGTGTGTGTTGTGTCTGAATCTGACTCAGTGTGTCTCCATCTCCCCTGCAGCGTCCCAGACGGAGCAGCTCTCCTCCTACCAGCTGACCGTCCCTCGCGTCCTGGGCGGCGGCCGGCTGAGGCGGGACGCGGACGGACGACCGCCCAATCAGGTAACAAAGCTTCTTTACTTCCTGTTTGTTTCACTTCCTGGTTTCTTTTCCCTTTTCCCTTCACTCTGGTGACCTCCGACCTCAGGAAACTCCGACTCAGCTGATTGGTCGGAGCCACTTCCTGTCGGCCTGTCAGCAGCAGAGGCCACGCCGAGGTAGTTTTACTGTGATACTTTAACTACAGGAAGTAGTTTTGTGTCCCTCGTCTCCAGCTCCAGAGTCCTAGTTCTGGTTAAATCAATCGCCACACAAATATTTGTTCTGAGACTGAAGAACGTTATTTTTTTAGTTTAGTTTAGTTAGTTTATTTGTTTAATACGGGACAATGTGCACTTACATTAATCATTTAAAGAAAAAATGAAAAGATGGTTGCACCAGATTTAGCTCCCAGCTAATGTATATGTTCAGATTAGAGCCAATGGCGTGAGTTTGTGGAAATATTGTAGAGAAAATTCTGAAATATATTTTTTTTTTCAAAAAATGTATACAAATTCTCAAAAAAAAAAAAAAAAACGTTCTAGAAAAAACTGGTACGATTTTTTTTTTTTTAAGTAAATTTTTTTTTTTTTTTTTTTTTTTGTAATTTTTCAAAAGTTTGTAAACATTTTAGAAGAAACTGGTAAAATTTCTCAAACAAAGTTTAAAGAAAAATCTAGAAAAAGTGGTTAAATTTCTTTAAAAAAAAAAAAAAAGGAAAAATAATAATAGTAAAATTGGTTAAAAAAAAAAAAAAAAGAATTCTGCAAAAAAGAAAAAAAGTTTAGAAGTTCTAGAAAAAAGTGGTAAAATTTCAAGAAGAAGTTGGGGACCCCCTTGAACCCTCTCAAGGACCCCTGGGGGTCCCCGGACCTCACTTTGAGAACCATTGAAACCAACTAGTTCCAGGGAGAATGGAGCGTCTCTTGTAAGATCAGAGCCTCCGACCCGGTGTCCCAGCTCTCGTCTCCATGGCGACACCGCCACACAAACGTAACGCGCTAACCCATAATAACCCGTAACCTCTTGTTGATGACAGATAAGACTACACAGATATACACATGGTAACATGGTAGATGATAAATAACCTTATCCACCGCTCCATGGATTGATATCTCTTTGGTAAAAACAGATGAAACACATGGAGGAGAGGAGGGTTAGAGACACAGAGGAGGTCGGAGCGAACCACATGAATGAATGAATGAATGAAAGAATGAATACTTTATTTCAAACATGTGAATAACATATTACACTTGAAGCACTAGTCGATAAAAACCATGTATGTTTGAAAAGGAATAGGAAGAAGCATTAGCTCATTTATTCCTACCCCTTCTCCACCTAGAATCCTCGGTTATCTGACTTCCTGTATATCCTGTTTGTTTTTTTGTTTTTTTGTTTTAATACTCTTAACAATCACCAACAAACAACAACACCATGACTGCTTGTGTCAAAATAAATACAATAAGTGACAAGTATGGCAAAAGTGTGAAAACCTTAAAGGGATAGTAGCATTTTTTTTAAAGTGGGGTTGTATGATCTCCAAATAGCCCCTAAGTACTTTAATTGCAGTAGAAGACTCTCTGCTCTCCTCCCGTTAGCAACGCCAGCCCATAATAGCCCTGCCCAGAGATTTACAACATACAGTGTTGTGAACAGACCCAGAGAAACGGCCTATTTTCACGGCCTAAAAGAGGTTTTACCTGAAATAAAATACACAGTTCCATTCCATTATTTGGACCTAACCAACTGCTGATCGGCGGCGCTAACCCTGGGCGGAGGGATACGTGAGTTGGTTAGGTCCAAATAAAAACTGTGTTTTTCCTGCACTTTGAAGGGCTGGAAAAAATTATATTATAGCGAACAATGGAACTGTGTATTTTTTTTCAGGTAAAACCTCTTTTAGGCCGTGAAAATAGGCCGTTTCTTTAGGTCTGTTCACAACACTGTATGTTGTAAATCTCTGGGCAGGGCTATTATGGGCTGGCGTTGCTAACGGGAGGAGTGCAGAGAGTCTACTACTGCAATTAAAGTACTTAGGGGCTATTTGGAGATCATACAACCCCACTTTTAAAAAATGCTACTATCCCTTTAATGTTTGTCATACCCCTCTTATTCCCTGTACCTTATAAATACCTAATACCCAATACATGTTCAGTACAATACACACTATACGTGCTAATGCAGTATAGTGTGTAGTATAGTGTCCTAAAATATCTGCACATGTGCAGATTTTGGCACATGTGCAGAAGCATCTGGAACCGATCTACTGACAGACAGTAACACCGGACTGTTGACGGGACTTTGACCTGTGATGCTGCAGTATTTGTACACTGTTGTATTAGTGCTGAGTTAAGGTGGACTGAAGTTAAGGTGGACTGGTGTTAAGGTGGACTGAAGTTAAGGTGGACTTGAGTTAAGGTGGACTGGAGTTAAGGTGGACTGGTGTTAAGGTGGACTGGAGTTCAGCACCAGATCAGTTCATGAACAACCTCAAGAGACGCAGAGCAGAGAGTTGTTGTTAGAGGCTGATACAATCTGGAAGCTGCTGAGTGTGTGTGTGTGTGTGTGTGTGTGTGTGTGTGTGTGTGTGTGTGTGTGTGTGTGTGTGTGTGTGTGTGTGTGTGTGTGTGTGTGTGTGTGTGTGTGTGTGTGTGTGTGTGTGTGTGTGTGTGTGTGTCATTCTTTCCCACCCTACTTGCTGGAACACGTCCAACAAACACTCACACACACACACACACACACACACTGATGAAATGTGAGATTGTTTGCAGCGAGTGACGCCACCGAGAAGCTGTGAATGTTAGAGTGTTTGTGTGTGTGTGTGTGTGTGTGTGTGTGTGTGTGCGTGTGTTTTCACTCAGTGCAGTCAAACAGAGAGTCGTAGTTTTCAGACAACCCGTCGTCTCGTCTCTTTATAACCGTTGCAACGTTAGCGTAGCTTAGCATAAAGACTGTAAACGGGGGGAACCGTTAGCGCCGCCTCAGCTCTGGATCTGATTGGCCGTCAGCAGCAGGAAGTGAACTCACCTGCTGTGTTAGAGGACGGACGGACGGACGGCCAGCTGTTGGCAGCTGGATGATGTCGCCCACCGCTGACTTCCTGTCCTGACTCACCTACACACACACACACACACACACACACACACACACACACACACACACACACACACACACACACACACACACACACACACACACACACTCAGCTGGCATGTGTTCATCTCTGCAGTCATCACACACCTGCTGGTAGCTGCTGCCCACACACACACACACACACACACACACACACACGGAGGCTCAGGTGACCTTGGACTTTAGTTTTAGAGTTGTTGGATTTTTTGTAG
This sequence comes from Trachurus trachurus, assembly GCF_905171665.1. Lineage (NCBI taxonomy): Eukaryota > Metazoa > Chordata > Actinopteri > Carangiformes > Carangidae > Trachurus > Trachurus trachurus. The sequence goes on along the minus strand of NC_139895.1, from coordinate 2,191,759 downwards.
TTTCACAGCCTCTGATCAGTTAGGAGTTGATGACGACGTCACCTCTCTCTCTCTCTCCTCTCAATTCAACTTCAGTTTCAATAGGACAAATCTCCTTGTTGTTTACAACTACTTCCTGGTAGAAAACCAGCATGAGAACAATAGTGACGGACGAGAGTTTCACTATATATATCTAATTTTTCATGTCACTATATCACCGTTTAGACTAATCTGATTTTTGTAAAGTTTATAAAACCAATGATTGGACAAACATTACTATTTCTGTGTGCACATTTTTGTAATTAGTCATGGTTATCATAGATTAGCCGGGCTAACGGTTAGCTACCTGTTTAACTTTAATAACTCAGTGACTCAATAAACGCTCCATGAAAAAATATTTTCTCCAGCGGATATCTGAGTTCCAACATGACTGAGCTAACTGGAGTAGTTTCATGTCGTGTCCCACAACGGGAGGGTTTTAACAGCTGACGTCCTGCTGTTAGCTTAGCTACCGCCGTTAGCTTAGCTACCGTTAGCTTAGCTACCGTTAGCTTAGCTGCTGCCGTTAGCTTAGCTACCGTTAGCTGTCCCTGTCAGCTGAGCCACTGATGCTTTCTAGACACTGTGATTCCCCCAAACTGAATAAATACAACACACAGCAACACAAAACACACACACACAGAAATAGTAATGTTTCTTCAATCATTTCAGATTTGTCTATAGTGACGTTAAAAACTCTCAATCTTTTCTCATTCAAATTATGTGCTGGTTTTCCAAACGGAAGTAGTTGACAACAAGGAGATTCGGTCTATAAGCTTTATTGGTACGACTGTTCTACAGTATTGCCAGAGCGTTACAACAATAGAACAAGAATACAGAAATAAATTAATAATAATAGTAATAGTAATAATAAACAGAACAAAACAGATCGATTATCAGTTAGTTGACAGTTTAATATCAGTTTGCAGCTGCTCATGTTATTGTTGAGCAGCTTCTTTTCTTCTCCCAGTAAATAACGTAACTGTTCTTTGTCGGAGAGTTTGTTGAAGTTTGGTGTTTTATTCTCTCTGTCTCTCTCTGGCTCGGCCTCCTCAGGTGTCGTATGTCGTCACCGTGGAGGGAAACGACCATGTGCTTCATCTGGAGAGGAACGAGTAAGTCTCACACACACACACACACACAGCTGGTTGAATGACGTCACATCAGACGCTGCGTGCTGATTGGCCGTTCAGATCCGTGATGTTGTTGCCTTTAATCCGATGTGTTTCCATGTTGTATCAGAAGTGACCCAGCAATATATTATAAGTTTACTCTCTTTTCAAAAGCCTGGACTGCATAAAAGAGGCAAAAATAAAAGAGTCTAGAAAAAACCTTTCTGACTAAATGAGATCAGACGGAGGTAAACGGCTGCATTTTAACATTTATCTGCACACAGATACTGTAGGAGCCTAGAAATTAACATACTCCATTATAAAGTGAACTTAAACCCTTTTCAAAACCTGGACTCTGTATGTAGAAAAGGTGAACAAATGCACATTGAACAATATAAAAAAAAATAATTCTAAAAAAAGAATCGATTTAACAATCGTCAAAAATTGGTCAGTCGCTGTATTCTGTGGTCTGTTATTTCTCTATAACAGACCAGACGACACAGAGGAGGAGAACTATGTTTCATCTCTACCTTCATTAAAGGGATAGTAGCATTTTTTTAAAAGTGGGGTTGTATGATCTCCAAATAGCCCCCAAGTACTTTAATTGCAGTAGAAGACTCTCTGCACTCCTCCCGTTAGCAACGCCAGCCCATAATAGCCCTGCCCAGAGATTTACAACATACAGTGTTGTGAACAGACCCAAAGAAACGGCCTATTTTCACGGCCTAAAAGAGGTTTTACCTGAAAAAAAAACACAGTTCCATTGTTCACTATAATATAATTTTTTCCAGCCTTCAAAGTGCAGGAAAAACACAGTTTTTATTTGGACCTAACCAACTGCTGATCGGCGGGCGCTAACCCTGGGCGGAGGGATACGTGAGTTGGTTAGGTCCAAATAAAAACTGTGTTTTTCCTGGAAAAAATTATATTATAGTAAACAATGGAACTGTGTATTTTTTTTTCAGGTAAAACCTCTTTTAGGCCGTGAAAATAGGCCGTTTCTTTGGGTCTGTTCATAACACTGTATGTTGTAAATCTCTGGGCAGGGCTATTATGGGCTGGCGTTGCTAACGGGAGGAGTGCAGAGAGTGTTCTACTGCAAGTAAAGCACTTAGGGGCTATTTGTAGATCATACAACCCCACTTTTAAAAAAAATGCTACTATCCCTTTAAACAGCTTCACACTAACTGTGATGTGATGGTAGATAAATGACTTGTAGCTTGTTACAGGGAGAGAGGAGGCTGGAAACCAAACCTGTGATCAGAGCCTCTGACCCGCTGTCACCGCGAGTCCACGACACAAAGACAAACCGTAGCTACACATTAAAGTCCCAGTCTGTAACTTATTTGTCTTTTTATGATCAAAAATCAAACATTACTTTCATAAATCCGTATTTGACTGAAGGTGAATCACAGCTGCTACAAATGAAAGCTTTCTGGTACCTTAGAATGAGTTGTTACAAGTCGTTACAAATACATAAGTGGGCGACGCACCGAACCGAGGCGGCCATGTTGCATCGTGACCGTAGGTAACCACGGAAACGGCCTGTTAAAACTGTCACCACTGTGTAGTGTGAGGAAGGACGGAGGCACCGGTGTTGCATTCAGGTGCAGTCAGGCAGACGGCCGTCGGCAAACCAACCGGATGTTATTTTACTAAAACAATACCACATCACCATGACAACATACTGTCACGCCTGTATTGTTTTGCCTCATGCTGATGGACCACTTGCACTACAAAAACTCAAAATCTTACCAAGAATATTTGTCTTATTTCTAGTTAAAATGTCGTTTCTAGTCAAAATAAATCTAATTCTACTTAAAATAAGACTCATCACATTAAAAAGCAGCTTGTTTTTAGACACTTTTTACTTCTTTCAAGCAGATTTTCACTTGAAATAAGTAGAAAAATCTGATAGTGGAACAAGTTTTTCTTTCTTATTACAAACATTAAAAACTTGCTTTCACTGGCAGATTTTTCTACTTATTTCAAGTGAAAATCTGCTTGAAACAAGTGAAAATGATCTAAAAACAAGTTAATTTTCAGGTGATGAGTCTTATTTTAAGTGGAAAGAGATTAGTTTTGACTAAAATTAAGACATTTTGACAAGAAATAAGACAAATATTCTTGGAAAGATTTTGAGTTGGGAGGCTTGTTTATCCTGTTACATGCAGCGTCTGTTGTCTGTCTGACGTCTGCCCCATTTCACCTGAATGCAACATCAAGAATACGTTCAGATATGCAACCGCACCGGGGGGGGAATTCCTACGTACTATACCTTTAACCTCCTGCTCCACCGCTCCACATCTGGTTTGATCTGGTCCAACAGTTGAAGAGGAAACATCTGATTAAATGTAGGAGAAGTAGAGATAATGTTGTTGTTGTTGTTGTTGTTGTTGTTGTGTCCAGGCTGCTGCTGCCTGCAGACTTCACTGTGTTCACCTACAGCCAGACTGGATCACTGGTCACCAGCAGACCACCTGTACAGGTAACACACACACACACACACACACATATACACACACACACACACACACACACACACACACACACACACACACACACACACACACACACACACACACACACACACACACACACACACACACACACACACACACACGCTGCTGCTGCTGGTTTTGTTGAAACGAGACTTTTCCCAACGAGACACGATGGGAATTAACTTTGAGTAAGAGCATCGATATTTCCTGTCTGTCGACCCACTGACCTCTGGGACTCCTCCTCCCCTCCCTCTTTACTCCCCCCTCCCTCTTTCTTTACTCTCCCTCTCTTTCCTCCCTCTCTCCCTCTCTCTCTCTTTATTCTCCCCCCTCTCTCTCCCCCCTCCCTCTTTCTTTACTCTCCCTCTCTTTCCTCCCTCTCTCCCTCTCTCTCTCTTTATTCTCCTCCCCTCTCTCTCCCCACCCCCACTTTCTTTACTCTCCCTCTCTCTCCTCCTCTCAATTCAATTCAATTAAAATGGCTTTATTGGCCCGACATACATTGTACATATCTCTCCCTCTCTTTTTTTACTCTCCCTCTCTTTCCTCCTCTCTCTCCCTCTCTTTTTTACTCTCTCTCTTTCCTCCTCTTTCCTCTCTCCCTCTCTTTCCTCTTTCCTCCCCTCTCCCTCTCTTTTTTTACTCTCTCTCTCTTTCCTCTTCTATCTTTCCTCTCTCCGTCTCTTTTTTACTCTCTTTCCTCTCTCCCTCTCTTTTTTTACTCTCTCTCTCTTTCCTCTTCTATCTTTCCTCTCTCCCTCTCGTATTTTACTCTCCCTCTCTCCCTCTCTTTTTTACTCTCTCTCTTTCCTCCTCTTTCCTCTTTCCTCCCCTCTCCCTCTCTTTTTTTACTCTCTCTCTCTTTCCTCTTCTATCTTTCCTCTCTCCGTCTCTTTTTTCCTCTCTTTCCTCTCTCCCTCTCTTTTTTTTCTCTCTCTCTCTTTCCTCTTCTATCTTTCCTCTCTCCCTCTCTTTTTTACTCTCTCTCTTTCCTCCTCTTTCCTCTCTCCCTCTCTTTCCTCTTTCCTCCCCTCTCCCTCTCTTTTTTTACTCTCTCTCTCTTTCCTCTTCTATCTTTCCTCTCTCCGTCTCTTTTTTACTCTCTTTCCTCTCTCCCTCTCTTTTTTTACTCTCTCTCTTTCCTCTTCTATCTTTCCTCTCTCCCTCTCTTATTTTACTCTCCCTCTCTCCCTCTCTTTTTTACTCTCTCTCTTTCCTCCTCTTTCCTCTTTCCTCCCCTCTCCCTCTCTTTTTTTACTCTCTCTCTCTTTCCTCTTCTATCTTTCCTCTCTCCCTCTCTTTTTTACTCTCTTTCCTCCCCTCTCCCTCTCTTTTTTTACTCTCTCTCTCTTTCCTCTTCTATCTTTCCTCTCTCCGTCTCTTTTTTACTCTCTTTCCTCTCTCCCTCTCTTCTTTACTCTCCTCCTCTTTCCTCCTCTCTCTCTCTCTCTCTCTCTTTTTCTCGCCCCAATGTGATTGAACTTTGACCTCTGCGACCACACACACACACACACACACGACAGGATTCACACACACTTCCTGTATCACTCCCAGAGGAGCTTATAAAGCGCTTCCTGTGTGTCAGGACGATGATGTCACTTCCTGTCGGTACGGTGGATAGAACAGACAGGAAGTGACATCATCGTCCTGATGTCAGAGGGGAATCAACATGGACGTTCATCAAAGTGAGTTAGAACAGAAGAAGAGGAAGACACACACACACACACACACACACACACACACACACACACACACACACAGGAAGCGCTTTATAAGCTCCTCTGGGAGTGATACAGGAAGTGTGTGTGAATCCTGTCGTGTGTGTGTGTGTGTGACTCTGATTCTATTGGCTCAGACAAAATAAAACAGGTGGAATTCACCTTTAATCAGAGAAGAAGAACTTTATTTGGGAAACTGGACATTTCATTGGGGGAGAGGAAGAGTAGAGATGAGGAAGAGGAAAATGAGAATAAGAGGTGGATGAGAGGAGTAAAGAAGAAGGAAGAGAGGAGGAGGGGGGGGGGGGGAGGGGAGGGGGAAGAGAGGAGGAGAAGGAGAGGGAGAGGAGGGAAAGTAGGAGAGGATGAGGAAAGAAGAAGGGAGAGGGGAGGAGGAAGAGGAGGAGAGAGGGAGGAGGAGAGGATGAGGAAAGGGGGAGAGGAAGAGGAACATGAGGAGAAGAGGAGGAGGGGGAAGGAGGAAGAAAGGAAGAGGAGGAGAGGGGAGGAAAATGAAGGAGAGGGGGAGGAGGGAAAGGAAGAGAGGAGGAGGAAAGAAGAAGGGAGAGGGGAGGAAGAAGAGGAGGAGAGAGGGAGGAAGAAGGAGGAAGATGAGATGAAGAAAGAAGAAGGAAGAGAGGAGGAGGAAGAGAGGAGGAGGAAGAGGAGGAGCTACTGCTGCTGTTACCATGGCGCCCCCTGCTGGTGACATCACAGTGTGACTCACCTCATGTTGTTGTTGTTGTTGTTGTTGTTGTTGTTGTTTCAGGACCACTGTCAGTACCGGGGCGTCGTCCAGGGGATGGAGGGTTCATCTGTCGCCATGACGATCTGCAACGGCCTCAGGTCTCACACACACACACACACACACACACACACACACACACACACACACACACTGTACTACACACTCTCCTCCATCAAGGACAATTACACTCCTCACAGATGGCTCAGTGTGTGTGTGTGTGTGTGTGTGTGTGTGTGTGTGTGTGTGTGTGTGTGTGTGTGTGTGTGTGTGTGTGTGTGTGTGTGTGTGTGTGTGTGTCCTCCCTGCTGTTTAATCTGTGTGACTCCTCAGTAATTACCACACACACTCTTTCTTCTCTTTGTGTAACTGACAAATTACACAAACTCTCCTCTTCCTCCTCTTCCTCTCCTCCTCTTCCTCTCTCCTCCTCCTCTCTCCCTCCTCCTCCTCTTCCTCTTTTCCTCTCCTCCTCTCCCTCCTCTTTCTCCTCTTCCTCTCCCTCTCCTCCTCCTCTCTTCCTCCTCTCTCTTTGAACGTCCATGTTGATTCCTCCTCTTTTCCTCTCCTGTCTCCCTCCTCCTCCTCTTCCTCTCTCCCTCCTCCTCCTCTTCCTCTTTTCCTCTCATCCTCTCCCTCCTCTTTCTCCTCTCTCCCTCCTCTTCCTCTTTTCCTCTCTCCCTCCTCCTCCTCTCCTCTTCCTCTCTCCCTCCTCCTCCTCTCCTCTTCCTCCTCCTCTCTCCCTCCTCCTCCTCTCCTCTTCCTCCTCCTCTCTTCCTCTCCTCCTCTCTCCCTCCTCCTCCTCCTCTCCTCTTTTCCTCTTTCCCTCCTCCTCCTCCTCTTCCTCTCTTCCTCTCCTCCTCCTCCTCTCCTCTGCCTCCTCTTCCTCCTCCTCTCCTCTTTTCCTCTCTCCCTCCTCCTCCTCTTCCTCTCTTCCTCCTCCTCTCCTCTTCCTCCTCCTCTCTTCCTCTCTTCCTCCTCCTCTCCTCTTTTCCTCTCTCCCTCCTCTTCCTCTTCCTCTTTTCCTCTCTCCCTCCTCCTCCTCTTCCTCTCTTCCTCTCCTCCTCCTCCTCCCCTCTCCCTCCTCTTCCTCCTCCTCTCCTCTTCCTCTTTTCCTCTCTCCTTCCTCCTCCTCCTCCTCTTCCTTCCACTCCTCTCTTCACTTCCTGTTTCATTATTCGGACTGTGTGTGTGTGTGTGTGTGTGTGTGTGTGTGGAGCCTCGTTAAAGCAACAGCATGACATCATCATCACCATGACATCACCATGACATCACCATGACATCACCATGACATCACCATGACATCACCCTCCCTGTGGTCTCCTCAGCGGCGTGCTGCACCTCACCAACGACAGCTACGGCATCGAGCCGCTCGGCTCCGCCCCCGAGCAGCACCTGCTGTACCGCCTCCAGGACGTGACGTCATCACAGCCGCGGGGCTGTGGCACGCCGCATCACCATCACCATGACGACCACCAAGACCGTCACCATGACAACGCCACGGAGCACACAGCTCAGTACGAAGGAGAGGAAGTCCACCACCGGCAGCACAGCAGAGTGAGTTCACACCAATCTTATAACTTATAAACCGGTGTGACTTATATATGTTTTTTTCCTCTTCATGACGTATTTTTTGACAGATGCGACTAATACTCCGGTGCGACATATATAGTCCAGAAAATACGGTAGTCAGAGTTTGTTTTTCACCAGGCCGACCTGATGTTTAGAGACCAGGGACAGCTGGAACACTCTTTGCATTTTTCTCAACAATCAGAAACCCTTTCCACTAGAATATCCAATTTAATATATTTAAAAACCTTAATGTGTGAATTCCAAAATGATGTATGAAAGTGGTTTTAAGTAGACTAATATTTTCAGGTTGCACAAAGAAAGAGAAAGATTTGTACCGTCATGTGTGATGTTGTTTTATTTTTGTTAGAATTTATATTATAAGGTCACCTATAGAAAACAGTCTGGTTGAGGAGCCGGTGTTGAAGTGAAGGTGTCGGTGTCGACTCTACCAGACTGACGGAGGAACTTGTTTCTCCTCAGGTGAAGCGAGCTGTTCTTCATAAGACTCACTATGTGGAGCTGCTGCTGGTGGTCGACAACGAGAGGGTGAGACACACACACACACACACACACACACACACACACACACACACACACACACACACACAACAATAAGTAATGATAACAAGATGATTCACTTCCTGTGTGTGTGTGTGTGTGTTTCTTTCTCCTCAGTTCAACTACATGAACAAAAACGAGACGGCGGTGAGAGAGCAGATGGTTCAACTGGCCAACTTAGTAGACAGTGTGAGTACACACACACAAACACACATTAATATTAAACAGAAAGAAATGTTTATTTGGACCCATTAGCTGTTAGAGGCCCCCCAGTACGAAGGAGTATTAGGGCCAGCCCCCCAAAAAGAAGCCAGACGAAAAAAACAAAAAATTCATCGGGAAAAAAAAAATCCATCAGAAGAAAAAAATCTGGCAAAAAAGAAAAGAAAAAAGGGGCAGGTATAAAAATAAATAAATTGAGAAAATATCAAAGTACTGTAGTCGGTGGCCATGGCTGCCTCTACAGATGCCTTGATTAAAGCAGATATCAGTGGAATGTTTTTGTTAATATAAGTCCTAAATAGTCCTATTTTCCGTCAGCAATCACTTACATGAAGTATTTCAGCCTAAACACGAGTCTCTCCGTCACTCTGCTCTGCTGTAACCCGAGGAGAAAATTTTCCTTGTGGGATACAAGTGTTATCCAATGAGGAGAGAGAACGGCATGAAGGGCTGTGTGTGCAGCCAAGGGATGCGCGTGAATGTGGTGACGTAGCACGAGGACCAATTGATGCCTGACAAGGGCGGGGGCTGCTAACTCATGGTGCGTTCAAAGAAACTCGTACTTTGTGTTTTTCCTTCCTGTGAAGTCATACCAGTTCGATCTGGTACGAGTTCACGGGTCGGAAGTTACGAGTGGCCGTTATAGGGAACTTTCACAGACAACAGGATGGTAAAAACACGAGCTACGGGTTACCTGGAACGCTACCAAGTCGTAGTTGTGACTTGAAGCTGTAACTTACGGTTTCAAAAGCCTGCCTTGAACGCAGCATTAGCCAAAACGGCCGTGAAGCTGATATCTGCTTTAAGCTGTAGGCTACTTCAGTAATAAGGATATTCTCTCTCTTTTGGCTCATAAACACGGTGTGGTCATAAGTATGAGGACGTTGAAGAGTCTGTGTCAGAAACTTGGTTTGTTTAGGAGGATAAACCACACAAACTTAGTTTTTGGATTGGATTATTATTATTTTTTTTTTTTTTGCCAGATTTTTCTTTTTCCCCGCCGGATTTTTTTTTTTTTGGCTGGCCCTAATACTCCTTCATACCCCAGGCTGAGGCAGACAAAACGTAGAGAAAAAGGGCGATTTTCTGCCTCTGCGCTGGTCTCACATTTGGGCTTATTCTGACAAAACGGTAGCTCCATTCAGAAAAAGAAGCAGACCGTGGTCGTCGTAAGGACTTCCTGAACACTTTGATATGGCTTTGGTGTTTCTACAGTAAATATTTTGGAAACACTTGCAAGTTATAAACAGGGCTCCCTTCTGCTTCTCTCAGAAAATCTTTGTAGTAGAGTCAATGAGAAGCAGAGACAGACGTGGCCGCACTGAGAGGCTCACGGTTTAAAGTCTCTCTGCTTTGTTGAGCACTTTGTTAGAGCGAGGACGAGTTTGTCTACATTTGTGGAAAAAGTCATGTGCGTGGAGTGTAAATTGTGGCCGTGAGCAGCGTGGAAAGAGAAAAGTTTCTTATAATTTCAGACGACTTTCAGCCAATGATGTCATCCACTCTAGCTGGAACATTCCGCGCAATACACACCCATTATAATCTCAACATTTCTCCAAAAATGATCATGGTCATTGAACAGTGATTGATCAAAAACTATATGACCTATCAAAACGTGGATTAACAAAACAATAGACGAGACTTGTAGCTACATTTTAAGGTTTAAATGGAGTCTCCAGGTGAAAGTATGCCGGAGCAGTAGACGTTTGAAAACCTCCAATAATTTGTATCTTTTTTGACCTCCTCCCATTCATTCTCTATGGGAACTTTGTCGCAGTTTTTCGCCACTTAGGTCACGAAAAATCTGTATTCTGCAGAGAAAAGTAAGAGCACAGCGATCCAGATCGAACCGCTTCGAGTTGTTGGACGAGTGTCGAATTGTAAATTTACACAGAAGATAAAAAATAAAAAGAAGAAAAATTCCACAGTATAACAATATTTACTAGGGATGAGCGAGTACAGCATTATCTGTATCTGTATCTGTATCTGTTAACCATATGAATTATCTGTATCTGTATCTGTACTCGGAGTGGGCGGGGCCTAAACCGGAAGTGGGCGGGGTTTAACCCAGAAGTGGGTCGGGTTGTCTTGAAATGGGCAATAACCGGCATGTTATTTTAAGCATGCAATTGACATGGGTTGATCAGAAATTGTTATAGTTATTGCTGATTAGAAAACTGTTTACAGGACAATACAACACATGCGGTTGCAATTATTAAGGAAAATGTAATGAACAAGAGTTTTCATACTCAACAACTTTTTTTTTAACTTTAATTTTTTTTAATGATCAGTGTGATTTTTCTTTTTCTTTTTTAATTTTATTTCCACACCAGGTGTGTGTGTGTGAGTGAGTAGCCTAAGAGAGAGACAGAGACAGCTGAGTGTCAGCTTCTCTCTGTGTATCACTCATTATTCTGTATCACTGATCATGAGAGAGAGAGGAGGGGGGAGAGAGAGTAGCTTAATTTGTAATTTATACCACTACTATTTTTTATGAAATACAGCAAGAAAGTGTCAGACACTCAGTGCGTGAAGTTAAAAAAACTGGTTAGAGCCAGCTGACGGTTCAAAAAAAAAAAAAAAACTCCGACGACCGGCAGAGAGAGAGAGAGAGAGAGAGAGAGAGAGAGAGAGAGAGAGCGTGTGTGGAAAAAAAAAAAAAAAAATCTCCGACAGGCAGAGACGCAACGCGAGTCGGCACCACGTCTGAACGAACCCACGTTTACAAGAACTCTACTGGTTAATAAGTAAGTAACTGAAGTAAAAACAAACCTGAAGCTGAAGGAACCCTAAACGTTAAGGGTAAAGACCGGCCAACCTGAGTGACTGAGGGAGAGACAGACAGCTGTCAGCTGTTCTGTGTGTGTGAGTGATCAGAGCGGGACACAGCAGCAACTCACCTGCATGTGTGTAGGGGAGGGGCTGTAGCCTATCACAGAACACAGACACAGTCAGCTACCCAATGAGGATTTTCATTCAATCTTTTTTTTTTTTTTTTTTTTTTCCGAGCACAGATATTGACTCGTATTACTCGTTTAATACTCGTACTCGGCAAAAGTGCTTTATCCGTACCGGATACTCGTTTCAGCCGAGTATCCGGCTCAACTCTAATATTTACCCTGAGGCCCTAATAAATAAAAATGTGTGTGTGTGTTCAGATCTACATGCAGCTGAACGTGCGCGTGGTCCTGGTGGGTCTGGAGATCTGGACTCAGCAGAACCGGATCAGCACCGAGGGCGCCGCCGGAGAAGTCCTGAGCCGCTTCACGCAGTGGAGAGAGAAGGAGCTGGTTGCTCGCCGCCGCCACGACTCGGCCCAGCTCATCCTGTAACACACACACACACACACACACACACACACACACGCACACACACACACACACACACGGGCTGTGTCCAAAATCCCCCCCTCCTCTCTATCTAGTGACCAGTTGTTGTAGTGGTGTCTCAATGTTTAGTGATTATTAATGTTCACTATATAGTGACTGAATCTATCCCACAATTCACCGCCAAATGTAGTGAACATCCGATGGTCACTAACCGGAGCAAGATATCCCATCATGCATTGCGGTCACGGATCGCCGTTACCACACCGGCCCAGAGCGACCGGTGTAGCTACCAAATAAATGAAGTAGTGACCGGTGTAGCTACCAAATAAATGCAGTAGTGACCGGTGTAGCTACCAAATAAATGAAGTAGTGACCGGTGTAGCTACCAAATAAATGAAGTAGTGACCGGTGTAGCTACCAAATAAATGCAAGTAGTGACCGGTGTAGCTACCAAATAAATGAAGTAGTGACCGGTGTAGCTACCAATTAAATGAAGTAGTGACCGGTGTAGCTACCAAATAAATGCAAGTAGTGACCGGTGTAGCTACCAAATAAATGCAGTAGTGACCGGTGTAGCTACCAAATAAATGCAGTAGTGACCGGTGTAGCTACCAAATAAATGCAGTAGTGACCGGTGTAGCTACCAAATAAATGCAGTAGTGACCGGTGTAGCTACCAAATAAATGAAGTAGTGACCGGTGTAGCTACCAAATAAATGAAGTAGTGACCGGTGTAGCTACCAAATAAATGAAGTAGTGACCGGTGTAGCTACCAAATAAATGTGTCCAGCTGCCAGAGTTGTCCGGTCGCGGCTTCCACAGACTCCCACAACAAACGTCAGACCAAATTTCCTAACAAGCGTTATAAACTGACCAGAGACTCTGGATAGCGGGGCTAATTTCTGTTAGCCCGTCTATGGTGTTTTACATTATACGTTAGCATTAAGCTAGCGGACTTTATGCTTAGTTGTGACACTGGCTGTGTGTGTTTTGAACGTGGTTTCAAACTATATGTACACCCGTAGGTCTATGCTACACCGGCCGTTACCATGGTTGTATCCATGGTAACTATGCCGGCCGTTACGATCGCGGTCGGAACGTTTCAATTACGCGACGTAATACGTCATTAACTGTGCGGCGGAGTAGTGTCTGAAAGTGTTTTTTTATTTGACCAGTGAGTCACTATATAGTCACTATATTGAATTCACTATATAGTGAGTAGGGAGGAGGGAATGAGGGAGGGATTTAGGACAACCATAGACCAGAGTGGCATTTTTATGCAAATGAGAGTGACTGATGCATCCTGGGTAATTTAGGGGCAGCGCCCGGCATTCAGCCTAACTGGCTTGACAAACCAACTAACAAAAAAGTTGGCTATTAACAGGCTGTTTACAGACGATACTTAGCCAAAACCTCCCGGTGATTCCACCAAATACGTGTAGATGTCTGGGTCAGACATTTCTGGCCACTGTGTGGAGTCATTGATCACTGTGGGAGGCTAAAGGAGCATACCGCTAGATTGAAGCAGAAGTAAGTGATATTTTTGCGTTAATATAAGTCTTAAATAGTTGTATCTTCCGACAGCAATCACTTCTATAGAGTGTTTGGTCTGAAACACGGGTCTGTCAGTCACTCTGCTCTGAGCCGAGGAGAAAACTTTTCTCGTATCCTACAAGTTTTATCCAATGAGGAGAGAGAACGGCATGCAGGGCTGTGTGTGCAGCCAAGGGATGCGCCTGAATGTGGTGACGTAGGGACGAGGACTGTTATGGTGCGTTCAGGGCAACTCGTAACTCGTGTTTTTCCGACCTGTGAAGTCATACCAGTTCGATCTGGTACGAGTTCACGGGTCAGAAGTTACGAGTGGCCGTTATAGTGACTTTCACAGGTAAAACAGGTCGGAAAAACACGAGTGGGTTGCCTGGAACGCTACAAAGTCTTAAGTCGTGACTTGAAGCTGTAATTTACGGTTTCAAAAGCCTGCCTGGAACGCAGCATTAGCCAAAACCACCGGATCGCTTACTTCTGCTTTAATTAATTGTAGTTTTTCAAGATAGCGTGAACGGTGGGTTTCAAAGAGGGTGTCAAAATAATTACGAGACATAGTGCTACAAAAGAAACACAAAATAAAACATTCAAATTGATTGTTAGTTAGTCTACGCTCCATCAAAACACAAAAAGCCACTGAGTGCAATTTAAAAATGCCGGGCGCTGCCCCTAAATTACCCAGAATGCATCAGTCATTCTCATTTGCATAGAGATGCCGCTCTGGTCTGTGGTGATGGTGATGATGGTGATGATGATGATGATGAAGGTGATGATGGTGATGGTGATGATGGTGATGATGATGATGATGGTGATGATGGTGATGATGGTGATGATGATGATGATGAAGGTGATGATGGTGATGGTGATGATGGTGATGATGATGATGATGGTGATGATGATGATGATGATGATGGTGATGATGATGAAGGTGATGATGATGATGAAGGTGGTGATGATGAAGGTGTGTGTGTCCTACAGGAAGAGGGGGTTCGGAGCGACGGCTGGGATGGCCTTCGTCTCCACCGTCTGCTCGCGGAGCCACGGAGGAGGGATCAACGCGGTACGAAGCTCTGCTCTGATTGGTCGACTCAGCTGACTGATGATGATGATGATGATGATGATGATGATGATGATGATGATGATGATGATGATGATGATGATGATGATGATGATGCGTTCAGGGACTACGGAGAAGCTGGTTAATTCTTTTACTCTCTCCCTCTCCTCCTCCTCCTCCTCCTCCTCTCCTCCTCCTCTCTCCCTCCCCTTCCTCTTCTCTCCTCCCCCTCCTCTCCTCTCCTACTCCTTTCCTCCTTCTCTCTTCCTCTCCTTCCCCCTCTCTTCCTCCTTCCTCTACTCCTCCTCCTCCTCCTCCTTCCCTCCTCTTCCTCCTCTCCTCCTCCTCCTCTCCCCCTCCTCCTCCTCTCTTCTCCACCTCTTCCTTCTCCTCCTCCTCCTTTCCTCCTCTTCCTCCTCTCCCTCCTCTCCTCTCCTCCTCCTCCTTCCCTCCTCCTCTCCTCCTCCCCCTCCTTCCCTCCTCTCCCTCTCCACCTCCTCCTTCTCCTCCTCCTCTCTCCCTCCTCCTCCTCTCCTCCCTCTCCTCCCCCTTCTCTTCCTCCTCCACCTCCTCCTTCTCCTCCTCCTCCTCTCCTCCTCTTCCTTCCCTCCTCCTCTCCCTCTCCTCCTCCTCTACTCCTCCTCCTCTCCTCTCCTCCTCCTCTCCTCCTCCTCCTCCTCCTCCTCCTCCTCCTCCTCCTCCTCCTCCTCTCCTCTCCTCCTCCTCTCCTCCTCCTCCTCCTCCTCCTCCTCCTCCTCCTCCTCCTCCTCCTCCTCCTCCTCCTCCTCCTCCTCCTCCTCCTCTACTCTTCCTCTCCTCCTCTCCTCCTCCTCCTCTCTCCTTCTCCTCCTCCTCCTCCCCCTCCTCTCCTCCTTCTCCTCCTCCTCCTCCTCCCCCTCCTCTCCTCCTTCTCCTCCTCCTCCTCCTCCTCCTCCTCTCCTCCTCTTCCTTCCCTCCTCCTCCTCTACTCCTCCTCCTCTCCTTCTCCTCCTCCTCCTCCTCCTCTCCTCCTCCTCCTCCTCTCCTTCTCCTCCTCTTCTCCTCCTCTCCCTCCTCCTCCTCCTCCTCCTCCTCCTCTACTCTTCCTCCTCTCCTCTCCTCTCCTCCTCCTTCCCTCCTCCTCTCCTCCTCCTCTCTTCCTCTCCTCCTCTCCTCCTCCTCCTCTCTCCTTCTCCTCCTCCTCCCCCTCCTCTCCTCCTCTCCTCCTCTCTCCTCCTCCTCCTCCTCCTCCTCTTCTCCTTCTCCTCCTCCTCCTTCTCCTCCTCCTCCTCCTCCTCCTCCTCTCCTCCTCTTCCTTCCCTCCTCCTCCTCTACTCCTCCTCCTCTCCTTCTCCTCCTCCTCTCCTCCTCCTCCTCCTCCTCTCCTTCTCCTCCTCTCCCTCCTCCTCCTCCTCTCCTCTCCTCCTCCTCCTCCCTCCTCCTCTCCTCCCCCTCCTCTCCTCCTCTCTCCCTCCTCCTCTCCTCCTCCTCCTCCTCCTCTCTCCTCCTCCTCCTCCTCTCTTCTCCACCTCCTCCTTCTCCTCCTCTCTCCTCCTCCTCCTCCTCTCTTCTCCTCCTCTCCTTCTCCTCCTCCTCCTTCTCCTCCTCTCTCCTCCTCTTCCTTCCCTCCTCCTCCTCTCCTCTCCTCCTCTCTCCTCCTCCTCTCTCCTCTCCTTCTCCACCTCCTCCTCCTCCTCCTCTCCTCCTCTTCCTTCCCTCCTCCTCCTCCTCTCCTCCTCTTCCTTCCCTCCTCCCCCTCCTCTCCTCCTCTCTCCCTCCTCCTCTCCTCCTCCTCCTCCTTCTCCTCCTCTCTCCTCCTCCTCTCCTCCTCTCCTCCTCCTCCTCCTCCTCTACTCTTCCTCCTTCCTCCTCCTCTCTCCTTCCTCCTCCTCTCTCCTTCTCCTCTCCTCCTCCTCCTTCCCTCCCCCTCCTGTCCTCTCCTCCTCCTCCTCCCCCTCCTCTCCTCCTCCTCTCCTCATCTTCTCCTCTTCTCCTTCTCCTCCTCTCCTCCTCCTCCTCTACTCTTCCCCCTCTCCTCCTCTCTCCTCTCCTCCTCCTCCTCAGTTCACCAACAACAACGTGGCCTCCTTCTCCTCCATCGTGGCTCATGAGCTCGGTCACAACTTGGGGATGAATCATGACGACGGTCGCTCCTGCAGCTGCCCGGTGGCGGCCTGCATCATGAACTCTGGAGCCACGTACGACACACACACACACACACACACACACACACACACACACACACACACACACACACACACACACACACACACACACACACACACACACACACACACACACAGGGCCGTTGCTAGGAGTTCTGGGCCCCCTTAAAGAATACTAAAGTGGGCCCCTCCCCCTAACTTTTCCTTTTTTTCTCTTAGACTACGTATGTATTATCGTTTTTTATTTAGCCTACTTTGTTTTGATGCTAATGCAGCATTACACTGCAAAAACTCAAGTATCTTAGCAAGAATATTTGTCTTATTTCTAGTCAAAATGTCATTTCTAGTCAAAACAAATCTCATTCTACTTAAAATAAGACACATCATATTAAAAGTAGTTTGTTTTTAGACACTTTTTACTTCTTTCAAGCAGATTTTCACTTGGAATAAGTAGAAAAAATCTGATAGTGGAGCAAGTTTGTCTTCCTTATTACAAGCACAAAAAACTTACTTTCACTGGCAGATTTGTCTATTTATTGTGAATTTAAGTGAAAATTATGTAAAAACAAGTTAATTTTTAGGTAATGAGTCTTATTTTAAGTGGAAAGAGATTAGTTTTGACTAGAAATGAGACATTTGGACAAGAAATAAGACAAATATTCTTGGAAAGATGTTGAGTTTTTACAGTGTACTATGAGTATTAGTCAGGGTCTTATGCAGAATAAATCAGTCATACAAAGATTAGACTACTGGGGTTTGGGGTGAACTTTATGCTACTTTTAAATATGAAGCTTTATCCATTTAAACTAAATAAACTACAGCAACAAGTGAAAACAGCGTTGGGTTTACCCTAACGCATAACAGGCAAATTTAATTTATTCATGGCCACATTAAAGCAGAAGGAAGTGATATATTTGTGTTAATACAAGTCTTAAATAGTTATATCTTCCGACAGCAATCACTTACATAGAGTGTTTGGTCTGAAACACGGGTCTGTCAGTCACTCTGCTCTGCTCTGAGCCGAGGAGAAAACATTTATCGTATCCTACAGTTTTTATCCAATGAGGAGAGAGAACGGCATGCAGGGCTGTGTGTGCAGCCAAGGAACGCCGTGAATGTGGTGACGTAGCGACGAGGACTGTTATGGTGCGTTCAAGGAAACTCGTATTTTTCCGACCGTGAAGTCGTACCAGTTCGATCTGGTACGAGTTCACGGGTCAGAAGTTACGAGTGGCCGTTATAGTGACTTTCACCGGTAAAACAGGTCGGAAAAACACGAGTGGGTTGCCTGAAACGCTACAAAGTCGTAAGTTGTGACTTGAAGCTGTAATTTACGATTTCAAAAGCCTGCCTGGAACGCAGCATTAGCGAAAACGACCGGATCACTCACTTCTGCTTTAAGTGAAATTATTAACTTAACCGATTATCCATCTGATTATCTGTCCTGCTGCGAGCGGACAACTTCTTTCAGCGGTGACTGACTGTATATAAAAGTGAAATATATATAGGCTATAGTTAAGCAACATATTATTACCTATATCACGACAGGCCGTGGTCTATGCTCATTAGACCACGGACTGGAGTGATATATAGCTTTTATAAAACGGTTACCAATAATGACAATATGAAAGAGGGATACGCATCAATTTCATGTAGTTTTATTCAACCAGAATAAAAACTGTTCCCAGCTGTCCAGGCGTTAGCTCCTAGTAGCTCTGCATCTGGTCTCAGTCCCCTCTACCATTGTTAACCCTCTGGAGGTGAAAGTTTAAACCTTAAACATGTCAGTTACACTACTTTAGTCCAGTTTTTAACATCGTAAAAACCTCCTCTCCTCCTCCCCCCCCCCCCCCCCCCCCCCCCCCCCTCCTCCAGTGGCTCTAAGAACTTCAGCAGCTGCAGCGCCGACGACTTTGAGAAGCTGATGTTGTCGGGGGGGTCGTGTCTGCTCAACGTGCCGCGGCCCGACGAGGCCTACAGCGCCCCCTACTGCGGCAACCGGCTGGTCGACGTGGGAGAGGAGTGTGACTGTGGATCCCAGAAGGTCAGTGAACGCCACACGGAGGAGGAACAACATGTAGAGGCTGTTTTAGAAACCGATACTACCGTACTATACCTACTACATACTGCGTTAGTATGTACTGTATACTGCATACTGAATGTAGGATTCAGTCTGCTACTTCAGCAGACCGACACCGTTCACACCACAGTATGCAGTATACGAGTTTCCCAGAATGCATTTCACGGCAACCGGTAGCGGTAGCTGTAAAACAGGCTAACAGCTGTTTTATTTCTCGCTCTAGCGCTGTTATTATGTAACTTTATTAAGTTTTAATATGTTCTCATGTGAGAAAGTAACTGTTAAGACCCCAATTATACGGCCAGTTTATCCAAACGAGGCTGTTTAGAAGTTTGCTCCGCTGGTCTGCAGAGCTGCTCGGTCGGCCAACCTCCGTCGTCATCCCGGGGGAGAAAACCATCGCTAATTAACTTACCTGCAGGTTTTTAGAGGTTTACCACCGGCTGGTTACATTATTTCTAGGAGATAAATGTTGGTCTCAGTGATGAAATCTAACACCTGTATCAGTAGCATTAGTTAGTCTGAATGTAAAGTGAAGCTTCCTGTGTGTATTGGACAGAAGAGCAGCGCTGCCTCGGGGCTCTGGAGCCTACGGACACAAACCACCACATTTACATCAATAAATAAATGTTTTACAATGAACACATCAGTCTGCATTAAGTTTTATTTTATTAAACTATAGTTACGGTACACGGCAAAGATACTTCACTACCGTCTTTGGTTACGGTTAGACGTCAGGGGAGCATTGCATTATGGGATACAGTACGCAATGTAGACTGGTCAGATGCTGGAGATATTTCCCGAATCAGTACGACATCCGGGAATTTTTTGCATACTGCAGATTTTGCTTTTGTTTGCATACTGTATCCTGCATACCGCATTTTGGCCAAATCATTACGTACTAGCAGTATAGTATGCGGCTTCGAATACAGCAGTTACATTTACGTGTGTGTGTGTGTGTGTGTGTGTGTGTGTGTGTGTGTGTGTGTGTGTGTGTGTGTGTGTGTGTGTGTGTGTGTGTGCAGGAGTGTGAGGACGACCCCTGCTGTGAGTACCAGACCTGTAAGCTGAAGCCTGGAGCTCAGTGCGCCTTCGGAGAATGCTGCTACAAGTGTCAGGTAACTAGTTCATCACAATACCTTCTATTATTATTAGCATTTACATGAACTGCAATTTAGTGCAATTTATCTCAATCCTGCACTTTATTGGGGCATTGTGCAATCAAAATACATTTACTCTTGCACTTATGCACTCGTCACTTTAGCACATATTAACACTGTAGCACTTTATAACAGTTCTGTAATCTTTTGGTCCCCTTACTTCTTTTTTTTAAATTTATTTAGCACATAGTAAATGACAATATCCATAAAATTGATTACACAACATACGTTTCACAGACTTTTTAAGTGAGGAGGAAGTTCCTCCACATCTTGGAACCTCTGTAGGAAATCTTCAACTGGGATGAAACAGTTCTGGATTGTGGGGACCGAAGCGGGTTAGGCTGCTTTACGGGTTGAAAAATTATGAAATTGAAGTTTGTTTGCAGAAAATAAATTGTGAAACACGGAAGGAAGTGTTTTGTTTAAAGAACCATATACAAACATACATACTGTATACTTCTTTATACTTCTTTGGTTGTGATTATTACGTATTCATCACTTCCCTTACAGAAAAACCACATGAACTTCCCATGCACTAGAATATTTTTTATTTTAATTCATTCTATTTTATTTTATTTTATTTAAATTCTTAATTCTATTTTTATCCCTCCCTTTAAACTATTGTTGGTTCCTTTATGTTTGCACCTGACACCAAGACAAGTTCCTCGTGCTGTAAACCGACCTTTACTGCTCTGGGTGATAAAACACTTCTGACACATGTGCTGCTCTACATGCTAACACATGTGATCACATGTGAAGTTCATGTGTTTTTCTGTAATATAATATAATATATAATATAATATATATAATATATTATAGTTTATAATCTTGTTTGGTGCATGATTAACATCAATTAAATTCATTCATCTACTGTTACAGCATCGTACAGCCTGAGGCCAAAAGCTTTCTGTCAGTTCAATAAAGAATTAAAAAATAAAAGTAGACACTCATGTCAGTAATGTTGAGGCATTTGAAACCAAATTCACACAGAAATCAATATTTTAAAAGCAAATTAAACAAACATCTTGGAATTGAATACCTGTAAGATGAAATATGCACATACAGGGTTTTATGTCGGCTTATGTAGGTTTTCTTGTTGTTGTTACATTTTTTATAACCACATACTGGAGTGTCTTTGATTTAGGATGATGATTCATAGCTTTTGTAAAGTTTTTCTTGTCTTATTATGTCGTGATTGTAAATGTTTAAATGTACTGGTTTTAAATGTGGAGTCACAGCTAACTACTAAATCTATTTTCCCTGCTGTGTGTGTGTGTGTGTGTGTGTGTGTGTGTGTGTGTGTGTGTGTGTGTGTGTGTGTGTGTGTGTGTGTGTGTGTGTGTGTGTGTGTGTGTGTGTGTGTGTGTGTGTGTGTGTGTGTGTGTGTGTGTGTGTGTGTGTCTGTGTGTGTGTGTGTGTGTGTGTGTGTAGTTCCTGCCCGGGGGAGCCGTGTGTCGCTCCAGCTCAGATGAGTGTGATCTACCTGAGTTCTGTAACGGCTCCTCCCCGCTCTGCCAGAGCGACGTCTTCTCCCAGGTAACACACACACACACACACACACACACACACACACACACACACACACACACACACACACACACACACACACACACACACACACTCAAAATAAAAGCTCTTTATAAGAGGTTTATATTTAGGGCCCTACAGTATGAAATCTGTTTTATATTTCCCCAAATTCAATTTTTTCCATTTTAGTTTTAGTTTTTTTTACCTTTTACTCTTATTTTACTACCAAAGAGTGTGTTTTTAATGCCAATGACTAAAATATATAATATAAATTGTTTTATATTTTATTGAGGTAACAAAAAAACAACATACCTTAAGAACAAATACTGCATGATACAACATACCACTGCCACCCAGATTTATTTCCCCTCAATCTGCAGTTTTCCCAGACCAGACATACGTTCCTCTTCCACATGAAAACAGCTCTTCAGTCAAATTATGTTAATTTACTTGTTAAAAAAATTCGTACGTTTTAATTGGCCAATCAATTCTGCGAATCCATGTCCATGTCGTCCTGTCACCTGCCTGAGAAACTGTTGTCATGTGGGAGAAAAATGCATTTAAACTGATGAGGAAACGTTGTATTTCCTGTGTGTGTGTGTGTGTGTGTGTGTGTGTGTGTGTGTGTGTGTGTGTGTGTGTGTGTGTGTGTGTGTGTGTGTGTGTGTGTGTGTGTGTGTGTGTGTGTAGAACGGGCAGCCCTGCAGGAACCAGCAGGCCTACTGCTACAACGGGAAGTGTCAGCACCACGACGGACAGTGTCAGGACATCTTTGGATCCAGTAGGAACACACACACACACACACACACACTCACACACACACACACACACACGCACACGCACACGCACACTATAAAATGTGTATCAAGAGTATCGGTGCCGATCCCGACTTCAACAGAACCCAGCGCTCGTCATCGTGACGTCCTGACGCCTCCTGAACGACAGAGTTCAGAGCTTCACTGTCCCTGACTGAATGCTATGAAGTCTGCTAGCTTCATGCTAACATATAATGGAAAACATCATAGACAGGCTAACGGAGATTAGCATCACTACCACTGTTTTTATTTTAACGTAGAGTTAGAGCCAGGAACTGATACTTCATCTGTTCTTCCTCCTCCTCCTTCTCTCCTCTTCCTCTCCTCCTCCTCTTCTCTCCTCCTCCTCCTCCTTCTCTCCTCTTCCTCTCCTCCTCCTCTTCTCTCCTCCTCCTCCTCCTTCTCTCCTCTTCCTCTCCTCCTCCTCCTCCTCCTCCTCCTCCTCTTCCCCTTCCTCTCCTCCTCTCCTCCTCTCCTTCTCTTCCTCTCCTCCTCCTCCTTCTTCTCCTCCTCTCTTCAACCTCCTCTCCTCTTCCTCCTCTCCTTCTCCTCCTCTCCTCCTCTTCCTCTCCTTATCCTCTCCTCCTCTCCTCCTCCTTTTCCTCTCCTCCTTTCTTCCATCCTCCTCTCCCTCTCCTCCTCCTCTCTTTCTCCTCTCCTCTTCCTTTCCTCCTCCTTCTCTCCTCCTCCTCCTCCTCCTCCTCTCCTCTTCCTCCTCCTCTCATCCTCTTCCTCTCCTCCTCCTCCTCCTCCTCTCCTCCTCCTCCTCCTCTTCCTCCTCCTCTCATCCTCTTCCTCTCCTCCTCTCCTCCTCCTCCTCCTCTCCTCCTCTCCTCTCCTCCTCCTCCTCCTCCTTTCCTCCTCCTTCTCTCCTCCTCCTCCTCTCCTCCTCTCCTCCTCCTCCTCCTCTCCTCCTCTCCTCCTCCTCCTCTCCTCCTCCTCTCCTCCTCCTCCTCTCCTCCTCTCCTCCTCCTCCTCTCCTCCTCCTCTCCTCCTCCTCCTCTCCTCCTCCTCCTCCTCTCCTCCTCTCCTCTCTCCTCCTCTCCTCTTCCTCCTCCTCCTCTCCTCCTCCTCTCCTCTCCTCTCCTCTCCTCTCCTCTCCTCTCCTCTCCTCTCCTCCTCCTCCTCTCCTCCTCCTCCTCCTCTCCTCCTCCTCTCCTCCTCCTCCTCTCCTCCTCCTCCTCCTCCTCCTCCTCTCCTCCTCCTCCTCCTCCTCCTCAGAGGCGAAGGCTGCTCCTGACATCTGTTTTAAAGACGTCAACAGTAAAGGCGATCGCTTCGGTAACTGTGGTTACCAGAACTACGGCTACAAGAAGTGTGAGAGCAGGTAACACACACACACACACACACACACACACACACACACACACACACACACACACACACACACACACACACACACACACACACACACACACACACACACACACACACACACACACACACACACACAGGAGGAGTGGTGTTGTTCGAATTCTCCGCGATTAATTTCATCCACTATGTAGACTAGTGGACGACAAAACACCCACAATGCACCGCAAAATTGAGTGAACAAGCGATGTACACTACTTCCTACTCCCGTATGTATCCCACAATGCAATGCGGCATTGTTTTGCCAGAGAAGAAGAGCACCAAGCTAATTAGCATGTTAGCTAGGATTTCTTTAGGTTATTTAGCAGTAAACTCCTCAGATGTATTTTTCTTCGCTCCGTTTGCCTGAGCAGCAGGAGTTGGGCAGCAGCATCCCAACAATAACAGGCAGCATTAAATCAATATAATAGAGAGCTGAAGCGGAAGCAGGAAGTAACGGCGCCATGGGACCAACAATTCAAACGGATCACGAAATAAAACTTTGGCTCCCGTTCATTTGTATGGAGACTTTTTTCGAATTGAGGTCCCATGGGGCCGTTACTTCCTCGTTCCGCTTCGGCACTCTATAAAGAAACTGTAGTAGAATATGTAGTAAATACCAGCTAACGAGCTAAGCTAATAGCCACATAGCCGTTACGGCTCACGGTCGGGACACACAACAGTGGTCGACCAATTTTATTTTACTTTGGGAAAATGTTGTTTTTGGTTTCCATAAGTATCCCAAGAAAGAAGGATAATGTTACTTTTTAGTAAATCTGTTTTTATTTTTTGCAAAATTTAATATTCATAAAAGTAAATTTTCTAAGAAAACCCCTTGCTTTTATGTTTTTCAAAAAGAAATGGAACTTTATTTTAAGCTAATCACCAAATCAGCAAATGAAAAGGCTTTTAAAACCATAGACCTTTGTAATATGTATAACCTTGTTGTATAATGAACATCACCCCTGGCACATGTTCTTTGTGTTTTCATTGTATACTGTTCCCTGTATACTATTTGTACCTGTCAACTTCTTTTAAATAAAGCTGTTGATTTTAAAAAAAAAAACAGTAGTCGACCAAACTAAACTTCTGATATTTCAACAGTTTATTGTCCGAGTAACACAACCACACAGAATCACATCCTCAAATGTTCCCGCAAGTGTCGGTTTTTATTATTTTATTTTTATGTGTCCGGTTTGTTTACATGATTCTCGGCGTGTCTGCTTCCGTCACAGCAGTAGGCTAACACGCTAACACGCTAACACGCTAACACCTGGAGCATCAGCTGACGCAACCACGTCCAGAAAATGACCGTGTAGCGTCTGAATTCTCCTCCCGTCGTTCCCTACATCGTTACATGATGGAGTGGAGAGGGAGGGAGGGAGGGAGTGGATGATTTACAACACACACACAGACACGCAGCGTAACCGTGTTGTGTGTCCGTCTCCATAGAAACGCTCTGTGCGGGAAGCTGCAGTGCTCCAACGTTCAGGCGGTGACGGTGTTCGGCATCGAACCGTCGATCATCAGCACGCCGATCAGCGGAGGGAAGTGTTACGGAGTCGACTTCATGCTCGGGTCCGACGTTCCCGACCCGGGGATGGTGAACGAGGGGACGAGGTGCGGAGAGAACAAGGTGAGGAGGAGGGGGGGGGGGAAGAGGAGGAGGGAGGAGGAGGAGGAGGGAGGGGGGGGCGGGGGGGAGGAGAGGAGGAGGGAGAGTAGAGGAGGAGAGGAGAGGAGGGGGGGGAGGAGAGGAGGAGGAGGAGGGAGAGTAGAGGAGGAGGAAGAGGAGGAAGAGAGGAGGAGAGGAGGAGTAGAGGGGAGGAGGAGGAAAAGGAGGGGGGGGGGAAGAGGAGGAGGGGGAAGAGGAGGAGGAGGAGGAAGAGGAGGAAGAGTAGAGGGGCGGAGGAGAAGGAGGGGGAGGAAGAGGAGGAGAGGAGGAGGAGGGAAGAGGAGAAGGAGGAAGAGAGGAGGAAGGAAGAGAAGGAGGAGGGGGAGAGGAGGAAGAGGGAGATGGAGGAGGAGGAGGAAGAGAGGAGGAGGAGGAGGAAGATGAGGAAGAGGAGGAAGAGAGGAGAGGAGGAGTAGAGGGGAGGAGGAGGAGGAGGAGAGAAGGAGGAGGAAGAGCGAGATGGAGGAGGAGAAGGAAGTGTAGAGGAGGAGGAGAGGAAGAGAGGAGAGGAAGAGGAGGAGGAGAGAAGGAGGAGGAAGAGCGAGAAGAGGAGGAGGAGGAAGAGGAGGAGGAGGAGGAGGAAGAGGAGGTGCTAACCCTGGTCTCCTTCTTCTTCTTCTGTGGTGTTCAGGTGTGTATGAACTTTGAGTGTCGCGGCGTCGACGTCCTGAGCTACGACTGTGACGTGGAGAAGAAGTGTCACGGCCACGGGGTGAGTCGCCTCCGCCTGTCGCTAGGCAACTGTCCGCCTGTTGCTAGGCAACTGCACCTCCATCACCTTGCTTTGCCACTTCTGTGCAACTTTCAAGTCACAAAATGCCTTAAAGGAGAATTCCGGCCATTTTTTGACCCCTAAATAAACCGTTGTCCTGATGGTCAGCCAGTGCTGGGGGGAGCAAAAAAAAAAAACGCGACGAAAATTGCTGCAGGCAAACCAGAGTTACCATGGCTACCTGGCGCTAGGGATAGCCAAATATCTATGGTACATGACTGGAATCCGTAGTAGGGCTGGGTATCAATCAAAATTTTTCGATACCGGTACCGATACCGATACCTTAGCTTCGATACCGGTTCCTGAACGATACTTTTTTCGATACCAATTTTATAATATCAGTTCTAAAAAAACATATAGTTGACATCGTAGTTGACATATTAAGGTTTTTAAATAGGCTAAAGGTTTCAGATTTGTTGAGGGAAAATGCAAAAAGTGTTACAACTGTTCCTTGTCTCCACTAAACATTACTGTCAGGTAGGCCTATTTAAAAAAAAAAAAAAAAGCATTTTATGAGCAGAGGCAACGCTGCTCCGACGTCTGCTCCCTCTGTATGTGCGCGTTGCGGAGCCGAGAGAGGCAGTTTCTCGAGAATTACGTCAACGAACGTCAACGAAATACCGGAGCATTCTGTGCAAAGCGCCAGTAAGTTTAAGCACATGAAAAACAATGAAAACCGGACGTTTTAATGAACAAAGAAACAAACCCGGACGCCCTGGACAGGACGTAAAAGACATGTGCAGGTAAAAGAGGACGTTCGCCCTGCATGCTGCAACCACGTAATGTTACAGCTGATCACCGACAGCATCTTGATCACGTGATTAACCTCCGGGTACCGAAACTTGGCACCGAAAAACAAGGCATGTTTTGATACTCGGTACTACCGAAGCGTTTCGGTCGGTGCCACAAAAGAACCGAAGTTCGGTACCCAGCCCTAATCCTTAGAGACACCATCAATTTTAGTCACGTCGCTTTTTGCTCCAACCAGCACCGGGTGACCATCAGGACAACGATTTAGGGGTCAAAAATGACCGGAATTCTCCTTTAAAAGTGAAAAGGCGCCGTGTTGGGACAGAGTTTGGATGTTTTCTATTCTTTATAAACACCGGCACCGTTTCAACGGTCCCTCTGTCCCTCAGGTGTGCAACAGCAACAGGAACTGCCACTGTGAGGACGGCTGGGCTCCTCCTTTCTGTGAGGTCAAAGGTTACGGCGGCAGCGTGGACAGTGGACCCACGTGGAACGGTGAACTCCCCTACACACACACACACACACACACACACACACACACACACACACACACACACACACACTTCTAACTGGCTTATTAGTGTGAATGCTGAAATGCTCAACTCTTTTTTAAATTCAGGAATTTTTCAAACTTTTCGTGTCTTCGTCGTCATCGTCGACAATTCAAGTAATTTCCAGCCATTTCATACAAAGTCTCACATCTTCTACTTTTAAATTTATTCTCAGCCATTGCTTCGGCTATGTTAGTGCTGGTTCATCAGTTGTCCTTCCTGTCAGGTTAGCTGCAGATGTCCACTATTCAACCATTACATTTAAACATGCAGGATTTCAATGTTTTCTTCTCCCTTTAGCATTTCTACTGCTTTTTACCTTTAAAAGACATTCATCTCATACTACAAGTTACATGTTTCAGCTTTAGCATTAGCCTTTTAAACAGTTTCTTAAGCTAATTTAGCGTTGATTCAACAATTTCTTCAGCTTATTCAGCATTGCTTCAGCAACGGCGTTCAGCTGCTTTCAGCATTCACACGCATTTTCTGCAGGAAATGCTTTCTTTTTCTAGTTGTAATGAATTTAGTAATATTAATAATAATCTTTAAGTCATTAACTCGTGCATCTTTCCAGCCCTTAAGCGTTGATTATCTTTCTACAGTGGTAAATATTAACACAGTGTCACAAAAATAGTTTTTCCTCAGACTCTGAGCTAGAAAGGAATTTTGAAAGTAGCTTTATCCGTTGTTCAGATTTCTGTGTAAATGTATGCAAATTAGCGCATATTTAATTAGATATTGCCTCATTTACATATTTAAACATAAAATTTGACAAAACATGTAATATAAAAAATATTTGTCTTAATGTGAGTGATAAACTCTGGAAGTTTCATGGTGATATCTGTTAGTTTACATTTTTTACCCAGTTCACCTGTAGTGATGATCACTTCCTGTTCCTGTCAGAACCTTTCAAAATAAGATGAGCAGTGATTATCTTTCTGCAGTGGTAAATATTAACTCCAGTTAAATGTCAGAAAAAAAGATTCTTAAGTGTTGCTGTCAATCAAACTCAACACTTCCTGTGCCGACATTTCAGAATAAAAGCGCAGTACTTTTCAGTCCATTGCTGTTTTTGTACTTCCTGTCTGACCTGAACCGTGTGTGTGTGTGTGTGTGTGTGTGTGTGTGTGTGTGTGTGTGTCTCTCTCCTCAGACAAGGACACGTCCCTCAGAGACGGTCTGCTGGTCTTCTTCTTCCTCGTCCTCCCTCTGCTCGCTCTGGGTGCGTTTGTTTTCCTGCGCAGGAACGAGCTGCTGCGGCGCCTCGGGCTGAGCCGCAGGAAGAGGTCGCAGGGCTTCCAGTGAGTCGCCATGTTGTCACCACCACTGTTGGGGGTAACGCGCTACAAAGTAACGCGTTACTGTAATCAGATTACTTTTATCAGTAACGAGACACAGACACGGAGCGTTGTAAAAGGTTTGACACCAGAAATGATCTCTAGGAACTTGAAGGATTAAAACCTGGGTGGACAACCGGGTCAACTAGCTGCTACAAATATCATACAAATGATGCAGACCCGCCCCCTCTGATACTATGTGACCAGACTGTGGAAATTGTTAACTGTTTTTTTTTTTTTTTTTTAAACTTTATTTTTATTGAGTCATTCAATTTACAATATAATGGAGAAAAAGAAAGAAGAACAAGGAAGAAAGTGCACAGACGGAAAAATGTACGCAAATATATCGTTACACAGAGAAAGATATAACAATATGTATATAAGCGGTAGATCCAAGGTTTAGAGTTACTTCAATCATTTTTGTTCTGTTTATCCACAGTCTACTCTTCTTGTCAAAACAGGACTAAACCATTCACACACTAGTGTACAACAAGACTGAGAGAGCACATCAAATAGGACAGTAGAGGGCACTGTACTCAAGCAAAAAATAAAAAAGTAAATAAATAGAAAAGTAAAAAGATAAAACAGAGCACAAGTTGTGATAGTGTCGCTTATTCAGGATGAGCTGTCCATTTCCTCCATAATACAGTGAATTTGTCCATGTTCAAGTTCAAAGAAAAAGTCAGTTTTTCCATGTTATACATTTGTTTTACAATTGCAGTCCACTCTTCTTTAGATGGAGACTCTTTCGATAGCCATCTTCTCGTAATAGCTTTTTTAGCGGAGACCAACATTATTTTAATCAAATAATTGTCAGTAACACTGATTGTGGGGGAAATATTACCAAGATAAATTGTACAAAAATCATGTTTAATCTCAAAGCCCAATATTGAATTAATTTTCACCACTACATCCCGCCAGAAAGAATGTATAATCGGACAGTCCCAGAAGACATGGAAATGGTCCGCCTGTGCGTTTCCACACTCTCCATAACTTGTCTGACCTTTCTGAAGCTGTTTTGTTAACTGTTTTAAGTACTTAGGAACACTCATAGATGACACATTGAGATTTACTGATAATACTGACTTCATCCACAAAAAGGCCAGTCAGAGAATGTTTTTAATCAGGAAATTGAGGGGGTTCGGGGTCAGGGTGGACATCCTGGAAAGGGAGTATGTCAGCCTGGTAGAAAGCATTTTTATTTTTAATACCACCGTCTGGTACGGGCACTTCACCCAAATAAACAAAAATAGACTTAAAGCAGAAGTGAGTGATATATTTGTGTTAATATAAGTCTTAAATAGTTATATCTTCCGACAGCAATCACTTACATAGAGTGTTTGGTCTGGAACACGGGTCTGTCAGTCACTCTGCTCTGCTCTGAGCCGAAGAGAAAACATTTATCGTATCCTACAGTTTTTATCCAATGAGGAGAGAGAACGGCATGCAGGGCTGTGTGTGCAGCCAAGGAACGCCGTGAATGTGGTGACGTAGGGACGAGGACTGTTATGGTGCGTTCAAGGCAACTCGTATTTTTCCGACCTGTGAAGTCGTACCAGTTCGATCTGGTACGAGTTCACCGGTCAGAAGTTACGAGTGGCCGTTATAGTGACTTTCACCGGTAAAACAGGTCGGAAAAACACGAGTGGGTTGCCTGGAACGCTACAAAGTCGTAAGTTGTGACTTGAAGCTGTAATTTACGATTTCAAAAGCCTGCCTGGAACGCAGCATTAGCGAAAACGACCGGATCGCTTACTTCTGCTTTAATAGGATCACCAACACGGCTGGGAAGATAGTTGGCCGTCAACAAAGATCAGTAGACAGCCTCTATAACACCGCTGTACAAAGCAAAGCCCTGTCAACAATTAGAGATGAGACTCGGCCCCTACACAGTGAATTTGAACAACTTCCCTCAGGGCAAAGAAAAAGATCTACAAGGGCTCCTTTATCCCCAATGCCATCTGCATAATAAACAAGACACAATAAAGGGGATTTTATTTTATTTTATTTTTATTTTTACTATCTGTATGTGATGTGGCCGCTGTTGACTTTGTTCTGTCTCATGTATAAGCCTTGCTGGCAAGCGTTTGTGTTCTGACTGTTCTGTGAGACCAAAGATGAATTTCCTGCCTTGGCGGGACAATAAAGTTTTTCTAATTA
The DNA here is from genome assembly GCF_905171665.1 of Trachurus trachurus. NCBI lineage: Eukaryota > Metazoa > Chordata > Actinopteri > Carangiformes > Carangidae > Trachurus > Trachurus trachurus. The sequence goes on along the minus strand of NC_139895.1, from coordinate 2,161,059 downwards.
TATTCTAATTACTAGTTACTTTCTCTAGGGAGTAATAAAGTAATGTAAGGCATTACTATTTTTGAGAGTAATATGTAATATGTAATATATTACTTTTTTGAGTAACGAGCCCCAACACTGGTCACCACGCAACAAGAACAAGAAGAAGAAGTGGTGGTGAAGAGTCACTGACAGCAGTTCTCTCTCTCTCTCCCTCCGTCCTTTAGAGCCGACGGAGCAGCGTCAGCCAATCCCAGCAGAGGACCGCCTCCCCGGACGCAGCCTCCTCCGCCTGTCGCCCGGGGCAACAACAACTACAACATCGTCAGAGAAGGAGTGAGTTCACTGTGTGTGTGTGTGTGTGTGTGTGTGTGTGTGTGTGTGTGTGTGTGTGTGTGTGTGTGTGTGTGTGTGTGTGTGTGTGTGTGTGTGTGTGTGTGTGTGTGTGTGTGTGTGTGTGTGTGTGTGTGTCTAACCCAGACTAAACCACTGACACAAACAGTTAAAACACCGAGACGAGACACGACAGGAAGAAACAACCAGATTCTGGGCTGTTTTGTTTCATTAAAGGAATAGTCCAACATTTAGTCACATTGCCCCATCACCATAATCCCTATAGTCATAGCAGTAGGTTCGTTACCTTTAATTGTCGGTGCAAGCTGTTTTTAGAACGGCGGAGCAGAGCCGTGAGCTGCTCAGAGCTACGCTACGGAGGCTCATTATGGGATTTCTTGGTTTCCCTCATCAAACTCATCAAATACACAATCCAACAACTCCAAATCGCTCTGGTGGACAAGTTGTGAGCTGCACATTCACCACGCTATGAGATAATAACACAACGTTACCAGACAGAGTTGTTGTAGAGGGAAATTCACGTAAAACAGCTGATGCGTGTTCCCTTCAGGGACAGTTTTTCATCAACAGTCTCTGTATTTCCGTCTACAACAACTCTACGTTCTAAAAACAGCTTGCACCGACAATTCAAGGTAACAAACCTACTGCTATGACTATAGGGATTATGGTAATGGTACAATTTGCCAAAATGTTGAACTATCCCTTTAACATGTTTTCTTTCAGAATAGTGGGAAAAAAAGAAAATCCACATTAAAGTTATTTTACTTCATGTAAATCCAAAAATGGTCATTTCCTTTGTATCCGCACCAAATCATAAAAGTAGGATTGACATTAACAATCTCTGTAGTTTTACAGTCCAAGTCTTTAAAGGCCGTTTTCTCAGAAAGAGTTTTTCAGACTCAGACTCCTCTCTAGAAATCTCCACTTCAGCAGCACTTACAGACACCAAACCTTCCAGTTTGATTCCTTTCTATATTCTGAAGGTTTTTACAGAGGGGATTGTTGATAAATCATCACAGCCTCATTTATACAACATTTTATTACTAAAAACATGGAGAAATGTGATTTTTTTTAGGGCTGGTGACAGTATTTTCTCATTTACAGAGTGATGAAAAGAGATATCCACAATCCTCCTCTGGAAAAACTAAAGACTCTAATATGTCAACAAAATAAAACAAGAATGAATTTTGAAAGTAGCTTCATCCATTGTTCAGATTTCTGTTCTGGAAATGTATGAAATTTAGTGCATATTTCATCAGATATTGCCTCATTTACATATTTAAACATAAAATTTGACAAAACTTGTAATATATCAAATATTTGTCTGAATGTGAGTGATAAACTTGGGAAGTTTCATGGTGATACCTGTTGGTTTTATTTTTTACCCTCTTCACCTGTCGTGTCTCAGTTTAGGTGTTCACTTCCTGTTTTCATGACGTCAGAACCTTTCAAAATAAGACGACGTTCGACCGTCTGTTTGATTCCTGATCACGTGTGTGTGTTTCTGTCGTCACCACTAATGATTACAAACTAACGCCTCTGCTCTCTCCACCTGAAGCACCACGCTCAGCTGCTGCCGCCACAGGAGGTAAAACACTCAGTACTCACACTCTAATACTACAGCTGTAACATTACTGCAGTATTACTGTGGTATCACTGTAATACTACTGTAGTTCTTCCACTGCTGCTTCTTCAGTTCTCTTCATTTACTTTGGTTTTCACCTCGTTTTCAGTGTCGATGGTTCATTAGTGCACGTTCCCTCCTCCCCCTGCCCTCACTTCCTGTCTGGTGTCAAAATAAAAGCCCTTTATAAGAGGTTTATATTTAGGGCCCTACAGTATGAAATCTGTTTTATATTTTCCCAAATTCAGTTTTTTCCATTTTAGTTTTTAGTTTTTTTTACCTTTTACTCTTATTTTACTACCAAAATGAGTGTTTTTAATGTCAATGACTAAAATATATAATATAAATTGTTTTATATTTTATTGAGGTAACAAAAAAACAACATACCTTAAGAACAAATACTGCATGATACAACATTACAGATTTGCTTCCCCTCAATCTGCAGTTTCCCCAGACCAGATATATGTTCCTCTTCCACATGAAAACAACTCTTCAGTCAAATTACGTCAATTTACATGTTAAAAATAGTTTCTTACGTTTTAATTGGCCAATTCTGCGAATCCGTTTCCATTTTGTCCTGTCACCTGCCTGAGAAACTGTTAAAGGGATAGTTCAACATTTTGGCAAATTGGCCCATTGCCATAATCCCTATAGTCATAGCAGTAGGTTCGTTACCTTTAATTGTCGGTGCAAGCTATTTTTAGAACGGAGGAGCAGAGCGGCAGGCTGTTCAGAGCTACGCTACGGAGGCTCATTATGGAATTTCTTGGTTTCCCTCATCAAACTCATCAAATACAAAATCCCAAAACTCCAAAACGCTTTCGTGGACAAGTTGTGACCTGCACATTCACCACGCTATGAGATAATAACACAACGTTACGAGACAGAGTTGTTTTAGAGGGAAATTCATGTAAAACCGCTGATGCACGTTGCGTTCAGGGACAGTTTTTCAGCAAGCAGTCTCTGTATTTACCTCGAAAACGGCTCCGTTTCGTAACGTTCCATTATTATCTCATAGCGTGGTGAATGTGCAGGTCACAACTTGTCCAAGAAAGCGTTTTGGAGTTTTGGGATTTTGTATTTGATGAGTTTGATGAGGGAAACCAAGAAATTCCATTAGCCTCCATAGCGTAGCTCTGAACAACCTGCCGCTCCGCTCCTCCGTTCTAAAAACAGCTTGCACCGACAATTAAAGGTAACGAACCTACTGCTATGACTATAGCGATTATGGCAATGGGCCAATTTGCCAAAATGTTGAACTATCCCTTTAACATGTGGGAAAAAGATGCATTTAAACTGATGAAGAAACGTTGTATTTCCTGTGTGTGTGTGTGTGTGTGTGTGTGTGTGTGTGTGGTCAGGTGGTGGAGACCAACAGGACGACTGCTCCCTCCCACGCTGCGAGGCCTCCTCCTCCTCCTCTGTAAGACAAAGTGCTGCACAGACGGCGTCTTCTCTGTAGGAGAGACCGGGGCGAGACGAGACACTTCTCATACTCAGCATCACTGCATCAAGACAGTTATAGTTGTAACGACACACTGCTGATCTAAACCGCTACTTTCTCGCCTACAAATGTTTGAAATGTCGATAAAGTGATATATTTACAGAGTTTAACACTACCTATACACTTCCAGTGTTTGAGCTAAGCTAGTTACGGGCGATACGGCTCTATCTCCATGGTTACTGCACACACAGTGGAAAGGATGGTGTCTATCTGCTGGTCATGGACTCGGGAGTGAGGCAAGACACAAAAAAAAAAAAAAGTTGGCCTATCCCTTTAAGTTCATAGGCCAAGTGGCTCAACTTACCCCAGAGCTTCTATACTGACTTTATTAGACCTCACAGCTAAAATGGTGAAATGATGCCTTCCTCCTAAGTAGCCTATTTGGTCACACGCTCAATATTTCTTATGGTTTCCTAGCAACAAGGGATGGCTCAACTTCAACCCCACTCTCTCCTACAGGTTTAGTTAAAGGTCCGGTGTGTAATAATTGTCAAGGTTTATTGGCAAAATCTGAATATACTACTATATACATATCTGGAAAAAATGAAGAGACCACTCCCAAGATCATCAGTTTCTCTGGTTTTACTATTTATAGGTGTTTGAGTAACATTCAATTATTTGTTTCTTGTTTTATTCTATCAACTACCGACAACATTTCTCCCAAAATTGAAAAAAAAAAATTGTCATTTAGAGCTTTTATTGGCTGAAAATGACTCAACTAGTCTAAATACCAGAAATATCAAGTCTTTTCAGACCTTGAAGAATAATAATAATAATGCAAAGAAAACATGTTCATATTTATTCCTAAACAACACAGCAAGAATATTTTAACTCAGGAAGAGTTTATAAATCAGTTTTTGTGGGATAATATCGATGTTTAATCCCAGCAGTGGTTTTTATATAAAACCAGATGTGGTTGAGGTGATGACCTCATCAGGTGACGACCTCATCAGTGTCTTTGTGTTTGTGTTGGTGTTTAAAAAAGAAAAGAAAAGAATCACTGTTTTGTGAAAGTGGTCTCTTATTTGTTTCGGAAAAAAATAAGAGACCACTTTCACAAAATGTTTCTTAAACATCGACATGTACGACAGTCATTCTGTTCTTTTCCTGAGTTAAAATATTCTAGCTGTGTTGTTTAGGAATAAATATCAACATGTTTTCTTTGCATTATTATTCTTCTTCAAGGTCTGAAAAGACTTGATATTTTTGTTATTTAGACTAGTTTAGTCATTTTCAGCCAATAAAAGCTCTAAATTACCTTTTTTTTTTTTCAATTTTGGGAGAAATGTTGTCAGTAGTTGATAGAATATCATCATAATAATTTAATTTTACTCAAACACATACCTATAAATAGTAAAACCAGAGAAACTGATCATTTTGGGAGTGATCTCTTCATTTTTTCCAGAGCTCTGTATTTGTATTTGTATAATCGCTATAAAATAAAATCTGCGATTATGAAGCTAATTAATTGACGAGGTCGTTAGCTCCCGTCACATGTTAGCTTGTGTTTAGCTTCGTGCTACGTGTTGACCTCTGTTTGTTGTTGTTTTAATGTCTTCCTCAGAAAACCAAAACCTTCTGCTGCGTCTCAGCCGCTGGTGCCTCAAAGACCCGCCCCCGCACCACCTGTTTAACCAATCAGGACGCTCCACCACCACCACCACCACACCTGGACGACACCTCCTCTTCTCCTCCTGCTCCTCCTCTTCTCCTCCTCTTCTTCTTCTTCTTCTCCTTCTTCTTTGGACTAAAAGAAAAACATAAAAACTGGACCAATCAGGAAACTTGATCCAGTCGGACTGGACTAGGAATTTACCAGAACAACCAGGAAGCAGCTACTGTTCTACACTACAGCCCGTCTTCACTCTGTCTCTTTATTTAAAGGTGAAAGGTGACAAGTCATCTGTCATCGAACCGGCCAATCACATTCCACCAAACACCAAATAAACAGCCAATCGTCATCCTGCAGTCAACAGGTGTTTGTAACAGCTAGGCTACATCTACGGAAGGCTAGTTATTTAGCTCACTAGATAGAAGAAGCATTAGCTTTACTAACAGGATACTATGAGTATCACAGTGTGTCCCACCGTTCATGCTAATGCTAGCATCATAAAATATCCACTGAGTTGTTAGCTAGCCACGTTGTGATGCTAACAGCTGCTGTCAAGTGTCGCTACAAGCTACGAATACTATACTTACTTCATTATCAGCTCTCCTCAGACTGATACTGTGTCTCTATTCAAATACTTCCAGACTTAAACTAAGTATTTTGAGTGTGTAAGTGCGTCTCAATTCATACATGTCAAAATGCAGTGAAAGCTACTGTAAGAACTTGGATGGTTTCACTCAAAACAGTCCAAAAGTTGAGTGTGGAACGATGGACGCTTCATCACACCGTCAGTGATCGCCGTCTTGGCTACGTAGCGGGATATGTAAATCAGCATATCGGTAGGCAAATGTTTTCCGAGTAAGAGGCTGACGTTGCAGCGGCTGCAGCACTGAAATCTCCACCTAGCGTTGAACAGGTGGCGCACACAAGTAAAAAAAAAAAAAAAAAAAAGAGAAATTTTAGAAAAGGACGAGTAAGGTGTTCATTATCGCTAATCGAAATAACAAACGAAACAAGCCGGTAGATGTGCTGACAGGCGACAATAGCGGTCCCAAAAAAAAGCAAGGCAAGGCAAGGCATCTTTATTTATATCGCGCATTTCATACCAAGGCAACTCAATGTGCTTTACATAAAGACAAAACATTAAAAAAAGAAGCATAAGACAGAATAAAAACAAACAAAACACTAAAAACAGAGTTAAAAGCAAGAGCAAATAAAAGTAAAAGAAAAGAAACATTAAAAAAAGAAGCATAAGACAGAATAAAAACAAACACTAAAAACAGAGTTAAAAGAGAGTTAAAAGAGAAAACATTGGTGACCGTTGGTCCCAGTAAGTGCACAATACGACAGTAGCCTATTAGATTTGAGACACTAACCATCGAAATTCGCACACTACATAATGTACAGTGTACTCATGGAAGTATTCAAATTGTGACGCAGCATGTGTTCGTGTGGACGGGTTAACCAACAAACCTTTGCTAGCTAAGTGCAACACCGCTACAGTTCACACCACTGCTGTTAGCTTTAGCATGTAGACGTTTACCAGTTAGCTTCGTCCCCGTTGTTGAGATTTTTATATAATTATGTTGAAAAAGCTCAACAGCGAGCAGCCTAACCGTTGGCTAGCTAATGAACAGAACTACCAAGCCTGTGAATAATTTACTATTCAGTTAGCTAGCTAGCTGGCTAGCTTGTAATCGTACGACACGATTATTAACCGACAACATATTTTTATTGTCACTTCACTGTAGAGAACTTTATCGACTCTGAAACTTTTGGCAGTGAATCAACGTCATCTGATCTGAAAGACACACACACGTTCACAAAGCTGCAGCAACGTAGCGACCGATGCTAACACGTTGCTACGTTAACACCATGTTGTAGAATGGCGCATGTTTAATGTTTAGCTAACTCATGCAAAGTAGTGATTCAAAACAGTTCTCTGCTCTGATTGGCTGGTTTGAAGACAGACGTTGTTCCTTCTTTCTTTCTTTCTTTCTTTCTTTCTTTCTTTCTTTCTTTCTTTCTTTCTTTCTTTCTTTCCCTCTCCTCTCTGAATGAAAGCACTGGTGCTGTCTGGCACCTCCCGTCTACTCAGCACTGTCATAGGAATGTAACGCACCCCTGATGCTGCTGCTGCTGCTGCTGTTCTGCAGGTGCGCTTGGTCTCTACACCCGGTTCGCCCAGGCGCCGTCTCTCCCTCTGAAATTGTAAAACCACAGTATGCAACAGCGTCCGAGTGCAGAGCTCCTCTTCTGTGGACTTGGACCGGGACTTGGACTTGGACCTGTGTGGTCACGTGACCTGTGACACTTCGGCACTGTTCAGTCTGAGTCTGTGGTTCTGACCCGTCACTGATGCACCGCTGCCTCCTGCTGCTGCTCCGGACCTCGTTCAGACCATAGACTGTAAAAAGAATGGACGTAGCGTCCGTGACGTCACCCACTGGTTTTGGGGAGTCGTTTTTGTGACTCAAATATGGCGGCCTGAACAGCGCCATGTTGGATTTACGGACCGCTCCGGATCTGTCACTCAACGTTTCCGCGCCCTAATTGGCCAGAGTTTTAACCTAATAACAGTAAAACGGTAGAGTTAAACCCCCTCAGAGTGTGTGCAGGGGTAGAAACTATCGATTGAGACCAGAAAACGTTCTGACACCAGGCTTTTAACATGTTTATTGAGGATGTAAAGTGGGTGATTTTAACATGGGGGTCTATGGAGAATGCTGCTTTCTGACACCAGAGGAAGAAGAGGGGATTGCAGTTTGTTGAACGAGGAAGTGACTTCACTTCTCAGACCCACAACTGCCCCCTTGGTTCAGACACATCCACTAACGCAGTCTGGTCCAAAACGTCCAACCAACCAGATGTCACGTGGTTTCCAGTCTCTCTGAACGCTCGGTAACAAGATCTTCGCAAGATTTGCGCAAAACCTGACGTCAGGTTTTTACCGTTCAATTAGGACGAATTCCCAAACTGTAAGGGATCTGTTTTCCAGATGAAAACCGTAGGTTACGGTTTGTATCTAACAACGCAAGGTAAACAAGAACACAAAGCGGTGGATGGGATTTTTCTTGACGTCCGTACAAGACAACTCAGAGGTTTTTGGAGCTGAAGATCAAGCAGAACTTCTCTGTCGGGGTTCAACACTCACACAGTGGTGAGAAGAAGCAGTGAAATATGCAAAAATATGTTTCCTTTAAAGGGACAACGAGGAGTTTTGGAAAAGCGAAGTGTTTCCACACTACATTTATGAGCCTCCGCACCGTGAAATTCTTTGACCGGTGCAAGACAGACTCATGTTTTCATTCATCAAGAATTAAAGTCAGAGGTTGGAAGACGATCACATACCGTCGTAGTTCCCACCATAAACGGAGATTCGGCGGCGTTATTCTCATGACTCGCCACGAAACCGAAAGTAAAGAAACGCTGGTCGGCTCGCCCAGCATTTCCACCACCACTAATAATAACAAAATAACCATAGAGACAAAACCATAGATTCCCAAGACCGTAGATTCATCCACATTAAAGGGACAACGAGGAGTTTCTATTTGGTTATAAAAAAGTCTCATATTAATGTGGATGAATCTCCGCTACCACTTGTTAATGGTCCATTTTAGATAAATCTATGGTTTTGTCTCTATGGTTATTTTGTTATTATTAGTGGTGGTGGAAATGCTGGGCGAGCCGACCAGCGTTTCTTTACTTTCGGTTTCGTGGCGAGTCGTGAGAATAACGCCGCCGAATCTCCGTTTATGGTGGGAACTACGACGGTATGTGATCGTCTTCCAACCTCTGACTTTAATTCTTGATGAATGAAAACATGAGTCTGTCTTGCGCCGGTCAAAGAATTTCACGGTGCGGAGGCTCATAAATGTAGTGTGAAAACACTTCGCTTTTCCAAAACTCCTCTTTGTCCCTTAAATATGAGACTTTTTTATTGTCGCGGAATTTTTCGTTCTGCCGACGGAGAAAACTCCTCGTTGTCCCTTTAAAACCTCCTGATCACTGAGGTCAAAGGGAAGCGGCTCAAATCCAGATCTACAGTGCTGAAGTGTCCTATTGGTGGAAATCATCCGTTAAACTCTTGGTCCACCTGCACTGACTTTATCCAAACCAGGGATTTTTACACCACAGGAATAAAACCAAACGACTGTTAGCCCCGTTAACCAGTCAGCTGCACTGAGCGGTGTGAGGAGAGACTGCGTCAACGTTTTTATCTGCTTTCGTTTATTTGAATTTTTTCCTTTCTTTTTTTTTTTTTTTAGTTTCTGTCTCGGGTGTTTTTTTTTTGCACAGACGGGCGTGACCGGACGGAGGACTCGTCACTCACTCACTCACAGGGCTAAACTTTGTGCCATTTGATTGTTTTCATGCCAAAAAAAAAAAGAAAATCTAAATTGAAGAGAGAGCGGAGGGATCAGTGTTTTTTTTTCCTTCCTCCCTGAGAAGAAGAACAGACTGTTCACACTGAGGTTATTTAGAGACACGGCAGCAGCTGAGGGTCGAAGGTCACCGCAGCTTCACCTTACAGGAAGTCAACCGCTGCTGCCGAGGCCGGGCGGGCTTCACAATAAAAGTCTGCTCATCCTCAAAATCAACTACTCACATCATGTGCAACTGGCTGCAAACTCCTCCTCCTGTTCAGGATGAATTCACTGTCTATTAGGAATAAAAACCAAACCCACTGTTTGCTCCGGGTTTTCCAGGTTCAGTCATAATCACAGGAATTTAAGGTTTAAAGCTCCAACTGGTGATTGTTTTTCTCTTTGTGGCTGCAAACTTTTTTGTTTGTTTATAATATCAAATATTAAATAATATCGAAAATGTCCTATTCATACTCACTTTATAACGACGTCAAACAAAACTTTTATTCTGAAGGATGGACACAGGAAATAGAGATGAACAGATGAACTTCCTGTTGGTTTGAATCTGCACATGAACAGTCGCTGTGATCCCAGAGTTCAGTCTTTCAGGCTAAAGAGTCCGTTTGCACACGTGCTGCATTCAAGTGCAGCTTTGAAACGCACTGACATTTTCTCTTTTCAATCTGTGACATCGTTAGATCGTTAATAGGAAACTTCAGGGGTCCAGTTCCTCCACGGTTTCATCCAGACCTACAGGAAGAAGATTTGTCGGCACATGAGGAAACCTCTGGCAAAACAAACAGGAAGTCGGCAGAGATGGGAGCTCGAGTCGCTGTTTTGATGACTTGTTGTGACTTGACTCGACAAAAAATAAAATACTTGAGACTGAATATCAGTAATTACAATGCAAATCCAATTCATTGCCATACTTTTTAAACAGCTTGGATAAACTGGCCAATGATGTTAACTGACGGCTCCTAATATATTGTCTTTTCACTTTATTAAAGGTACATTGTGTAGGAATTCCTCCCATCTAGCGTTGTGGTTGTATATCACAAGCAACTCAATGGTATTTTTCATGCTGCATTCACCTGAAATCGGGCAGACAGCAGACGGACGACAGCCGCTGCACGTAACGGCATAAACAAGCCTCTATGTAAACAAGTGGTCCGTCAGCACGAGGCAAAACAAATACACGTGACAATATGTTGTCATGGCGATGTGGTATTGTTTTACCGGCTTTCTCTGGACTTCTGTGACTAAAATGACATCTGGTTTGTTAGCGACGGCCGTCTGCCCGACTGCAGGTGAATGCAGCGTCAGTGTAAGGCTCCGTTCCTCCTCACTGCGTTAGATATGAATGATATGAACGGCTCATTCAGAGCTGAAAGGAACTCTTCACTTTGTTGATGGGGGGGATTACTGGTTAATGAAAAACAGACTTTTGGACGAAATAATCGATTTTAGTGAATAGATAACAGGAGAAGTTACACAATGTCCCTTTAAGATCAGATTCTGTGGGTAAAATTGCAATAATAAGGAGACCTTAGCTGAGACTTGCACATGTGTGACTTGGTCCCGTCTCTGGAAGTCGGTCAACTTGTATCTCATTCTCTTCACTGTGGAGTTCAGACCTGAGGACGCAAAGTGGTTTGATCCTGAGAGACAGAGCTCAGGGCAAACAGAGTAACGTGGTGGTTTGATCCTGAGAGACAGAGCTCAGGGCAAACAGAGTAACGTGGTAGTTTGATCCTGAGAGACAGAGCTCAGGGCAAACAGAGTAACGTGGTGGTTTGATCCTGAGAGACAGAGCTCAGGGCAAACAGAGTAACGTGGTGGTTTGATCCTGAAAGACAGAGCTCAGGGCAAACAGAGTAACGTGGTAGTTTGATCCTGAAAGACAGAGCTCAGGGCAAACCGAGTCATTTGTAGTTTGATCCTGAGAGACAGAGCTCAGGGCAAACAGAGTGAACTGTAGTTTGATCCTGAGAGACAGAGCTCAGGGCAAACAGAATGAACTGTAGTTTGATCCTGAAAGACAGAGCTCAGGGCAAACAGAGTCATTTGTAGTTTGATCCTGAGAGACAGAGCTCAGGGCAAACAGAGTGAACTGTAGTTTGATCCTGAGAGACAGAGCTCAGGGCAAACAGAGTGAACTGTAGTTTGATCCTGAGAGACAGAGCTCAGGGCAAACAGAGTGAACTGTAGTTTGATCCTGAGAGACAGAGCTCAGGGCAAACAGAGTGAACTGTAGTTTGATCCTGAGAGACGCAAATAAAATAAAAAACCCTACGACGGGTTTTTTTACTGTAAAGGGGCGTTCACACTAAACGCGATGCTGCGTTGTCGCGCGTCGAGATTACATGTAAAGTCAATACACAGACGCGATTAGATGCAAAATCGCGCCGGCGGCATCGCGCGAGTTGAAAATATTGAACTTTTGAGGCGACATCGCGTGACGCCGTGACGCGACAGCCTATCAGCGTTGAGATTCTGACACAACAATACATTTAGTTGGTGTCCTGCCTGGAGATCCTGGCACCAGGGTCGTTGTCTAGGGGAGAAAGGTGATGATAACTCTAGGGGCCCAGCGCCCAGTGGGGCCCATAAAAAACCCCAGTAGTCTAATCTTTGTATGACTGATTTATTCTGCATAAGACCCTGACTAATACTCATAGTACACTGTAAAAACTCAACATCTTTCCAAGAATATTTGTCTTATTTCTTGTCCAAATGTCTCATTTCTAGTCAAAACTAATCTCTTTCCACTTAAAATAAGACTCATTACCTAAAAATTTACTTGTTTTTAGATCATTTTCACTTAAATTCACAATAAATAGAAAAATCTGCCAGTGAAAGTAAGTTTTTTGTGTTTGTAATAAGGAAGAAAAACTTGCTCCACTATCAGATTTTTTCTACTTATTTCAAGTGAAAATCTGCTTGAAAGAAGTAAAAAGTGTCTAAAAACAAGCTACTTTTAATATGATGAGTCTTATTTTAGGTATAATGAGATTTGTTTTGACTAGAAATAAGACAAATATTCTTGCTAAGGTACTTGAGTTTTTGCAGTGTAATGCTGCATTAGCATCAAAACAAAGAAGGCTAAATAAAAAACGATAATACATACGTAGTCTAAGAAAAAAAAAAGGAAAAGTTAGGGGGAGGGGCCCACTTTAGTATTCTTTAAGGGGGCCCAGAATTCCTAGCAACGGCCCTGGCTGGCACCAACCCTAGCTAGCAAGTCCTCAAACTGAGCAACAGTCAGTCTGAAGTAGGTACAACGGCCGTGACGCGATACGAGCGAGGCTGAGTGGAGCTATTTTTACCTGCTACACCAGGACCAGGACGTCAAGGATCAGCTTCACCTCGTCCATTGTCAAGCCGACGGTAAAATGAGTGCACTTTATGTGTCTCAACCATAGACCGTGAGGTGGATAATACACTACAAATGGACGTAGCGTCCGTGACGTCACCCATTGGTTGTGGGGAGTCGTTTTTGTGACTCCAACATGGCGGCCTGAACAGCGCCATGTTGGATTGGCCGGCCGAGAACCCGCCCACTGGCCTCGAAGCAGCTGTCCACGGAGCTGCTCGGACCTGTCACTCAACGTTTCCGCGCCCTAATTGGCCAGAGTTTTAACCTAATAACAGTAAAACGGTAAAGTTAAAAAAAAATTCACCCCCCTCAGAGTGTGTGTGGGGGTAGAAACTATCGATTGAGACCAAAAAACGTTCTGACACCAGGCTTTTAACATGTTTATTGAGGATGTAAAGTGGGTGATTTTAACATGGGGGTCTATGGGGAATGCTGCTTTCTGACACCAGCCCCCAGAGGAAGAAGAGGGGATTGCAGTTTGTTGAACGAGGAAGTGACTTCACTTCTCAGACCGACAACTGCCCCCTTTGGAATAAACACATTTTTACATCCGTCCTGTAGCTGGATTGACAGTAGCGGGGGGGGGGGGCGGGGGGGGGGGGGCGTGATGACGCGAATTTACACAAAACGGTCACGCGTCAAAACACGAGCGATAGCGCGACGGATTCTCATTTGTCGCGCGACAGAATCACGTTCATGGCGTTTGGTGTGAACACCCCTTTAGAAACGCTGTTGACCTGTGACCCCGTTACCATGGCGACTACGGTTTTCCCTCTGGACAGTTTGGAGAGAGACGGGAGGTTGTTTTTTTTGTGTGTGTGTGTGTGTGTCCGGTTTGGTTTGGACGTGGCGGCGGGTCGGACAGTTTCAGTTTCAGTTTCAGGTTACTATAGCAACAGCCATGGAGCTGGTTATGAGGTCATGAGGACAAATGCCAAAACGTCGTGCTGCGTTCAGGTGCTGTTTGCTGTGAATAAACACTTCCTGCAGCTTCACATGATCATGTAATAAACTTTATTCAAACAGAACGAGGAGCTGAATCTGTTTTATTGACGCGTTCATGTGACTTAAAGGGTTAATACCAGAGATGGACAGAGTACTCAACCCCAGTACTTGAGTAAGTAAAAGTAAATTTCTTATTTTTCACATCAATGAATGACTCTAATTTTTCCTTTTTTTTGTGAACAATTATTTTATTTTACATCCATTGTTACAAGAGGCAACAATAAACATTTTCTCCCCACTAAAAAAAAAAAGGGCAGACCTGAAAGTAACCAGTACTTTTCAGCCTTCCTACTAATTAACTCCAGTAAAAGTAAAAAATATTTGTCTTGGAAATGTATTCAAGTAAGAGTAATAAGTACCAAAGAAATCCAATACTCAAGTAAAGTACAAATGAAATTGTAAATACTTTTTGACCCCATAAGTTGTAACTTCCTGCCGGTCCGTCAAGGTGTTCTTCAATGTTTTAGTTGTAATAGAAGTGAAATTTAAATGAAACAATCAGATATTTCAAATCGGAAAAAACACAAATGAGGCAAACGTGAAGTAGGAGACGAAAAAGAATGGTAACAAACAAAATAAAATAGTAATAAAAGATAATGAAATACATAAATTATAGAGTTAAATATATAAATAAATAGGAATAAAAGAAGAGGAGCTATATAAATGGGAAGACAAACTTCATTTTATTCCATTCATGGAGTAGCCTACATGCATTACATTACATGATTACATATGTTAACTTTTCTCTTTTTTTTTCTTTATCACCATAAATGGAATTTCCATTTCCGAAAGGAGCAGGAAGAAGAAACACCTATGATACCTGCCCCTGGTGTTATAATTACATTAACACCAATACCACACACTATTTCAGAGAATTAAAATTGAGGGAAACAAAAAGAAAACAAACAAAAAAGTATGAAATGTGTTGAGTGGAAATGTGGGGATTGTTGAGCTGCTGTTAAAGTTTAAAGTAAAGTTAAAAAACAAAAATACAGCAATGGATTGAACACAATTGGTCTATCTTTCGTCTAAGTTTCAACTCATACACTTATTTTATCTTAAATAACGGTATTCTGAATAAAAGTGATACACTAGGCTGATAAACAGGCTGTTTTTTATTCTCATCATCAATACATTTCAGAGACTCAAAATAAAGTTTCAGTTCAATTAAAAACAACATAAATAATATTTAGTATTGTTTTGGACATCTCAGCTTTGTAGATATGACATTTTCCCAATAAAATAAAAAGGTTAACAATTTTGTTTTTATTATTTTGAGAGAGAAAAAAATGAAATATATATATTTGTCTTGTCTTGTCTCCAATAAGTAATACAAAATAAAGATTTATAAAATAAATGTATGAGATTTTCAGATTCAGTTTTACTAAAAGCTGCAGTGAGACCTGAAACCTTTTTAAAAAAAAAAAACTTTATTTATCATCAAATAGTATGAACAAGTGAAAAAGGAACAAAAAAAACAAAGCGACAGACATTCCATATGATATAAGGACAAACATTATCAAAATATTTAAATAAATAATATATAGTAGATAAATAATATAAAAAATATAGAAGTCCCAAAATAAATAAGTGAATCAATTAAATAAATGAATAGGTCTAATAAAATAAATAAATTATAAAAAGGAAATAAATAAATATAGGGCAAGTTAAAGCAGAAGTAAGCGATTTGTTCGTTTTGTCTAACTTCTTGTCAGCCGATGGAGTTAGCAGTCCCCGCCCTCGTCCCTACGTCACCACATTCACGCGCATCCCTTGGCTGCACACACAGAGAGGACCGCCCCTTTATGCTGTTCTCTCTCCTCATTGGATAAAGGTTGTAGGATACAAGGAAAGTTTTCTCCTCGGCTCAGAGCAGAGCAGAGTGACTGACAGACCCGTGTTTCAGACCAAACACTCTATAGAAGTGATTGCTGTCGGAAGATAGAACTATTTAAGACTTACGCCTAAATTCCACTGGATGCGGAACGGCTGCAGATCCGCTCCGGTACGGCGGCGGAGCCGTTACGCATTAATTATAATCACCGTGTGAGCGTCCACCGACTCCGGGTCCGCTGCGTCGTGGGTCCGGATCGGCACCGGCATCCGGCAGCCCTCGCAAAAGATACGCAGAGCTTCTATTTTTGCCGGACGCCGGAGCACGGCGCATCGATCAGCACAGGGCAGGTCGTGTATGACAGGAAATCGCGGGCAAAATACAAAATAAAACACCCGGTTAATTTGCAAAATAAAATACACCATGTTTACAGCGGAGCATATTTCCTGCTTTACACCTTGAAAACGTTGTAATGGGCAGCGACCGGCCTGAAGTCAGCAGCTCGGAGGTTTTCAGACATAATTTCACCCAGTTTACACCATGGACAAGGAGATAGTGATTGTAAAATCAAGTCAGGTCAGCACTAAGTTGTTTCTCTACTACTCCTCTGGATTAAATTAATTGTTTTTGATTTTGTGGTTCACTTTATGGAAACTACAACCCGCTTTATCGCGAGATCACGTGTTCCCGCAGTGCGGCGGAGCCGCAACAATCAACATCACGGACGGAACCGGTGTGAGTTGACGGAGTCGGAGTACGCAGCCGTTCCGTAGCGGACCCGTTTCGGAATCGTTCCACATCCAGTGGAATCCCGGCGTTATATTAACACAAATATTCCGCTTACTTCTGCTTTAAAGTGGCAGACAAGTTCACTGAATGTAATTTGAATAAAATCCAATAGCTGATAAACATTTTTTGTTGGATTCAACATATGACAGAGACTCAAAATATATTTTTAATTCAATTAAAAATAATGGGAATGAAGGGGTTGCCTTGGAATTAAGGGGTTGCCTTGGACATTTTGACTTTATGTATATGGAAGTTACCTAGTATAATGAAGAGATTAATTATGTTAAATGTGTTACTGTGAGAGAAGGAGCCAAAAACAATAATTTTCTCATCAAAGTGATACCTAACTCTGTAGTTTTAGCGAAAAGAAGATTTCAGTGAGACCTAACGGTGAGACCTGAGACCACGCGCCCCGGGTGCGTGGTGCGTACGTCATGACGTCGGCATCCTGCGTCACTTCCACGCAGGCCTCGCTCCCAGTTCTCCGCGCCCCGAGCTGTCATCGTTTCACCGGGAGAAGCGAAGGGCATCCGGGATAACTTACCTACCGGGCCGAGAGGGGAGCCGCCGTAGACACGCTCTTCTCCAGGTGAGTAGAACCGGGGAGAGAGGCCTCTGCCCCGGCCGCCGCTGCACCGAGACTCGGCCTGCTTCTGGCTCGTTGAGGACGTTTATGTTTCAAACCGCGTCTGGAGGAATTTGAGGAAGACAAAACCCTGTTAGCTAGCACGTTAGCCGCCTGCTAGCTAGCTAACTTAGCCGTTAGAGGCCTGGTCGGCGGGGGGGGGGGGGGGTCGGTGCTTGGTGGAAGATAGAAGAAACACCCAGCGGAGTAAAAAAAGGCAGATTTATCTCTGTTTTCTTTCTTGTGAACTTTGTAGTTGTTGGTTAATTAGCTTTCATGAGGTGGAGTCAGCTAAGCTAGCAGCAGCCGTGTAGTTAGCCGCTAGCCCAACGTGCTATCAGCAATAACAAGAGAAAGTAGAGGCTAGCCGGCTAATTACACAGCCGTTAGAGGTAGCTCCGGAGCTAACCGGGCCGAGCGGCCGGTTTGTTTCTACCGGTTTTAACGTTTTAACGTTCAGGGGGGGAGGGAGGAGGGGAGGGGGGGTTTGATTTTCCAATGTTTTGAAGGAGCAGCAGCAGCAGCAGGCATTTTCGGGAACTCATGACTCGTGAAAGGACAAAGTGACTGACAGGTCGCTCGGGCCAATCAGAAGCCGCAGAGCGCCGTTTCCAGGCGGGAGTTGTGTGCGGCAGCCAATCAGGAGGCGGCGGCGGGCTGACGCGGGGGGCGGGGCTTCGGAGGGACAGGGGAATGGAGGAGGCTCAACAAGGTCACAACACAGACCGCAGCTGAGGCGACACATGCGGACTCAGCAGGTGGTTGGTCCCCCCCCCTCCGCCCCGATCCAGGGCGAGAGAGACAGACCTTTCTGTCAAAATAAAAGCACCGAGCTGATAAGATGCGGTAAAACTCTTTAATTTAAAGGGACAACGAGGAGTTTTGGAAAAGCGAAGTGTTTTCACACTACATTTATGAGTCTCCGCACCGTGAAATTCTTTGACCGGTGCAAGACAGACTCATGTTTTCATTCATCGAGAATTAAAGTCAGAGGTTGGAAGACGATCACATACCGTCGTAGTTCCCACCATAAACGGAGAGAAGCGAGGCTCGAGGTGAGGTGGTCGCACCGGGATCTGCTGGAGGCTCCGGATCTCTCTGACCCCCCAGGAGCGGGGCAAAGGGCTCAGCTGCTCGGGGCTGTTAGTTAGTGGGGTGACTTTGGCTCATTACACAAACACACACACACACACACACACACACACACACACACACACACACACACACACACACACACACACACACACACACACACACAGCCGTGACCAACATCACTTATTTACATTACAAATCGTTTGGTTTGTTACATCTTTATGATGATGTTTTTGAAACTGCATACTACCGTACTGCCTACTACATACTGCGTTAGTATGTACTGTATACTGTATACTGAATGTGGGATTCAGTCTGCTACTTCAGCAGACCGACACCGTTCACACCGCAGTATGCAGTATACCGGCAGCGGTAGCTGTAAAACAGGCAAAAAGCTGTTTTCAGGGATGCAAACAGCGCGCCGAAAAGCGATACTCGCTTTTTTCATGACCAATTAGGTGACTTGTGTGAATCGTTCAGATCCGAAAAGTTTTTGTTTTTTGGGGAGGGGGGTCTCAGCGTCTCAGCTGGGGTCAGTAAAATGTTTTTCTACCAGGCTGACAGTGATCAAGTGAGGCGAACTCATTCATGGTTGCCTCTGATTATACTGATAACAGCCTACCTCCAATGTAGACGCGCGACATGCGCGCTCATTAAAGCGGCGCATAGCCGCGTGCAGTCGGTGCGACGGCGACGCCGTTTTTTCCCTACATACATTGCTGTGTCAGGCAGGTGTTTCCCACGGAGCTCTGCCCCGTTTCAGAGGTGAAGGAGAGACGTCGCCTCCGCGATGTAGAATGTGTTCAATTCAAAAAGTGAAACTAACACATTATATAGGCCTTTATGTCCATTACACACTGAATGAAACATCCCATGTCTTTATTTATTCAGTTTATTTTAATAGTAATAATTATGACTAACATTCAGTGAAGACCTAAAAATCAGTATCTCCAAAATGGAAATATTGCAATGGATTTTTTTTTTAAAGCATTTTGAATATAGAAATGTTGGCCTTCTGAAAACTCAACACTCAATACTCGGTTGGGGTTGAACTACTGGAAATTGACTTTTCCGTGATATTGTAATGTACTTATTTGTTAATGGTGAGCACCCCCCCCGGGAAATTCCTCTCTTTTTTGGTCCTGACCCATTTGCATCCCTGTGTTTTATTTCCCGCTTTAGCATTATTTGTTTTATTTGTTAGGATCCCCATTAGCTGCGCTCTAGAACGCCGCTAGTCTTCCTAGGGTCCACATTTATGTAACTTTATTAAGTTTTAATATTTTTTCATGTGAGAAAGTAACTGTTTAGATCCCAAATCTACGGCCAGTTTATCCAAACGACGGCTGTTTAGAAGTTTGCTCCGATGTTTTTCAGAGAAGTGAAGCTCTGCAGCGACCGGGACATCACAGAGGCAGCAGCCGGTCTGCAGAGCTGCTCGGCCGGCCAACCTCCGTCGTCATCCGGGGGGGAGAAAACAATCGTTAATTAACTTACCCGCAGGTTTTTAGAGGTTTACCACCGGCTGGTTAAATTATTTTTTGGAGATAAATGTTGGTCTCATCTTCATGTTGTCGGTGTCTCAGGTACGTTTAAAGGACAATTCCAGCTAAATCCAACCTGGGCTCTAGTTTCTAATATTTCAGCTCTAACAGAATGAATGTTTAGATTTGACTCGTTCTTGAAGTGAACAAACCCCTCGCTGTATGTCTGTTTGAAGACATCTGATGTTGTCTGGTTTTATGGGATGTAAACAGCCTAGACATTCTACGTTGCTGTGGCGATGCAGGGGACAGACAGAACTACTGCAGGACAGGAGACAGTAACAAGAAAATCTACACATTAATTCTGTTAGAGCTAGGGCTGTTCAATTAATCGATTTAAAATCGTAGTCGCGATTTTTTTTTACGATTTTTTGAAATCGTAAAAATAGATTTTTTACTCTAACTAGGGTAATTACGGTTAGCCCCCGTTTATGAATCTGGGCTGCGCTGTGCTGAATTATGGTAATGACTGCTGCCTCCTTCCTCCCATCACGCTCTCCCACTGTTCTCCTCTCCCCACACACTGTAAACAAGCACGTCGGCATTTTGCTAAGACCAGTGAGGATTTAGTTGCCAAAAAGACCAACGGCCCTTTTCCACTACACAGTTACAGCTCTCACGGTCGATTAGGTCCATTTAAAAAGACACAAACAGCACACAAAATAATTTGTCATTTAGCAAAAAAATCGTAATCGGAAATCGATTTTTCAGAGAAGAAAATCAAACAGCCCTAGTTAGAGCTGAAATATTATAAACTAGAGCCCAGGTGACTGCTTAATGATTGGTCAAAATACGCTAGCGCGTGTCGCTTGTTTTGATATGTCACCCAGGGGGGAAAAGTGCTGCACTGCTGCAGGCAAAATACTGATAGGGATGGGGGGGATTCACCGATTCATATCTGTGGTCCGATACAAACGTAAACGGCGGGGTCGACACACGGCCATTGTAGTCAGAGCCATAGAAATATAATCGCTCTGGTTGTAGTGAGCTGGGAAGCAGTCGTAGCCGTGGATGCTAACCGCTAATTTGCGATAGCGGTACCGCGGATCATAGATATACTGACAGCGTATATAGGCCTACTGTATCTATGGGCGCGGATGCTAACCGCTAGTTAGCGGTAACGGTAGCCGCGGATCATACTGACAGTATATCTATGGCCACGGATGCTAACCGCTAGTTAGCGCTGACAGTGTATATCTATGGCCACGGATGCTAACCGCTAACGGTTACTGTGTACTCTCCTCCACATTTCTGTACACACACACACAATATTAATTGTACATTTTTGACGATAAATTGATATTTTTGCTATTCATTATTGATTGATTAAATTTTATTGTAAAACATGTATTTTTAGAAGTATTTTAAATAAAAGCCACACTTGTAAGCTTTCCAATGTTTTTTATTTCATATTTTTATCTGCAACAGAGCCTGAGAAAATACGTTTTTAGTAGGCGATGGTCATTTTTTGGGGCCTTTTAGGTCTAAATGGGTTAAGTGTTGTTGCTGTGATCTAACCCGGTGTGTCTCTCTCTCCCCAGTGGACAGGTCGACCAGTCGACCAGTGGACAGCGGGCGTCTTCCTTCCTCCTCCCTCTCTGAGCTCGGACGTCTGGACGTCTCTTCCTGACCTGGTTTCTGAGGTCGAGGACGTCGTCGTTTCTCTCCCCCCTCCTCCTCCTCGCCCCCATCGGACCACGCCACCGCCGCACCGCAGCGCCGCCGTGTGTGCGTCACTTTAAAGGACTCGCTCGGTCATGCACCGTTTAAGGACTTGTGCGGCGCGGTTGCGTCCGCTCACCGCCTCGCAGGCGGCTCAGACTGTCGGCCAGCAGCAGCGGCCAATCACAGTCGCCTCCACGGGCACAAGGACGTTTCAGCCAATCAGGTGCTACTCGGCGCCGGTGGCCTCCGAGCCGTTCCTCAACGGGACGAGCTCCAACTACGTGGAGGAGATGTACTACGCCTGGCTGGAGGATCCCAAGAGTGTCCACAAGGTAGGAGCAGTGGCGCCGCCTGCTGGTCGGAGGAGGACGGGACACACACACACACACACACACACACACACACACACACACACACACACACACACACACACACACACACACACACACGAACAATAATCGATTATTAAATTGATCGTCAACTATTTTGATCATCTAATAATCAGTTTGAGTCGTTTTTTTTAAAGGGATAGTTCAACATTTTGTCAAATTGTTCCCATTGCCATAATCCCTATAGTCATAGCAGTAGGTTCGTTACCTTTAATTGTCGGTGCAAGCTGTTTTAGAATGGTGGAGCAGAGCCGTGAGCTGCTCAGAGCTACGCTACGGAGGCTCATTATGGGATTTCTTTGTTGGTTTCCCTCATCAAACTCATCAAATACACAATCCAACAACTCCACAACGCTCTGGTGGACAAGTTGTGACCTGCACATTCACCACGCTATGAGATAATAACACAACGTTACCACACAGAGTTGTTTTAGAGGGAAATACAGAGACTGTTGATGAAAAACTGTCCCTGAAGGCAACGTGTATCAGTGGTTTTGCATGAATTTCCCTCTAAAACAACTCTGTGTGGTAACGTTGTGTTATTATCTCATAGCGTGGTGAATGTGCAGCTCACAACTTGTCCACCAGAGCGTTGTGGAGTTGTTGGATTGTGTATTTGATGAGTTTGATGAGGGAAACCAAGAAATGCAGCTCACGGCTCTGCTCCGCCGTTCTAAAAACAGCTTGCACCGACAATTAAAGGTAACGAACCTACTGCTATGACTATAGGGGTTATGGCAATGGGCCAATTTGCCAAAATGTTGAACTATCCCTTTTAATAAGAAAAGTCCAGATTCTCTGATTCCAGCTTCTTCAATGTGAATATTTCTGGTTTCTTTGTTCCTTTGTGACAATAAACTGAGTCTCTCTTTGGTTTGTGGACAAAACAAGACATTTGAGGACGATGTCGTCTGGTGGTTTGGGAAACACTGATTGATGTTTTTAACATTTTATTGACCAAACAACTAATCGTTTAATTGTTTAAATAACACATTAGATCAGTTGTTGTCGTACTTCCTGTCATGTGACCTCTACTGGGATTAATCCTCTTTTTTTTTCATTTTAATTGCTCTCTTGGAGTAAATCAAGTTTTTTTTAATTGAATAAGTATGTGATAGATAATCAGTGGCCTCTAATAGTGAACATGGAGGCTCACACACACACACACACACACACACACACACAGTAACGCCTGCAGCGAGGTGTGTGTGTGTGTTGAGGTCAGTGTGAGGTTCACGTTACATGTCACAGTCGTTACGTAACCATCACTGTGACCTTGCTGCTGTCGGTAGCTTAGCTAACTAGCCACACACACTTACACAACACACGCACACACACACACACTGAAACACTGAAACACTAAACACCTGAGTCAGACAACGATGAGGTAACACTGTGTCCCCGTTACCACGGAAACGCAACAATGCCTCTGGTCTCGAGTGCAGTTCACTGAGCTCTGATGCTTTAAAACATCCATCTCTCTCTCCTCTGGTCGATACACACACACACACACACACACACACACACACACACACACACACACAGGTGCATCTCAATGAACTAGAATATCGTGGAAAAGTCCATTTCCAGTGGTTCAAGTTAAACAGTCGTATAGATGGACATAGAAAGTTTTCAGAAGAACAGTATTTCCATGTTTAAAATGTATTTTTTTTATTCATTATTATATATTAATATTTATATTCATTTATATTATTTATTACTTTTTTAATATTCAATTTTTTTTTTGAGAAACTGAATTTTAGGTCTTCATTAAATGTGAAGCCATAATCATTAAGAATAAAATTAATTAAATGAATAAAGACGTGAAATGTTTCATTCTGTGTGTAATAGGGCTGGACGATTAATCGAATTTTGATCGTGATTACGATTTTGGCTTCTCACGATCATAAAAACACTGTAATCGAAGATAAACGATTATTTTTTTGTCTATTTATGTTTTATTCTGAAAAACACACATGCGCGCTTCCGCCCCCGCGCCTGCACTGCTCCTCTCTCAGTTAATGCTGTGGACGAGTCCACTCGTGTGTTGACGGCGGCGTTTAAAAATCAGCGCCAGTGAAGAGAGAGCAGCGGCCACCGCTCAGGACGAATGAACGGGAAATAATAATTTAAAACACTCGCTCGTCTCCTCAAAGCGGCCGCACAACAACAACAACCCTCCTCCTCCTCCTCCTCCTCCCACCCCGTTATAACGTTATACGATGTTACGACGTGTATTTGTGTAGTTTAATCTGTCATAAACAAGAGATCACTTATGGGGCGCGTCCAAAAAAAAAAGGAAAAAAAAGTTATGGGGTGCGTTTGTGACGAGAGCTGGGACAGCGCAGCGGGGCGGAGGCTCTGATCTTCCCAGGTTGGATTTCATCCATGGATGAAGCAGAGAGCCTCCATTCTCCCTCTTAATAAGTTAAACCATGACAATTACTCCAAATCTGTTTATTCAAGGTAAAAATGTAGAAAAATTAAGCTAAACACCCTGTTTCTGCTGCTGGATCATAAAACTTTTAAAAAAAAGTTTTAAATTAATTTTGAATAAATATTTAAAATTATAAACTTAAAAACCTTACACACATTGGCACTGTTTATTTAAGGTAATAATGTATCATGGTCAAGCTATAAATCCTGCATAGTCCCCCCCCCCCCCCCCCCCCCGCGCATAATCGTGTAAATAATCGTGATTTCAATATTGACCAAAATAATCGTGATTATGATTTTTGCAATAATCGTCCAGCCCTAATGTGTAATAGTGGATCTATATAATGTATTAGTTTCACTTCTTGAATTGAAACACTGACAGAAATAAACTTTTCCATGATGTTCTATTGTATTGAGAAGCACCTGTGTTTATATCTATATCTATATCTATATCTATATCTATATCTATATCTATATCTATATAGATCTCTCCATAGACTGAATTTGTTAAAATGAAATAAAGGGTTACGTTTACAGACTGGTAAAGAAACAGCCTTTAGTGTCTCCATGACGACTGTTTATAGACCGAATCTCCTTGTTGTTTACAACGACTTCCTGGTAGAAAACCAGCACGTTATGTGAATGAGAAACAGTAGTAAGGAACGAGAGTTTAAACGTATATATATATCAAGTTTCTCACGCCCTGTCACCGTTTAGACAAATCTGAGATGATTGAAGAATCTGTGTGTGTGTTTTGTGTTGCTATGTGTCGTATTTATTCAGTTCAGTCAATGTTTGTCCAATCATTGGTTTTTTAGACTTAACAACCATCAGATTAGTCTAACCCAGGGGTGCTCAAATTCTTCTCAATGAATCCGGGTGGAGGGTCGCGGATCAAAACTAAACATTCAAATTAAATATGTCTATAACATAGGTTAATTGTGCAAAATAAACACTGAAGTAATTTTTAAATAACACTATTCACTGTTAAACAGGGCTCCACTGCCCCTGAATGGGGCATTTTGCCCCTTAAATTTGGGACAGTGCAAGTAATTTTTTCATCTACTTGTGCACATGTGCAACCAGTGAAGTTGCCTGTCTTTTGTTTTGTAACGTTGGTGAAACATGAAAGGGGAGACGTTTGTCATAACAGGTGGCAGGTCAATGTGTGTGAGTATTGTGAATACTTGCTTTACAAGTCGATTTACAAGTGTGCGCCCCTAAATTTTCTGCTTGCTCTCCTAAAATTTGAAGTTAGGGGCCACTGTTAGTCTGCAGCCCTGCTCTAAACGGTGATATAGTGACATGAAAAATGAGATATAATCAGAGGTGGGTAGTAACGCGCTACATTTACTCCGTTACATTTACTTGAGTAACTTTTTGGATAAATTGTACTTCTAAGAGTAGTTTCAATGCAGCCTACTCTTTACTTTTACTTGAGTATATTTCTTCAGAAGAAGCGGTACTTTTACTCCGTTACATTGAGCTACATTCCGGTCGCTACTCGCTACTTTTTCTTATCGATCTAATGTGCGATCTGTTTGTTTATGTTTTAATGGAGATACTCTCGAGCCTCTGTCACATGACTGCGTTTCACCAATCAGATGTAGCCACTCGCGACGTTTGCCTCCGTGTAACCAATCAGACAGAGCCAGGGAGTCACATGACCGCACACAAAATCTCCGCGGTAAACAGGACGGCCACTCCGCCTCAAATTTGAGAAACTGTGGCTAGTAAATGATTAGGATGACGTCAGCCCTGGTATGTCGTGGACACAGCGATATCGGTCTGGTCGCGGATAATAGTGGATAATGTCCGTGAAGGTTCTCAGTCATACAGGTCATCTTATTCTTCTTCCTCCCCAGGAAGTTTAAACCCCATACACACCTGGAGACATGACTCCTAGTCACATGACCACTCCTCCTGTCCCCCCCCCCCCCCCCCCCCCACACACACACACAGGGTCACAGACAAACACACACACCCACACAAAGAGCTTATGGAGAGTTCATAGACCTTTCATAGGCCTATGTAAGTTATTGTGGCTGAATTTGTCTTCATTTATGTTACTTTGTAAAAAAATGTCATTTAGGCTTTTGTCTTAGTTGTTAAATGTTGTTCTTTGGCAATATCTGAATTTTTTCATTGCTATTATATTTTTGTGTATTAGATTAGGCCTACATTTACGCACTGATCATTAAACGAACAAATCAGAGGTTACTCAGCAGTTACTCAGTACTTGAGTAGCTTTTTCACCAAGTACTTTCTACTCTTACTCAAGTAAATGTTTGAATGACTACTTTTTACTTTTACTTGAGTAACATTATTCTAAAGTAACTATACTCTTACTTGAGTACAATTTTTGGCTACTCTACCCACCTCTGGATATAATGAAACTCTTGTGCGTCACTATTGTTCTGATGCTGGTTTTCTACCAGGAAGTAAAGTAGTTGTAAACAACGAGGAGATTGGTTCTGTAGAACTCACCTGTTTACACACAGACGTGGGTTGACTGCTGCCGCCCATCGGACAACACTGCATCTCGTCTATAGAGGAATCATAATAGGATCACATATCGCTCAGTTGCAAAAGGTTTGGTCGTTCATTCATTCAGAAATTTATTTAATAGGATAAACCCCTTGTGTTACGTCTGTGTTAATTAAGAGTCAGTTTCTCCCGGGGCGGCCCCCAAACCATCGACCAGTTGACGATTTGTTGTTGATTAGTCAGTGGTGTAGTGGACGTTGGACGCGAGGGTGCGCCGTCCCCCCAGCCTTTTATTTCTCTAAAGAGTAACTAAGCAGGAGTTCCCGAGTAATTGTGATAGTTAAAGGGATAGTTTCATTTTTTTTAAAGTGTGGTTGTATGATCTCCAAATAGCCCCTAAGTACTTTAATTGCAGTAGAAGACTCTCTGCACTCCTCCCGTTAGCAACGCCAGCCCATAATAGCCCTGCCCAGAGATTTACAACATACATTGTTGTGAACAGACCCAAAGAAACGGCCTATTTTCACGGCTTAAAAGAGGTTTTACCTGAAAAATAATACACAGTTCCATTGTTCACTATAATATAATTTTTTCCAGCCCTTCAAAGTGCAGGAAAAACACAGTTTTTATTTGGACCTAACCAACTGCTGATCGGCGGGCGCTAACCCTGGGCGGAGGGATACGTGAGTTGGTTAGGTCCAAATAAAAACGGTGTTTTGACCAATCCTTGGTCTTTTTCGCTCTTTTTTTCCCTCCCGTCCCATCGACCAGTGCCCGGTGCGATGGCCCGTGGCCCTAATTACAGTCTTGTTCAGTCACACTAAACTCTCGTGTGGCAGTGGATGGTGTTTCCATGACGTCACTGTCGTCACATATTTATTTCAATGACGTCACATATTTTGTATTTCGATGGCGTCCACCCAGTAAAGAAATCCCCACTACACCACTGCGATTAGTCGAGGAAAAGTTATTTTGCGATATACTGTACATCGTTATCGTTTTATCGTTTTTACAACGACTTCATGGTAGAAAACCAGCACGTTATGTGAATGAGATCAGTAGTAACGAACGAGAGTTTAGCTATATATCATATTTTTCACGCCCTATCACCGTTTAGACAAATCTGAGATGATTGAAGAAACATTACTATTTCTGTGTGTGTGTTTTGTGTTGCTATGTGTTGTATTTATTCAGTTCAGTCAATGTTTGTCCAATCATTGGTTTTATAGACTTAACAAACATCAGATTAGTCTAAACCAGGGTTAGGGCCCAAATTCTTCTCAGTGAAGGGCCAAAAATGAATCAGGGTGGAGAGTCGCGGGCCAAAACTAAGCATTCAAATTAAAAATGCCTAAAACATAGGTTAATTGTGCAAAATAAACACTAAAGTAATTTTTAAATAACACTATTGAT
The DNA here is from genome assembly GCF_905171665.1 of Trachurus trachurus. NCBI lineage: Eukaryota > Metazoa > Chordata > Actinopteri > Carangiformes > Carangidae > Trachurus > Trachurus trachurus. The sequence goes on along the minus strand of NC_139895.1, from coordinate 2,132,967 downwards.
TTTAAAATAACACTATTGATTATTACATTACAACGTCCTCGTCCCAGTCTGCTAGACATGACTGACCAGTTGTTTTTCTCCTCTTGTCTCTTTACCTCTGACTCCGCCCCCTCCTCTCCTCCGCCCCCCCCCCCCCCCCCCCCCCCCCCTCCTCCTCCTCTGCAGTCGTGGGATGTGTTTTTCCGTAACGCCAACGCGGGCGCTCCTCCCGGCGCGGCCTACCAGTCTCCTCTGGGGCTGTCGGCCGCTCCTCAGCTCTCCTCGCTGGTCGGAGCTCAGCCCAACGTGGAGAAGCTGGTGGAGGATCACCTGGCCGTCCAGTCGCTCATCAGGGCCTACCAGGTACACACACACACACACACACACACACACACACACACAGCTGTCATGGCCTCCTCCCTCCACCAGGTGTCACTGGTGGTCCCAGCTCGGAAACTAAACCACCGTAAATCCTCCAATAGAAACTTTAACGGGGCTTTTTCAAATTGCGGTAATCAATCGCGGTTTTAACGATAATTAAATTTTGAAACGGTAATACTAACCGTTGGTTTATCATTATACCTGTTAGAGCTGCAACAATTCATCGATTAATGGAACAATAATCGATTATTAAATTAATCGTCAACTATTCTAATCTAATAATCAGTTTGAGTCGTTTTTTTAAAGAAAAAAGTCAAAATTCTCTGATTTCAGCTTCTTCAATGTGAATATTTCTGGTTTCTTTGTTCCTTTATGACAATAAACTGAGTCTCTCTTTGGTTTGTGGACAAAACAAGACATTAGAGGACGTCGTCTGGTGGTTTGAGAAACACTGATTGATGTTTTTCAACATTTTTTAACATTTTATTGACCAAACAACTAATCGATTAAATAATCAACAGATTAACCGATGATGAAAATAATCGTTAGTTGCAACTCTAATACCTGTAATCGTTACTTCCCCACTACGATTATTATAGTAAATAATTGTACAACACTATGAATGTGTAAAATCAAATATAGTCACATTATTGTCACATTCAGGGATGCAAACAGCGCGCCGAAAAGCGAAACTCGCTTTTTTCATGACCAATTAGGTGACTTGTGTGAATCGTTCAACCGGAAGTACCAAACAGAGTTATAGCTACATGCAAACAATATAGAAATAAATGACAGAGCTACTAACAACCGGCCCTGCTGGAGTCTCCATCATGAAAGTTTTATCAATCAGCGCTTCCAGATTCCAACCGGTAGTCATGGACACATGACACTCTCCAAGTTTGGTCCCGAGTGACAAAAAGCAGGTGTGAAAGCAACCGCACTAACTGAAAAATGAAACAATGTATCATTTTAACCTTTGGTGCCGCACTAAACATGTGTGAAAACACCCTAATACCACGATTAAAAGTGAAAACATGCAATGGTGACATCCCTGGTCACATTTTACTCTTCTGTCACGTTGAGAACTGTAGCAGGAATGAAGCAGCTTAGAACTTGAACAGAAACTAGAAACAGACCCGACGTCTAACGGAGACAAATTTTTTGCGTGATAAGATTACATACAAAGTCAATGTACAGACGCGACTGGACGTGAATTTGTGCCGGCGCGAATGAAGCGACGCGAATGAAGCGAAAACGCAAAATTCGCCCTTTTCAAAATATTTGCACGAATGCCGCAAGTAAAAACAAATATTCCAGCGGGCAAACTCGAGCGAGTAGAGCGAGGCGAATGTTTTACTCACGCCCGGTGTGAACGCACCGTGAGGGTTTTATCGGAGCGTTTACGGTGTCGATGACTGAAGTGACGTTTCCTCCATCGTGTGGTTTCATGTGCTGCTCTCACTCGTCTTCTCCCTCAGCGACTCCGTCTAATTCCTGGACCTGTTGACTGATGGTGACACAACTGAACTCTCTTTTTAGTCACTGTATAACACATATTATTATTATTATTAATATTATTATTATTATTATGGGATGTTTGTGTGGTTTAAAAGAAAATCTGTGTGTAAATGAAGTTTATAATCACTGTTGTTTGACCTCTGAACAGGTGGAGGAGCTCAGAGCGAAGGAGGTCTTCACAGGTTGCCATTGCCATAATAATCCCTATAGTCATAGCAGTAGGTTTGTTACCTTTAATTGTCGGTGCAAGCTGTTTTTAGAACGGCGGAGCAGAGCCGTGAGCTGTTCAGAGCTACGCTACGGAGGCTCATTATGGGATTTCTTGGTTTCCCTCATCAAACTCATCAAATACACAATCCAACAACTCCACAACGCTCTGGTGGACAAGTTGTGAGCTGCACATTCACCACGCTATGAGATAATAACACAACGTTACCACACAGAGTTGTTTTAGAGGGAAATTCATGCAAAACCGCTGATGTGCGTTGCCTTCAGGGACAGTTTTTCATCATCAGTCTCTGTATTTCCCTCTAAAACAACTCTGTGTGGTAACGTTGTGTTATTATCTCATAGCGTGGTGAATGTGCAGGTCACAACTTGTCCACCAGAGCGTTGTGGAGTTGTTGGATTGTGTATTTGATGAGTTTGATGAGGGAAACCAAGAAATCCCATAATGAGCCTCCGTAGCGTAGCTCTGAGCAGCTCACGGCTCTGCTCTGCCGTTCTAAAAACAGCTTGCACCGACAATTAAAGGCAACGAACCTACTGCTATGACTATAGGGATTATAGCAATGGGCCAATTTGCCAAAATGTTGAACTATCCCGACCTGTGGAGGCCTCTAGGTGTCTGTGCTCTCTGTGTCGTCACAACTCTGTGTGTGTCTGTCGCTGTGTGTGCGTGTGTGTGTGTGTGTGTGTGTGTGTGTGTGTGTGTGTGTGTGTGCAGGTGATGGGGCATCATAATGCTCTGCTCGACCCTCTGGGAATCAGCTGTGTGAATTTTGATGATGCTCCGGTGAACACCGGCTTCCAGGACGTCGGTGAGAGCCGCAACAAAAACAAACAGCCTGTGGTGTTAACGCTGCTTCTCCCTCCCACCTCCTCCCCCTCCTCCCCCTCTTCTCTTCTCTCCTCTTCTCCTCCCTCTCCTTCTCTCCTCTTCTCCTCTCCTCCTCCCTCTCCTCTTCTCCTCTCCTCCTCCCTCTCCTCTTCTCTCCTCCTCTTCTCCTCTCCTTCTCTCCTTCCTTTGTGTCAAAACCTCTTCTTCTCCTCCTTCTCCCCCCCTCTCTCCTCCCCCCCTTTTCTCTCTCCTCTTTCTCCCACCTCTTTTTCTTTCTCCCCCCCTTTCTCTCTCTCTCCTCTTTCTCCCTCCTCCTTTTCTCTCTCTCTCCCTCTCTCTCACCCCCTCCTCCTTCTCCCTCCTCCTTTTCTCTCTCTCTCCTCTTTCTCCCTCCTCTTTTTCTCTCTCTCCCTCTCTCCTCTTTCTCCCCCTCTTTTTCTCTCACTTTCACTTTCACTCTCCCTCTCTCCTCTTTCCCCCCCTCTCTGTCTCTCTCTCTCCTCTTTCTCCCCCTCTCTGTCTCTCTCTCCTCATTCTCCCCCTCTTTTTCTCTCTCTCCCTCTTTTTCTCTCTCCCTCTCTCCTCTTTCTCCCTCCTCTTTTTCTCTCTCCCTCTCTCTTTTTTCTCCCTCCTCTTTTTCTCTCTCCCCCTCTCTCCTCTCCCCCCCTTTTTCTCTCTCTCCTCTTTCTCCTCCCCTCTGTCCTCTCTCCCTCCCCCCTCTTCTCCTCCCTCACTCCTTTACTCCGATGCTTCTCATCCACTCGTCACTCCACATCCTCCCTCCTTTCCCATTATGTTGCATCATTTCCTCCTCACCTACCTCCTCCTCCTCCTCCCTCCCTCCTTCTATCATTTCGTTCAACCTTCCTCCTCCTCCTCCCCCCCTCCCCCTCTGTCCCGGGTGGGCTCTGTGCTCTCGTCACTTCCTGTAGATCCGAGGTCACCATGTGGCCCAGTTGGACCCCCTCGGCATCATGGACGCCGATCTGGACTCGTGTGTCCCCACTGACATTATCACCTCCTCCGACAAGCTGGGTGAGGAGATAACCCCCCCCGACCCCCTCCCCCCGTCTCTGTAGACCCAGTCTCCCCCCTCAGTCTCCCCCCCGTCGCCCCTCCTGTCCGGGGAGCGCTTGTTTCTGTCGCCTCACTGTCCTCAGGAAGGTTTTCACTCCGTTCCTGTGGACAGTGAACGTTTCTTTCTGTTTGTCTTGAACCTGAAGCCTCCGTGAGACGTTCAGGGACCTCCTCATACACGGGGAACATGTGAAACTCTACTCTGTATGACGAGCATCTCTGAGACTTTTCTGTTTGAAACTAACACCGTCCGTCCGTCCTCAGATAACGGGAATAATCCTGTCATCTTCTCATCACCTGCTACACTGATTGTCGGCTCTGTCTATTTCCTGAATCTTCTCTTTCAAATCAAACTTCCCAGCGGTTCGTCCTCAGAGTGTCTGTGTTACGTTACATTAGGATGATGAGGAGGAGGAGGAGGAGACTCGGCCTTAAACCTCTAAAGTCTCCGGTGCAGAACGAACCAGCTGTGGCATGAAAAAGTCCAAATCAGCTGCTGCTTTTTAAAGAAAACATCCAGGAGGAAGTAGTGTCCGTGTTGGGGACTACTTTCTACAGCGGATTAATCTACACAGTTGTTTTGTGTCTGAACCTGAGACTGAGGAAGAACCAGACGTCACTGTGATCCTCTCCTCTCGACCTAAAACGTTGTGTAGCGTTTCTGAGACGACTTCAGCCTCACTGAGGAGACACTAACATCGTAGTCCCGCTACACGTTGGTTTCGTGCTTGGTGGTTAAGAATCGGCCACTGCTGCTGAGCTCTGTGTTAGCTGCCGTTGGCTCGCCTGTCGTCACACGTTTCAGCTTCTGCTTTGACCCGTTTGTTTCTGTCGGCCGATCGCTGTGAATGCACAGACTGTGTCACCACTGTGTGAAACGGAAACGGGCGAGACAACGTCCCCAAAACACAGAAAACATGCTGCTCCTCAGACGCTCTGTGAAGGGAAACTCTTGGTGTTAGCATCGTTAGCTCACTCCAAACAACCAAACATGCTGACAAGTAGAAGTCGAATAATTGTGTTGTTGAAGTTCCTGATCAAGGAGCCGCCTGGGAACTAGTTCCTAGTTCTGATGTAAGGTGTCCGGTAGGAGGAGGAGTCACCTATAGCAGGTGTTAGCGCTGTGGAGGCTGTGTTCACACCAACCTCCATGTTTTTAGTGTGAAGGTCTGAACAAGCCCTGTTGTTGTTGTGTGACTGGACGTAAACAGGCCTGATCAGCCACTGAAGGGTTGCGAGGGTGTCTAAAGAGTGGGCAGTCCTTCAGAGAGGGTGTCTAAAGAGTGGGCAGTCCTTTAGAGAGGACGTTTAAAGAGTGGGCGGTCCTTTAGAGAAGACATATTAAGAGTAGGCAGTCCTTTAGAGAGGACGTCTAAAGAATGGGCAGTCCTTTAGAGAGGACATCCAAAGAGTGGGCGGTCCTTTAGAGAAGACATCCAAAGAGTGGGCGGTCCTTTAGAGAGGACATCCAAAGAGTGGGCAGTCCTTTAGAGAGGATGTCTAAAGAGTGGGCAGTCCTTTAGAGAGGACATCCAAAGAGTGGGCAGTCCTTTAGAGAAGACATCCATAGAGTGGGCAGTCCTTTAGAGAGGATGTCTAAAGAGTGGGCAGTCCTTTAGAGAGGATGTCTAAAGAGTGGGCAGTCCTTTAGAGAGGACATCCAAAGAGTGGGCAGTCCTTTAGAGAAGACATCCATAGAGTGGGCAGTCCTTTAGAGAGGATGTCTAAAGAGTGGGCAGTCCTTTAGAGAGGATGTCTAAAGAGTGGGCAGTCCTTTAGAGAGGACATCCAAAGAGTGGGCAGTCCTTTAGAGAGGATGTCTAAAGAGTGGGCGGTCCTTTCGAGAAGACATCCAAAGAGTGGGCAGTCCTTTAGGGAGGATGTCTAAAGAGTGGCCGGTCCTTTCGAGAAGACATCCAAAGAGTGGACAGTCCTTTAGGGAGGATGTATAAAGAGTGGGCGGTCCTTTAGAGAAGACATCCAAAGAGTGGGCAGTCCTTTAGAGAGGACATCCAAAGAGTGGGCAGTCCTTTAGAGAAGACATCCATAGAGTGGGCAGTCCTTTAGAGAGGATGTCTTAAGAGTGGGCAGTCCTTTAGAGAGGATGTCTAAAGAGTGGGCAGTCCTTTAGAGAGGACGTCCAAAGAGTGGGCAGTCCTTTAGAGAGGATGTCTAAAGAGTGGGCAGTCCTTTAGAGAGGACGTCTAAAGAATGGACAGTCCTTTAGAGAAGACATCCAAAGAGTGGGCGGTCCTTTAGAGAAGACATCCAAAGAGTGGGCGGTCCTTTAGAGAGGACATCCAAAGAGTGGGCAGTCCTTTAGAGAGGATGTCTAAAGAGTGGGCAGTCCTTTAGAGAGGACATCCAAAGAGTGGGCAGTCCTTTAGAGAAGACATCCATAGATTGGGCAGTCCTTTAGAGAGGATGTCTAAAGAGTGGGTAGTCCTTTAGAGAGGATGTCTAAAGAGTGGGCAGTCCTTTAGAGAGGACATCCAAAGAGTGGGCAGTCCTTTAGAGAGGATGTCTAAAGAGTGGGCGGTCCTTTCGAGAAGACATCCAAAGAGTGGGCAGTCCTTTAGGGAGGATGTATAAAGAGTGGGCGGTCCTTTAGAGAAGACATCCAAAGAGTGGGCAGTCCTTTAGGGAGGATGTATAAAGAGTGGGCGGTCCTTTAGAGAAGACATCCAAAGAGTCGGCAGTCCTTTAGAGAGGATGTCTAAAGAGTGGGCAGTCCTTTAGAGAGGACATCCAAAGAGTGGGCAGTCCTTTAGAGACGACATCCATAGAGTGGGCAGTCCTTTAGAGAGGATGTCTAAAGAGTGGGCGGTCCTTTAGAGAGGATGTCTAAAGAGTGGGCAGTCCTTTAGAGAGTACATCCAAAGAGTGGGCAGTCCCTTAGAGAGGATGTATAAAGAGTAGGGGTGTAACGGTACACAAAAGTCACGGTTCGGTACGTACCTCGGTTCAGGGGTCACGGTTCGGTACGGTTTCGGTACAACAGACACTAATTGAATGTAAAACTAAAATCTGTCTCGTGTTATAAAAGTTAAAAGAAAAAAGAATACAAAATAAAACAAGTGCATTAGGAGTGTTATAATGCCATTCATTAATTCTAGAGGAAAAAAACGTGCACTTGACAACTGGCAACTATTATTCGAATTATTAAATTATCATTAAAAAAATATTATTAAAAAAACAAAACAATAAACTGACATCAATGTTGGTTTACACAGTTAAATTAGACTAGCAGTTACTTTGGTGATGTTTCTGGTCCTGCCTGTGTTCATAAAACATATTAGGCAGCTACACGCACATCCCCCAAAAACACTGAAGACTAGGTGCTGGACCACCAAGAAAGACACAGGTAAGGAAAAAAGGAGACCGCACACTAGTTAAAAGCTCCCGTGACAGTTTAATGTCACTCACACGTTTCGGGCGTCAGCCCTTCATCAGACAAAATGTGTCTGATTATATATAGTGTGCGGTCTCCTTTTCTCCTCACCTGTCTGTGTTCATGTCAAGAGGCTTAAAAGCAGCGGGATAAGTTGTTGCACACAACTAGTCTTTTTACTTGCACCAGTGATTGACATATCGGGTTGAACATACGCTACGTGTTTGATGCGTTTCTAGCGACGCACCGCGCATCCGTGAAACATCGCCGACGGACTTTGTCCGGTGGACCAGTCGCGAGCATGGATGTATTATGGTCGCGAGCCGCCGCCGCCGCCGTTTGTTTCATTGAGAAGCCACAGTGACATGAATGAAGCAGACAGCTCCTCCTCTAACTTCACTCTCTCATCACTTCTCTTCTTCGTCTGCTATGACGGCTGCAGGCAGCTTCGAGGCTCATTACCGCCACCTGGATTCGAGTGAGGACTCAACTTTTTTTTTTTTTTTTTTTTTTTTTTTTTTTAAATATTCATTCAGACGTATTCGTCGTGTGACTGTGTGCACCGAACCGTGACCCCCGTACCGTGACGGCACGGGACGAATACATATACCGTTACACCCCTAATAAAGAGTGTGCAGTCCTTTAGAGAAGACATCCAAAGAGTGGGCGGTCCTTTAGAGAGGACGTCTAAAGAGTGGGCGGTCCTTTAGAGAGGACATCTAAAGAATGGGCAGTCCTTTAGAGAGGATGTCCAAAGAGTGGGCGGTCCTTGAGAGAGGATGTCTAAAGAGTGGGCAGTCCTTTAGAGAAGACGTCCAAAGAGTGGGCAGTCCCTTAGAGAGGATGTCCAAAGAGTGGGCAGTCCTTTAGAGAGGACATCCAAAGAGTGGGCAGTCCTTTAGAGAGGATGTCTAAAGAGTGGGCGGTCCTTTAGAGAGGATGTCTAAAGAGTGGGCAGTCCTTTAGAGAGTACATCCAAAGAGTGGGCAGTCCTTTAGAGAGGATGTATAAAGAGTGTGCAGTCCTTTAGAGAAGACATCCAAAGAGTGGGCGGTCCTTTAGAGAGGACGTCTAAAGAGTGGGCGGTCCTTTAGAGAGGACATCTAAAGAATGGGCAGTCCTTTAGAGAGGATGTCCAAAGAGTGGGCGGTCCTTGAGAGAGGATGTCTAAAGAGTGGGCAGTCCTTTAGAGAAGACGTCCAAAGAGTGGGCAGTCCCTTAGAGAGGATGTCCAAAGAGTGGGCAGTCCTTTAGAGAGTATGTCCAAAGAGTGGGCGGTCCTTGAGAGAGGATGTCTAAAGAGTGGGCAGTCCTTTAGAGAAGACGTCCAAAGAGTGGGCAGTCCCTTAGAGAGGATGTCCAAAGAGTGGGCAGTCCTTTAGAGAGGACATCCAAAGAGTGGGCAGTCCTTTAGAGAGGACATCCAAAGAGTGGGCAGTCCTTTAGAGAGGATGTATAAAGAGTGGGCAGTCCTTTAGAGAAGACGTCTAAAGAGTGGGCAGTCCTTTAGAGAGGATGTCCAAAGAGTGGGCAGTCCTTTAGAGAAGACGTCTAAAGAGTGGGCAGTCCCTTACTAGAGTGACCAACTCTGGTGAGTTCACACAGCCGTTAAAGTTTCATGTTGTTGCTGGATTTAGCTGATGTCAGCCTGCTGTTGTCACGGTAACCTGTGCAGAATGGCTTCCAGTCCCGGGGGGGGTGAGTGTGGGTTGGTTGTGGTGTTGCTTCTGTGTGGAGGTGTGTTCGGCCTCAGCATGGTGTTATCTGCTTCCTCCCGTCTCCACCACCGCCACACCTTTGAGTTGAGTCTGGACCAACCAGGTGGTGTCGCCGTGGAGACGTCAGGGCGCCGTTTCACTCTGTCTCAGCTGTAGTAGCCGTAGCTGTGGTAGTTGTGGTGGTAGTGGTGGTGTGAAGTGGTCGTGGGTGTCCGGTCTTGAGCCGGCGGGTAGAAGCACTAACGGTGTCCGGGTGTCTCTCCCTCTGCTGCCCCCTGCTGGCGACCTTCCCCTCCAGACGTGGCCGTTTTCAAGGAGAGGCTGAGAATCCTGACGGTAGGAGGTACGAGCAGCTGCTGTCGGTCTGTCCCTGCTGCCGAGACACTGTAGCGTCTGTTCACTGCTGATCGTTCAGTGTCTGAGCTTCAAACCCTCCCACAGGTCAAAGGAAGTGTCCACAGGGTTGTCAGAAAATAAGAAGCAGGTCTACAACAGGAGGAAAATAGAGTTTAGACACTTTATATTGAAGGAGCCATCTGGTTTTGGACAATCACGTCTCCACAGTGGATGATTTAAGAGTTAGTCACATCACACACAGATGTCTGATCAATAGTGATGTCACGATTATAGATTTTCTTGGTACGATTATTGTCAGAAAAATAATCATGGTTTTACGGTTATCACGATTATTATGCATTAATACATTTCACAACACTATAAATGTGTAAAATCAAATGTAGACAAAATATAATGACATTACTAATCTCTTAATATAGGACCAGCTATTAATCCCCAGGGGGAAGTGTTTGAAATATTTAATCATTAATTGTCATCTATACCAAATGTTTAAGTTTATTTAAATTTTTTTTTTAAATTACAAATGACACGCAAACATTTAAATTCCTATGAATTAAGTGTTACGCTAGGTAAATGGACCAGTATCTGTGCATTTTCCTTTACTTTGGCGCATATATGCCGATATGGTTCCGACAATCTTTTTCGGAAGTAACAGTATTTAGGAATCTTTACGATCAATTAATTGTGGCGTTTAATGCCGCGATTAATTGTGAAAACAAGTAATCGTGACATCCCTACTGAACAACCATCCTGACAGACTTGAATGATCCAAAAAATCCTCTAGTTTGTGAAATTAGGTTTTAAAATCATCAAAAATCCATCTGTTCTCTCAGCTGGAGGCATGTCGGCTGCACTGAAGCCCTGTCCACTGGCTGAGCTTCGTCAAATTTCAACTTCTCAAAAGTAGCGCCGTTAGTAACACCGTTATTTTATGACATTGTTTTTCCCGTCACTGCTGAAATCTTAGTCCTTCAAAAACAGTTTTATCCTCAAACTCCACATTTCAGTTCTGTTCATATGTTATTTTTTATTATATGTTTAAATCAAATCAAATCTTGTATTTCACTTTACACTGACATTAATGATATGTAATGACGGGTCGGGCACATTACGCAACACAGAGGTTGTTCAGCTCAGAGCGTTTCACAGAGAAAACAGAAGATTCGTCATTAGAAACGACAGTAGTGCAGAGAAGAGGCTTAAAAACTGAGAACAGGAATAAAGCAGAGGACAAAGAGTCTGTCAGCACAGAGACCAGGAGATGTCTGGACACACCTGTTGATCAGGACAGACAGGTGGAGCAGCCTGTGAGTCTCTCTGGGTTTGAAGCTCAGACACTGAAGCTCAGCGTGACCTCATAGTGACCTCTCTGTTAGCTCTGTTAGCTTCTAGCTGCTAGTAGCACCAACTGTAGATTAGAGGAGAAGCTTCACCAGGTGACGGCCATTTTTTTTTATCTGAGATGAAGGGATAGTTCAACATTTTGTCAAATTGGCCCCATTACCATAATCCCTATAGTCATAGCAGTAGGTTCGTTACCTTTAATTGTCGGTGCAAGCTGTTTTTAGAACGGCGGAGCAGAGCCATGAGCTGCTCAGAGCTACGCTACGGAGGCTCATTATGGGATTTCTTGGTTTCCCTCATCAAACTCATCAAATACACAATCCAACAACTCCACAACGCTCTGGTGGACAAGTTGTGAGCTGCACATTCACCACGCTATGAGATAATAACACAACGTTACCACACAGAGTTGTTTTAGAGGGAAATTCATGCAAAACCGCTGATGTGCGTTGCCTTCAGGGACAGTTTTTCATCAAGCAGTCTCTGTATTTCCCTCTAAAACAACTCTGTGTGGTAACGTTGTGTTATTATCTCATAGCGTGGTGAATGTGCAGCTCACAACTTGTCCACCAGAGCGTTGTGGAGTTGTTGGATTGTGTATTTGATGAGTTTGATGAGGGAAACCAACAAAGAAATCCCATAATGAGCCTCCGTAGCGTAGCTCTGAGCAGCTCACGGCTCTGCTCCGCCGTCGTCAGGTCGTTTTAGCTCAACAACCTGATGTAGACTCAGAGTCTGTGATTGGCTCACACACACACACACACACACACACTCTCTCTTTCTCTCTGTGTGCGTGCGTGTGTGTGCGTTACATAACGTGTTGTGTGTGTGTATGTGTGTGTTTCAGAGGCAGACTGCCACTCTCAGTTTAGTGTGGGCTGCAGACGGAGCGGTAAACACACACACCTGTTTGTGCCTGACGACCTGTTAGTGGCTGCCATGGCCCCGCCCCCTTGTCATCGCCCCCGTTGCCCCGCCCCCTTGTCCCCCGTGGCCCCGCCCCCCTGTCAGGAGGGGGAGGGGCCGGCTAGAGCACTGGAAAAGAGAGTAAGGACAGCATTGGTTCAATGGAAGCGCCTCCTGGTGGAGGAATATGGGTATTGCAAAAGCGCCCAAGAACTGACATCTCTGCATTGTTGGTGAATGAGCAAGTGTGGTGTTTTCAATAATTTAAGGACATTTATAGATCACCCACGTTAATAGCATCATTGAGGATCCTTTACAGATAAATATTAAAGGGACAACGAGGAGTTTTGTTAAAGTGAAGTGTTTCCACTACATTTATGAGCCTCCGCACCGTGAAATTCTTTGACCGGTGCAAGACAGACTCATGTTTTCATTCATCAAGAATTAAAGTCAGAGGTTGGAAGACGATCACATACCGTCGTAGTTCCCACCATAAACGGAGATTCGGCGGCGTTATTCTCATGACTCGCCACGAAACCGAAAGTAAAGAAACGCTGGTCGGCTCGCCCAGCATTTCCACCACCACTAATAATAACAAAATAACCATAGAGACAAAACCATAGATTTATCTAAAATGGAGCCATTAACAAGTGGTAACGTAGATTCATCCACATTAATATGAGACTTTTTCATAACCAAATAGAAACTCCTCGTTGTCCCTTTAATGTTTCAATCTACATTTTGTAATAAACTAATTATAAGTGTAATCTGATATGACCAAGACACCTAAAAACAAAAACACGGCCGTTTTCATCCATTTACAAGCAAGTGGGCAACACACATACATTGGAGTGAATGGGTTTTCTGGGCGCTTTTGCAATACCCATATCCTGCCACTAGGGGCGCAAAACCCTTAAACCCTTAAACCCTTATTACCACGGGAGTCAATGGTGGTGTCGTTACTCTCTCTTCCAGCGCTCTAGGGCCGGCGTGCTGCCTGTCGATTGGCTTCACGTTCACACAGAGGCGTTGTGTGTGTGTGTGCGTGTTTGTATTTGTGTGTGTGTGTGACTCCGCCCCCCAACGCCGCCGTCGCCTCTGCCGCTGCTGCTGCTGCTGCTGGTGCTGCTCTCTGATTGGCTGAATCCGCGGTCGCTCTGTCCAGCTCAGCCTCTTGATTTCTGATTGTTCGGCCGTTTGAGCGCAACAGGAAACGTTTTTTTGGGGGTTTTTTTGTGCCGGTTGTTTCGTTGGATTTAAGGACACGGGAAGTTTATAAGTCGATGATGTCACAGTGTGATGTCACTCCCCCCGACCCCCCAACACACACACACACACTCTCTCTCTCTCTGTAACATCTCCTCTAACTCTCCCATAATCCCTCTGGGCTGTGAAATAATAATGATTAAACAGCCGTAACCAACCAACCAACCATCCATGCATCCATCGATCCATCCCATAACTGTTGCCATGACGCTGCTCCTCTTCTGGTTGTTGTTGTTGTTGTATTTGTGTTTTATTTTGTTTAGTTTATGAAACAGGAAGTCGTCTCAGCTCGTGGACACTTCTCCTTCCTCCCGTCCAGCCACGTAGAGGCCGAGTGTTAAAGGAATAGTTCACCAAAAAAATATATTATTTATCTCATAATTATATGAGAGTCAATAGCACCAGACACAAAAACGTCCATAAAACTACACAACAACCCTTTAATATTCCTCCACACTGCTCGTCCACTGCAATCCAAGTGTCCTGAAGGGAGATAGTCCAGAGTTTACTGGAAACTACCTCATTTAGGACATTTTAACATCCTAAACAGGAATGTTTAACCCTCCTGTTGTTCTCCTGGGCCAGGGAAGGAAGGAAGGAAGGAAGGAAGGAAGGAAGGAAGGAAGGAAGGAAGGAAGGAAGGAAGGAAGGAAGGAAGGAAGGAAGGAAGGAAGGAAGGAAGGAAGGAAGGAAGGGAAGGGAAGGAAGGAAGGAAGGACAAAGGGAGATATGGGAGGAAAGAAGGAAGGGAAAAAGTAAGGTAAATTAGATGAAAAGATTGGGTCAAAAAGGAAGGAAGAAGTAAGGACGAAGGGGAAAAGGATTGTGGAAAGAAGGAAGGAACAGAATGGGTCAATTAGATCAAAAGAGGAAGGAAAGAAAAATGGAGGGAAGGAACAGATTAGGTCAAGGAAGGAATGGGGAAAGGATTGTGGAAAGAAGGAAGGGAGAAAGGAAGGTAAGTCAGATGAAAAGATTGGGTCAAAAAGGAAGGAAGAAGTAAGGATGAAGGGAAGGAAAAAAGTATTGTGGAAAGAAGGAAGGAAAGAAATATGGAGGGAAGGAACAGAATGGGACAATTAGATCAAAAGAGGCAGGATGAAGAAGGGAACGAAGGATGAAAGGAAGCGGAAGGATGGAGGAAGGGAACAGATTGGGTCAACAGGACTGTTTAAATATACTTTCTTTGTGTTTATTCTACATTAAATTGATGATTTAACATAAATAAATATTCGTTATGAGCTTCAGTCTTAAGGCGACAAATGCAATTAATTAATTAGTTGATCAATTAATCGCGATTAATTCCAGAAAATTGTGCGATTAATTAGTTTATTTTCCTTTTTTTAATGGATTGACGGCCGTATACATGCCATCATACTCCAACGAGCTGCAGACTTTACACCCATCTGTATCTTTGAGCCGGTTGCTTTTCACACACACAGCCCCCCCCCCCCCCCCACAGAGCTCAGTTTACCTGCAGCAAGTGAACGCATCACTAGATAAACTCACACACATGAAGCAGGAAGTGGTTTTAATGTTTTAATGGGACTGGGACTACTTTCAGCGGCGGATGAATCCACGTTGTGTTGAAGAGGAAACTGAGCTCAGAGCGTTTTGATGTGAACGACACTAACGAAGAATCTCTGCTTCTATCTTCATCTCTTTGTGTTTGACCTTTGATCCCTCGTTTCCCTCCTCCTCCTCTTCGTCCTCTTCCCTCCTCCTCCTCCTTCTGATCCTCCTCCTCCTCCTTCTCCTCTTCTTCCTCCTCCTCCTCCCCCCTCCTCTTCCTCTTCCGCCCTCCTCTTCCTCTTCCTCCTCCTCTTCACCCTCCTCCTCCTCCCCTTTCTCCTCCTCCTCCTCTTCCCTCTTCCTCCTCCTCCTTTTCCTCCTCCTCTTCCTCCTCTTCCTCTTCCCCCCTTCTCTCCTCTTCCTCTTCCTCCTCCTCCTTCTGATCCTCCTCTTCCCTCTTCTTCTTCCTCCTCCTCCTCTTCCTTCTTCTTGCTCCCCCTCTTCCTCCTCCTGCTCCTCCTTCCTCCTCCTCCTCCCCCCTTTTCCTCCTCTTTTTGTACCTCCTCTTCCTCTCCCCCCCTCCTCTTCTTCTACCACCTCCTCCTCCTCCCCTTCCCCCCTCCTCTTCCTCCTCCCCCTCCTCTTCCTCTTTCCTCCTCTTCCTCCGTCCTCCCTTCCCCCCTCTTCCTCTTCCCCCCCCTCCTTCCCCTCCTCCTCTTCCTCTCCCCCCCCTCCTCTTCCTCTTTCCTCCTCTTCCTCCATCCTCCTCCTCCTCCCTCCTCCTCCTCCTCCTCCTCCTCCTCCTCCTGCATGCCTCCATGTGTCTGTTTCTCCTCCATCTTGGTTGACACTAACTCACCTGTGCATGTTTCTCACATCTCTGTGACCTCCTCTCCTCTCCTCACCTCCTCCCCCCTTTATCTCCCTTAACCCCCTCCCTCCCTCCCTCCCTCTCCCCCCCTCCCCTCCCCTCCCTCCCCTCCTCCTTCCTGTCCCCGTGGTGCATCATGGGACATGTAGGCTTCTACGGTCTGGATGACTCCGACCTGGACAAGGTGTTCCGGCTGCCGACCACCACCTTCATCGGCGGCTCGGAGAGCGCGCTCCCCCTGAAGGAGATCATCCGCCGCCTGGAGGTAACACACACACACACACACACACACACACACACACATCTCAGGTTTTCTTAAAGTAAAAGTGACATTTCGCAGGTGTTAGTTTGCAGGTTTTTCCATTGGAAGCTGTTTTCTTTTAAATTCTCGTTCCGTCAGACTTCACTTTGAGGAAGATGGACGACGTAAGTGTCTTGTGCGAATAAGAGATTTTTTTTGTGGAGCGGATTGTGAATGCCGATTTCACAGATGAACTATAGATAAGTGATGTCACGATTATTGTCAGAGAAATACCGTTAAGTTCGGAATAGAAGTCGCAGTCTTATTTTTGAGGGTCAAGTCTACAATGTGAAGTTTCTGTGCTGCTTGTTATTTTAAATTAAACAAAGAAAAAAGAGATTGTGGGGTTTTAAAGGGATAGTATCATTTTTTTTAAAGTGGGGTTGTATGATCTCCAAATAGCCCCTAAGTACTTTAATTGCAGTAGAAGACTCTCTGCACTCCTCCCGTTAGCAACGCCAGCCCATAATAGCCCTGCCCAGAGATTTACAACATACAGTGTTGTGAACAGACTAGGGCCCGACCGATTTATCGGCGAGCCGATTAAATCGGCCGATTATAGCCCGTTTGAAACTAATCGGTAATCGTCCAAAACTCTGCGATTGTCGCCGATATTTTCAGGAATAAAATGCAGGGAATAAAACTTGGTTTTACTTTGAAAAGATTCCCCCGCACCGGCGCCGACCTCATGACAAACTCCATCCACTACCACCTCAGTCACAGCACACAGCAGAGTGACTGATCTGTCTTTCTGTTTCCCTTTTTTTTTTTTTTTTTTTTTCTTTTTTTTTTAACCGCGGTCGGGTTGTGAATTAATTAATTAATGCTCGTCTCCGGCCGTGTTGGGTCCGAGATTCAACAAGCCGGTCGGGGTCGGGTTTTACCGGCACCAGTATGCTCATTTATCACCAATAAACACAGTAGATGAGGGAGGGAGTGACTGAGCTGAGGCTGTGTGACGGGTGGGGGGGTCCGCGGTGTGGAGCATTGCGGGACTCTGACTGCAGCGGGGACTATCATGTCTCTGCTCTGTGACATTGTGAGACTGACCGCCGGTGAGCGCTTTGACACGGTGCCGGGCACGGCAGCAACCGCTGATCGCTTTTAATTGAAAAGAGAGAGAGAGAGGGAGAGAGAGACGCCGTGCCGTGTAAAAAAAACAACAACAAAAAAGTATCACGTGTCATGACTTCCTGTATTTGGCCCTTCAAAATAAAAGCCCATATTGATTTTGACTTCATTTTGACAAGACAGGGCTTCAAATGTTTTTTTTTTTCATGCAACCAATCGACCAATTAAATTGTAGTCGGCTAATGATTTTTTGGTCGACCAGGCAGCCCTAATTTATATATTATATAATATATATAGATATATTATTATAGTAATACAATTTTAAAACTTAATTAAAAAAATAATAATAATCGGCCGATTAATCGGTTATCGGGTTTTTTCCCCCCTAATAATCGTAATTGGCATCGGCCCCAAAAAATCCATATCGGTCGGGCCCTAGAACAGACCCAAAGAAACGGCCTATTTTCACGGCCTAAAAGAGGTTTTACCTGAAAAAAATTACACAGTTCCATTGTTCACTATAATATAATTTTTTCCAGCCCTTCAAAGTGCAGGAAAAACACAGTTTTTATTTGGACCTAACCAACTCACGTATCCCTCCGCCCAGGGTTAGCGCCCACCGATCAGCAGTTGGTTCGGTCCAAATAAAAACTGTGTTTTTCCTGCACTTTGAAGGGCTGGAAAAAATTATATTATAGTGAACAATGGAACTGTGTAATTTTTTTCAGGTAAAACCTCTTTTAGGCCGTGAAAATAGGCCGTTTCTTTGGGTCTGTTCACAACACTGTATGTTGTAAATCTCTGGGCAGGACTATTATGGGCTGGCGTTGCTAACGGGAGGAGTGCAGAGAGTCTTCTACTGCAATTAAAGTACTTAGGGGCTATTTGTAGATCATACAACCACACTTTAAAAAAAATAATACTATCCCTTTAATCTTTTTTTTTTATTTTTTACATATGACACTCTAACATTTAAATTCCTACCAATTCACTGTTAGGTTGATCCTTACGTAGCTGATCTACCGATGTGGTTCCGACATGATATTTTTTTTTGGAAAGTGATGGTATTGCGTATGAGTTTTCAGACATGTGACAGACACGGTGTCCATGGTAACGGTGGTGTTGTGGTGTTGTTGTTGTGTTGTTGTGGTCGTGCCCCAGATGGCGTACTGCCAGCACATCGGCGTGGAGTTCATGTTCATCAACGACCTGGAGCAGTGTCAGTGGATCAGGCAGAAGTTTGAGACTCCGGGCGTCATGCAGTTCACTCTGGAGGAGAAGAGGACGCTGCTGGCCCGCATGGTCCGCTCCACCAGGTACACAACTACTACACAACTACTACACAACTACTACTGCTGCTACACAACTGCTACACAACTGCACCCGTGGTTCTCAAACTTGAAGCAGACACCAGAAATACACAAATATTTGTTCTGAGACTGAAGAATGTTACTTTTTCAGTCAATGTGCGTTCAAATTATGGCGTGCATTCTTGGAAATATTGTAGAGAAAATTCTGGAAAAAAATTGCGAGATTTCTAAAAATAAAAATAAAAAAGTAAAAAAAAATTCTAGAAAGTTTTGAAAAAAATTCTAGAAAAGTTTTGAAAAAATTCTAGAATGTGTTAACATTTCAAAAAAAAATAAAAAGTAGTCATTCAAATTCCTCAAAGTTTAAAAATTCTAGAAAAAAGTGGTAAAAAAAAAAGTTCACAAAAACAATTTTAGAAAATGTGTGGCAAAAGAATTTAAAAAAAAAAGTTGGTAAAAATTTCTTTAAAAAAAATTAAAGAATAATTTCCAAAGAAAGAAAATTGACAAAATTCTCAAAAGTTTAAAAATTCTAATAAAGTTATTTGTCAAATAAAAAACTGAAATGATACAGAAAAATAACAATAACTGTATTGTCACTAAACTAACATAGGCTAATACATTCACAGGAATGACAATGCAAATAGCTGTAGGCTAGTTGTTAGCTTAGCATTAGCACAATTTACATGTGAATAAAAAAATCAACATTTATGTAATATTTCAAAAATTCACTACAGGAATCTGTGTAAGGACATAATTAACTAAAATCGTTGTGTAGCGATAATTTCGTAGACACGTGTCATGTGACTAAAACTACCTTTCAAAATAAAAGCTTAAATTGAATGTAAGGTAATGAGCCACTCACACACGCCGATGGGCGGAGAAAAACAACACAAATACAGGAAAAGCTCACACAGAACATGACACCCACTTTGAGAAACATTGAATTACGCAACTACACTGCTCCACCTCACTGTGTGTGTGTGTGTGTGTGTGTGTGTGTGTGTGTGTGTGTGTGTGTGTGTGTGTGTGTGTGTGTGTGTGTGTGTGTGTGTGTGTGTGTGTGTGTGTGTCTGTGTGTGTGTGTGTGTGTGTAGGTTCGAGGAGTTCCTGCAGAAGAAGTGGTCTGCAGAGAAGCGTTTTGGTCTGGAGGGATGCGAGTCCTTGATCCCGGCTCTGAAAACCATCATCGATAAATCGTCGGAGAACGGAGTGGAGAACGTCATCATGGGCATGCCCCACAGGTAACACACACACACTGACACACTGACAGACACACACTGACTCAGGGCCTGTCCCAATAGACCGAATCTCCTTGTTGTTTACATTCTACTTCCGGGTAGAAAACCAGCACGTAATTTGAATGAGATCAATAGTAACAAACGAGAGTTTAGCTATATATCATATTTTTCACGCCCTATCACCGTTTAGACAAATCTGAAATGATTGAAGAAACATTACTATTTCTGTGTGTGTGTTTTGTGTTGCTATGTGTTGTATTTATTCAGTTTGGGGGAATCACAGTGTCTAGAAAGCATCAGTGGCTGCAGCTGACAGGGACAGCTAACGGTAGCTAAGCTAACGGCAGCAGCTAAGCTAGCGACGGTAGCTAAGCTAACGGCGGTAGCTAAGCTAACAGCAGGACGTCAGCTGTTAAAACCCTCCCGTTGTGGGACACGACATGAAACTACTCCAGTTAGCTCAGTCATGTTGGAACTCAGATATCGCTGGAGAAAATATTTTTTCATGGAGCGTTTATTGAGTCACTGAGTTATTAAAGTTAAACAGGTAGCTAACCGTTAGCCCGGCTAATCTATGATAACCATGACTAATTACAAAAATGTGCACACAGAAATAGTAATGTTTGTCCAATCATTGGTTTTATAAACTTTACAAACATCAGATTAGTCTAAACGGTGATATAGTGACATGAAAAATTAGATATATATAGTGAAACTCTCGTCTGTCACTATTGTTCTCATGCTGGTTTTCTACCAGGAAGTAGTTGTAAACAACAAGGAGATTCGTCCTATATGCGCACTCCATCACACTTACGCACTGAGCCAAGTGTGGAGAAATGGGACAGACACACACTCAGGCCTGTGTTGTTGTGTTGTGTTGTGTTGTGTTGTGTTGTGTTGTGTTGTCTGACCCTCTCTCTGTGACCAGGGGCCGTCTGAACGTCCTGGCCAACGTGATCCGTAAAGAGCTGGAGCAGATCTTCTGTCAGTTCGACTCCAAGCTGGAAGCTGCTGACGAGGTAACGACCTCATCAAAATCAAATCAATCAAAATAAACTTTAATTGTCTTGGACAATCAATGCTGTAGCTACATCCTGCAAAACAGATTTTAAAACCATACACCAGGGGTCTCCAAACTACGGCCCGGTTCAAATTCCAACCGGCCCGCAGCCTCTGTCATAAAATCAATAATATGCGGCCCGCCAGCACCTACAATTTTTTTTCCCACCAGCCTCGATATATTGCCATGTGCAACACGCAAGGTAACGTCAGTTGCCAACTTGGCGACTTTCTCCCTAAATCTGGCGACTTTCCAAACCCTCTCATCGACTTTCTTTTTGACAAAAACGACTAGTGACAAATCTAGTGCATCTTTTCTTAACAGAGACAGGGTCTATTCTTGTTTTTGGTTGTGATTTTTATTCAAGTGCAATTTTTGATTTTTGAAAATATAATATAATATAAAATATAATAATGTTTCAAATTAACCTAGATATGTTTAAGCTTCCTTTTTTCCCAGACATTTATGTCATTTTATGTGGTCTTCAAATATGAAAAGCAGAGTGATTTTGGTAAAAACTTGTTTAGATTTATTTATCTATGTGAATAAATGAAAAGAATTCCATTTGCAATGAAAAAAAAGTATTAAATAGTTAATTTGCATTTAATGTTAATGGTTCAAAGTATGTCAGGCTGAATGGTCCCACACATTTTTACCTCACCAAATCTGGCCCTCTTTGCAAAAAGTTTGGACACCCCTGCCATACACCATTTCACATACTCTCACTCACACAACCAACAGAGATCACTTACAGACAGTACGACTAAGCTCATAGTTCATACAAGTAATAAATAATTATTGCACTTTCTACTGTATATATTGCATCTTGCCTCAGTGTTGCCACAGTCTCTGGGTCTAAACTGCACCATTTGTATGTTTGGACTCCACCATCAGCATCAATTTAAAGGTGCTGAAGGAATAGAATATGTTTCTATTAAAAAAAGACATTTATATATTAATTAAAATGATGAATATAAAACAACAAACCTCATCGCTGCTGACATCATCACACTGCTGTAAAGTCCTGCCGATGCTACAAAGCTCCTCCGTGTTTTTCTCCCCCGCTCAGGGCTCTGGAGACGTGAAGTACCACCTGGGGATGTACCATCGCCGTATCAACCGCGTGACGGACAGGAACATCACGCTGTCCCTGGTGGCCAACCCCTCCCACCTGGAGGCCGTGGACCCCGTGGTGCAGGGCAAGACCAAGGCCGAGCAGTTCTACTGCGGAGACAACGACGGCAAGAGGGTGAGCCCACACTGCAAGATTTTTTTTTTTACGACAGTGACATGTGCCTCCCAGAACTGTGGGGAGAGGGAAAAAAAGAGAAACCAGCGAAGGAGCGAGCTATTTCCAGCCAACTTGCATAGTTCTGCTTTAACCAACATTCAGCCAACCAACAGTAGTCCAGTCATTTTATGAGAAAAGGTTAAACAAATTGCAACAGAAGCAAACTCAACTGATTTTGTATCCTCAGCATGTCCTGAGTGAGGGAAAAAAAGCCCCGAAGAATCCCATTAGGGGAAAGTTTAGAAAAACACCCAAACATATCCCATTTATACGAATATAAAAAAAAAATTCACGTGAATAGGGTAACATTTTTAACCTTTAGATATCTCCATGAAAATTAGTTGATGACTAGTTGATTACTTACATTAAGACAAACAAAAAATGTATTACAAGTTTTTTGAAATTCTTTGTTAACATGAGCAAATGTGCATACATTTGCATAAATCTGCATAAATTGTACCGTTTTGACGGCACATGTATATATGAAGTTGCTGTGGTGGTACCGGCATGGAAATTGGAATGAGTTGACTCCATCGGTCAACCGACAAGTTGACCACTTTAAATTTCAAGATGACTGTAAAATCCCCTTATTCGCACAAACTGAAATACGCTGCTATGGCCGGGTTTTGGTTGATTTTTCAAGACAGCCACATCCTTAGTAGAGCAGGTATGACATGAGCCAACAGTGCATAATCCAATTACATATGGATAATTTGCATACATACAGCACCTGATCTAAACATTGGGTAGAGCAGGTGAAAATGTCTTGTTCAATCTTGTTACATATTACAGTTATAAAACTTAAGGAATGGAACAAATTTAGGCCCATGAGCATTAATAGAGACATTTTACCTGCTCTACTAAGGATGTGGCTGTCTTGAAAAATTGCAGTCATCTTGAAATTTAAAGTGGTCAACTTGTCGGTTGACCAATGGAGTCAACTCATTCCAATTTTCATGCCGGTACCACCACAGCAACTTCATATACATGTGCCGTCAAAACGGTGGAATTTATGCAGATTTATGCAAATGTATGCACATTTGCTCAGGTTAACAAAGAATTTCAAAAAACTTGTAATACATTTTTTGTTTGTCTCAATGTAAGTAATCAACTCAGTAATTTTCATGGAGATATCTAAAGGTTAAAAATTTTACCCTATTCACGTGAAAAACATTTTTTATATTCGTATAAATGGGATATGTTTGGGTGTTTTTCTAAACTTTCCCCTAATGGGATTCTTCGGGGCTTTTTTTCCCTCACTCAGGACATGTTGGGGATACAAAATCAGTTGAGTTTGCTTCTGTTGCAATTTGTTTAACGTTGACCCCTTTTTTGGCCTAAAATTACTGGACTACAGTCCAACAGCTGTGTGTTCTGCACCTCTTACTCTGTGTGTGTGTCTGTGTGTGTGTGTCTGTGTGTGTGTGTGTGTAGGTGATGTCCATCCTTCTCCACGGCGATGCAGCGTTTGCGGGTCAGGGTGTCGTCTACGAGACCTTCCACCTGGCTGACCTGCCGTCCTACACCACGCACGGCACCGTGCACGTCGTCGTCAACAACCAGGTAACGGCCGCACAGTAAACAGGAAGTGGGAGTGTGTTAATAAATAAACCAGAAGGGAATAAATGACGCACCTATCGCCTATTTAAGGGCACATTTGAGACAGAGCATTATGTAAAGAATATACGGTAACACTTTCCTTTAATAGGTATTCATCAGATGGACATAACAGCTGTCATAAACATCAATGAATACTTATGACAGCTGTCGTTAAGTGTCATTCTGTAAGTTATGTCACTTTTGATGCAAAGTTGACATTGTTTGAGATGTTTTTGTTCTGACAACTTGACATAAAGACAATTTAAACTGTCATAGCAGACCTAATTGCTAAACTTTAAAAAAAATTATGTCAAGTTCTCATAACAAAAACATCTCAAACAATGTCAACTTTTCATCAAAAGTGACATAACTTACCGAATGACACTTAACGACAGCTGTCAGAAGTATTCATTGATGTTTATGACAGCTGTTATGTCAATCTGATGAATACCTATTCAAGGAAAGTGTTACCCAATATACTTTCAAGACAACATAGAAGTGCTTTTGTTTTGTTTTGTTTGTATGGTACTAGGGCTGGGACGATATGCTTTTCTCCTGATTCGATTCTTCTACGATTTTTTGGATGGCGATTCGATTTAAATTGTGATTCTACGATATTGCCGATTCTCTCGATTTTTAGTCTTTAGCATTTTTAACATTTATCTGCACACACACAAATACTGTAGGAGCCTATAAATGAACATACTCCATTATAAAGTGAACTTAAACCCTTTTCAAAACCTGGACTCACTGAATGTAAAAAAAGGCGAACAAATGCACATTGCACAATATTTAAAAAAAATTCAAAAACAATTAAAAAAAAAATATCGATTTTTGAAAAATAAATCGATTAAAAAATCGTCAAAAAAGATATTGCGATATTTATGTGAATCAATTTTTTCTCCCACCCCTATATGGTACCATAATGTATGTTTTAATTCATGATTTTATTAGCTGGTGTCTCACAACTCTCTTTTTGAGTGGTCCCCAACACTTTTAATGTTGTCAAGGGGGAACGGGTAATTTTGTAATGAATATTGTATTTTTATATTGTCTCTGGATTCTTATTGTGTGTTGTGGAGTGACACCGAAATAAAGCTTCTACCTATCTATCTATCTATCTATCTATCTATCTATCTATCTATCTATCTATCTAGATCGGCTTCACCACAGACCCTCGTATGGCTCGGTCCTCCCCCTATCCCACCGACGTGGCTCGAGTCGTCAACGCTCCGATCTTCCACGTCAACGCCGACGACCCCGAGGCCGTCATCTACGTCTGCAAGGTGGCGGCCGAGTGGAGGGCCACCTTCCACAAGGACGTGGTGGTCGACCTGGTCAGTCCCCTCCCCCTTCTGGCACTAACCCTTAAAGGGATAGTTCACTCAAAATAGAAATTTCCCTCATTATCTCCTCCCCCTCATGTGGACTAAGGGCTGGGAGAAGTTTCAGAGTCCTCCGTGACTTCTCTGAGTTACAGGGGGTCTCGGCGTAGCAGTGCATGTCCATATGACGGTTGCAGATGGATACCAACCAAGTCTTCCATCAATCAATCAATCAATTTGTTTATTTCGGGCATGTCAATTTAAATCATCACACTTCATCCTAGTTCAAATAATACAATACACATGGCCGAAAGGGAAAGCGGGAGAAGCAAAAGCTTATCTAGTCCCGCCCCCATTACCCACAGAATAAAAAATATTTATCATAATCTTTTCTTTTTTGCTTCCCCCCCCCCCCTTTTTGCATTTTGATATAACATTCTTTTACTTATGACATTTTGACATAACATGTTACAGCAGTAGGTAGTATACATATATAGTATATATATCATATCATAATCTTTTCCTTTGTTTTTGCTTTTTTTACATTTTGATATAACATACTTTTACTTATGACTCCTCCGCTGCAGGGTCACAACGCTTCACTTCACTTGTAAACTCCCCGCTTGGCTAACACAAAAAAACAAATGCAAGAGAGAAATGAAATGAATGTTGCGATTGCATTTAACGTCGTCTCTTTGATCACTTCAGCGTCCAACATGAGGAGACGACATAGACGAGAGAAGACTTTAAAACGTTAAATGCAAACACAACACTTTGGTCTCCCAGAAAGTAGTTACAGTGACAATATGGATAACAATAGTTAAGATTGCACAGAATGAAAAGGTAAAAGGTCTTTTGTACCGACCTCAGAGTGCAGCGATAACCAATCAGAAAGTTTCTTGCACGCTAACATTAGCTACGTAAATCTGCTGCTCTTTTATAATATTGTAAAAGATTACAGCCAAAAAAAAGACATAAAAGGAACTTTTTTATTCTGCCTCTCCAAAGGTTAGACAAAGTTAAAGGGATAGTTCCTTCATGCTGCACGTATGTAATGTCCCTCTTGTATTGAAGCCCCAAAATGCGAAATTGTTCCGAAAAAAAAAAAAGTCTATATTCCAAAGTCCAAATTTGGACGAACCGGGAAGAGGAGCTTCGAGAAGCTTCTGCTACAAACAAGCTTAAAATATAGACTTATTTAATTTTTTTTCGCAACAATTTCTCATGTCGGGGCTTCAATACAAGAGGGACATTACATACGAGCAGCATGGAGGTATTTGGATGTTTTTTGGTGTGTCTTTTTGTTACGAAGACAGTTGGTATCCATTTGCAACCGTTATATGGACATGCACTGCTACGCCGAGACCCCCTGTAACTCAGAGAAGCCACGGAGGACTCTGAAACTTCTCCCAGCCCTTAGTCCACATGAGATCGTACTTTTCTCAGTTTTTTCTTTTCCTTAAAAAAACAAGAAGAACAGAACTTTTTTAAATATTGTACTTGTACTTTTCTCAACCTGTTTGTTTCTATTTTAGCTAGTTGGACTGGCAATGGGAATTAGCTTGGTAGCTAGAACTGGGTACATTTACATTTTATTTAAAAATGTGTATCAATGTACATTGTCCCTCTCTATCAAATAAAACTGAACTGAATTGAGGTCACGCCTGCTCCAACGGGAAGTCTGCGAGCTCGGGAGTAACCTCTGTGTGTGTGTGTGTGTGTGCGCAGGTGTGTTACCGTCGGATGGGTCACAACGAGATGGACGAGCCGATGTTCACGCAGCCGCTGATGTACAAACAGATCAAGAAGCAGAAGCCGGTTCTGCAGAAGTACGCCGAGAAGCTGATCGCAGAGGGAGCAGTGAGCCGGCAGGAGTACGAGGTGACACACACACACACACCGACACACTAACAACAACACAACACGACAACTACCAACTACACAACCCGGCCGCCATCATCATCGTCGTCTCTTTGTCTTGTTCGTAGGAGGAAATCGCCAAGTACGATAAGATCTGTGAGGAGGCTCACGCTCGCTCCAAGGACGAGAAGATCCTCCACATCAAGCACTGGCTGGACTCGCCCTGGCCCGGTGAGAGTGTGTGTGTGTGTGTGTGTGTTGTAGGGGTGCAACGGTACAGGTAGCCCACGGTACAATACGTACCTCGGTTTTTGGCCCACGGTTCTCGGTACGGTTTCGGTATGTGTTTTGTGCAGAGAACTTTTTTTTTCTCCCAAAATAATGTTTATAATTTATAATATTTATAATATAGCTCTCCCCTCTATCTCTCTCTCTCTCACACACACACACACTCACACACACCACACACACCACACACACACACACACACACACACACACACACACAAGCCCCTAGCTCCTCCCTCTGCACACTCCTTTAGTCTTTCAGTAGGTGAGCACTCTGAAGCAACTTTCAAACAGAGATCGCGCTATATTGCCGTCATGGAAGACGTCACTATGCTGCAGCCACAGTCTCTCACTGGGAAAGAAGGAGTTAGTCTATTGTGTTTTTTTAAACAGCCTTTCACCACCTCTCATCCCTGTCAGTCAACTCCTGCTGCTGGACATCGTCTTTCTATCGCGCGCGGACACGCGGGCACGCGGATACGCGACCACGCAGATACGTGCAGTGTGCATGGACAGAGTCCTGCTGGAACTCTCATAAAAGCTAAATGTGCTAAATCGCGCTAATAACTAATTAATTTTCCCCGCGATTGCGATCAGCGACCGCTCGTGCTGCCGCCTGTTTTTTTTCCCCCTCTTCTGTGTGTGAGCTGCACTTTCAGTTGCAGGGGGGAGTCACTGTGAGTGTGTGGAGGCCATAGGTGGAGGCTCAACAGTGATTGGACATCAACTCGCGGGGGCGGGCTTTCGCCTACGGCCAGGCACACACATACACGGCACAGCTGCCTGTAAAGCAGTAAGAGCTGATGCAAGCTGAATCTGAAATACCGCGGTCCAAGGGCGTATTGCACCGTGCAGGCCGTACCGAACGGTTCGGTATTTTACCGTGAACCGTTGCATCCCTAGTGTGTTGTATACAGTAGGTCTGCTGAATGGGACCGCGTGTGTCATGATCGCGGTCGAGACCAATTAGCGATTAGCGCGTTTAGCATTTATTAGCACTGCAGCAGGAGGAGGAGGAGGAGGAGGACTGACTGTGGCAGGACCTCTGCCTCTGTTTCACTTTATGTTGCTGGTAAATATGTAAAAGTAGGCTAAAGTTACATTATTTAGTATGCACTAATTAAAGGGTCAGAGCTTTAAGAGACATTTTAGCTTGTCTCCTCCCTTGCAGCCAGAATCTCACCTACTTTTAACCTCAGACTGTCACAATGATGTATCAGATGTCAGACTGCCTCATTCTTTCAGTTTTAACCTGAATATAGAGACATGATTGATTTTCCCAACGATCAAAGTAAACCAAACCGAACCGAAAACCATCACCACAAAACCGTGAACTGAACCGTTTACTTGAACATCTTTTAAATACATATTGCCGCTTAATATGTTTTATGTAGCTAGCCTATGGCATTTTTAAGCTTCATGTGTGTTATTGGACAGAAAGAGCAGCGCTGCCTCGGAGCATAGCCTACGTACAGAAAACACATTTACATCAATAAATAAATGTTTCAAGGTTCATCTGATGGACATTGAGGGACAGATTCTCTAAGTTTTGCACAGCTTTTGCTCATGCTAAACCTGCACAGGCTGAAGACCCCCTTCACATGTGTCAAAACCAAAACCAGAGAGGCAGATTGTGCAGGTTTAACACGAGCAAAAGCTGTGCAAACCTGAGTAAATCTGAACCCTAGTCTCATGCTAAAATTTACTGTAAATTCACCTTTAAAGTGCATTTGTTTTCTATGTTTGTGTATTTTAGGTTTTGCATCATTTCTGTATTTGCAGCATTTGGTTTGGTCGTTGCAGTGAGTTTGGTTTGGCCCTTTTTGGCCACCGTACTGACTCTCTGCTCCGTCCGTCCTCAGGTTTCTTCACTCTGGACGGTCAGCCCAAGTCCATGAGCTGCTCCTCCACGGGTCTGACCGAGGAGAACCTGAACCACATCGGAGGGGTGGCGTCGTCCGTCCCCGTCGAGGACTTCACCATCCACGGAGGTCTGGCACTGTCTCTCTCTCTCGGGGTTCCCACTCTTTCCTCTAAACCATTTTCCAGCACTTTTCCAGGACATTGTCAGCTGCTGCAGTCTGACAGCACATCAGACGTCACGCCAACACATCCCCCCGTCCCATTCCTGCTTTGGAGAAGTCTTTTCCACAGTTGTAGCTCGTTTTGTACATTTAACCAGTTTGTTTCTATGTTTCTTCCTCTCTCTCATTCTCTCTCCCAGAAGTCAGATTTAAAGACGTGCAGTCTACGGCTCCAACTTATCTATAGACTATGACAGTGGCTCAACCTTTTGTACATCAAGGACCCCTAAATTGACACAAATTAGACCATGGACCCCCATTGGACCACATTTAGAAGCAAACACCAGAAATGCACATATATTTGTTCTAAGACTGAAGAACATTACTTTTTTATACTTTTAAATTAGGGCCAATGGCGTGAATTTTTGGAAATATTATAGAGAAATTTCTGGAAAAAAGTGGTCCAATTTCTCCAAAAACATTTAAACATTTCTAGGAAGAAGTGGTAAAAATTCTCAAAAAAAAGTGAAAAATAAAACAAAGTAGCCAAAAAATGTTCTCGAAAAAAAAAGTGGTAAAATTTATTCAAAATACAAATAAAAAAGTAAAAATTTTCAAGAAAAAAGTGGTAAAATTTCTAAAACAAAAAAGCTTTTTTTTTAATCTAGAAAAAGTGGTAAAATTAAAAAAAAATAAAATAAAAATCTAGAAAAAGTAGTAAAGTTTCAAGAAAAAATCGGGGACCCCCTTCAAATCTCTCAAGGACCCCACGTTGAGAACCACTGGACTATGACATAATATCTTACATGCTTAGAAATTAAGACAATTTTATCATAGAACAACGCAAAAACATGTTGTTTTTGTTTTTAAACCACGACCACTACAGTTCTCTGTCACTGTCTATATCTATCTGTCCTTCATCAGAGAAGACGACAGGTCCAACACTAGAAACACTCAGCAACTCGATGTGGTTTCCTCGACATCGACATAGTTTTCTCGCTAGGATTGGGAAAGAAATCCTCTGTGGGGTCTGAAACAGTTAAAACTGAGCTCTGGCAGCTGGTGTCATGATGCGATAAATAATTTTCCAGGACAACTCAAAGATTTTCCAGGACATTTGACAATTTTTCTCAATTTCCATGTGTTTTCCATCACTGGAAAATTGGTCAACCATTTTCCAGGATGCGTGGGAACCCTGTCTCTCTCTCTCTTTGGACTCGTCAGGACTCGGGACTAACTCCGACTCTGACGACTGACTCTCTGCTGTTTCAGGTCTGAGCCGCATCCTGAAGGGTCGGGCCGAGATGGTCCGTAACCGCACGGTGGACTGGGCCCTGGGCGAGTACATGGCCTTCGGCTCTCTGCTGCAGGAGGGGATCCACATCCGGCTGTCGGGACAGGACGTGGAGCGAGGGACGTTCAGGTAAACGGGTCGCAATCTGCTACTCGGTTAGGAATTTATTATCCGGTTAACCTAGGATTAAAAAAACGGCACGTTAGAGCAACAGTCTAGTGTCGGATCAAACTACATCATCATGCCGTGGTTCGGCTTTTTGTAGTGTTCAACAGTTTCGGATCAAGCAACGTGATTTTCTGCTGTGTAAAAGCGTTTTTGGATCGAGCCTCCGACTTTCAAACCTTTTACAATAATCTGTGGTGGTTCCCTCGGCAACCACGGTCGGGAGAGAGACGACAGGTGTCATCAAGTCAGAAAAGTGTTAGAAAATCTGCTGCTTTCAGTTTACAAACATTCTGAAACCTTCCCAGTTATTTCCTGAGACGATGCGAGGCAGAGAGGAGCGAAGGCACCAACATGTAGCGTGGACTAATAAATAAGCACCGCTAATGATTTAAAAAAAAAAATTCTCTTCCGAGGCAGCTGTGGCATAAATGCGCTGCGCTCAGAGTGGATGCAGCACATTTATGCCCCGGCATAAAGATGCACATGTGCCCCATATGTGCATCTTAAACACAGGGTTCTTACAGATCCTTAAAAAGTCTTAAAAGGCATTGAATTCATTAATCTAAATACAAGGCCTTAATTGGCATTAAAATGTCTTAAATCAATTTTTCAAAGGTCTTAAAAATGTTAACACATGGTAAGTGGTATTTTATGGTTGTAATTAGTCTCAAATCTCAAAATAATTGGTAACAATCCGACATACAGAAGTTAGATATAGAGAGTCAGTGTTACTTTTTTTTTTCCAGACTTTTTATGCATTTATTTTGAAAGGAGCTGGAAAGAGACACAATCCAATGTTCATGTAGCAGTCACTTTACCTTGGATCACATAGGAAAGTGGGTAAAATTGTCCCTAACCCTATGTAATAGATGTGGTGTTTTTTTTCTTTTTTCTGCATTTGTGTTTATTATGAAGTCTTAAATTTCATTTCAAGTGGCTTTAAAAAAGTCTTAAATTTAACTTGGCTTAAGCTGTACCCTGACCACGGTATACAGTATTACCATGACTAATTAAAAATGATGACGTAAGTGGCATTACCAAACATTGGCTTGTGTCTTCACCAATCAGAAACTGAATACTAGGGCTAAACATTAGCAGACCAAAATCTCATTGGTCGATTGGTCGCAGGAAAAAAACAAAAAACATTTGGAGCCCTGTCTTGTCAAAATTAAGTCAAAATCAATATGACCGAAAAGTAGTAGGCAAAAACATATTAAACTAACTGAAAATTCAACCACACATAAGTGCTACTGGACATATAATCAATTTTAGACATTAAATTATCAATTTTGGGAAAATTAAGACCTGACTTAAAAAGTATTTAAAAAGTCTTTTCACGACTTTATAAAGTCTTACATTTGTCCGAGTACTGAAATGGTACTCGGATACCATTGTCGTCCAAGCCGAGCGAGTGGAGCAATGGATTTATTTTTTATTTTTTGATAAACTTTGCCTTTGATTTATTATCCCAGCCTATTATGAATTCTGTTGTATCATAGTGGTCTAAAGTCTTTATCACAAACTAAAACTGTTCAGTTAAAAGTGTCACGGATGTAAATGGTTACAGCTTGAAGTGGCTGTGAGGTGTTGAAAAATATTGATATGGTCTTGAAAAAGTCTTAAAAAGGTGTTAGAATTAACCTCAAGATTCCTGTATAAACCTGTTTATGCACCGACTGCCAGCGCTCTGTCCGTCAGACATGATGACGTCATTTTATTTTTTATTACAGTATTCGGTTACCCGGGTAACACCAGGTTAGGTTACTCGGGTAGAAAATGATTGTAAATGCCCGTCGCTAGTTGCTGACGTAGTTTGTCTCCTCTCAGCCACCGTCACCACGTCCTCCACGACCAGAACGTGGACAAGAGGATCTGTATCCCCATGAACCACCTGTCCCCCGACCAGGCGCCGTACACCGTCTGCAACAGCTCTCTGTCCGAGTACGGAGTCCTGGGTGAGTCCCAGCATTCAGCCGACCAACAGCCCACACTTAAAGGGATAGTAGCATTTTTTTAAAAGTCAAAGTCAAAATCATTTATTAGTCTCCTGTAGGAGAAATTTCTCTTGGACAGAGAGCAGTGCTGCTTCACAACAAAGACAAAAACAGTACAAGAGAAAAGCAGCAGGGAAGTACTAAAAACATACAGTAAAATCAATTAAAGTGCAATATGCCTCAGAAAGTACTAGTGGCAGATGTATGGACACGCAAACATTTATACATATCATCACACAAGCTGCTCATTCATAAAAGTGGGGTTGTATGATCTACAAATAGCCCCTAAGTACTTTAATTGCAGTAGAAGACTCTCTGCACTCCTCCCGTTAGCAACGCCAGCCCATAATAGCCCTGCCCAGAGATTTACAACATACAGACCCAAAGAAACAGCCTATTTTCACGGCCTAAAAGAGGTTTTACCTGAAAAGAAATACACAGTTCCATTGTTCACTATAATATAATTTTTTCCAGCCCTTCAAAGTGCAGGAAAAACACTGTTTTTATTTGGACCGAACCAACTCACGTATCCCTCCGCCCAGGGTTAGCGCCCGCCGATCAGCAGTTGGTTAGGTCCAAATAAAAACTGTGTTTTTCCTGCACTTTGAAGGGCTGGAAAAAATTATATTATAGTGAACAATGGAACTGTGTATTTTTTTTCAGGTAAAACCTCTTTTAGACCGTGAAAATAGGCCGTTTCTTTGGGTCTGTTCACAACACTGTATGTTGTAAATCTCTGGGCAGGGCTATTATGGGCTGGCGTTGCTAACGGGAGGAGTGCAGAGAGTCTTCTACTGCAATTAAAGTACTTAGGGGCTATTTGGAGATCATACAACCCCACTTTTTAAAAAAAATGCTACTATCCCTTTAAATGCAATCGCAACATTCATTTAATTTCTCTCTTGCATTTGTTTATTTGTGTTAGCCAAGCGGGGACAGTGTTTCCTCCAGAAAATTAGAATTTTGGGTGAACTATCCCTTTAACCAACACTCAGCCACGTCTTCACCTCTGACCTCTGACCTCTCTGCCCCCACCCCCCCCCTCCCCCTCAGGGTTCGAGCTGGGCTTTGCGATGGCCAGTCCCAACGCTCTGATCCTGTGGGAAGCCCAGTTCGGTGACTTCCACAACACGGCTCAGTGCATCATCGACCAGTTCATCTGCCCCGGTCAGGCCAAGTGGGTCAGACAGAACGGCATCGTGCTGCTGCTGCCCCACGGCATGGAGGGCATGGTACACACACACACACACACACACACACACACAGACACACACACACACACACACACACACACACACACACACACACACTCTGCTCCCCCTGCTGGTCGGACTCTGACTCTGTTGTTGTCGTTGTTTCAGGGTCCAGAGCATTCTTCGGCTCGTCCAGAGAGATTCCTCCAGATGTGCAACGACGACCCAGATGTCATGCCTGTAAGACGCACACACACACACGCACACACACACACACACACACACACACACACACACACACACACACACACACACACACACAGGGTGAATTCCACTTCCCCCCCCGTGGCCCTAACCCTTCGTTTGGCGCGTTCACGTGAAGTGGTGTTGTCCTGATTCTGGTTCAGACGAGGGTTAGGGGGAAGTGGTCTGGCTATCTGGCCCTTCAAACGGCACACTACAAACCGAGGGCTATGACAAGTTTCCCAGAATGCATCTTGCGGCAACCAGCAGCTGTTTTATTTCTCGCTGTAGCGCTGTTATTACGTCACTTTGTTAAAGCAGTACTAAAGAACTTTCAGTTTTGGTTGAGTTTGGCGGCGCCAGTGGCCCAAAGCGGTAGTGTTTTGCCTGAAGGAAGACTCCACTTCCCATGAGCACCAGCGAATAGCGCCGTAAACATCCTGATCTCCCGGTGCATGGAAATTAACAGAAGACGTCCAAACTAAGTTTCTGTTTCTAGTGGATCATATCACAGTAAACACACATACACAATCATTGCTGCTCCCTCCTCGTCGTGACTCGTGAAAGTGAAACTTAAGTGAGAGCAGGGTTCCTACCGTGCTCCTCAAAGCTGCTTAGAGCCAGAGAAGGCGATACAGACCATAATGATACAGACCCCCTCAGGCCATGACAGAGGTGTCATTCAACCTGTTGTAAGTCGATGTACCATCACAAAAGTTATGAAAACCTTTCAACCTTATATGAAGGTTGAAGGTTGAAAAGTTCCTTAGTGTTGGTTTAAGTTTTAATAGTTTTTCATGTGAGAAAGTAGCTGTTTAGATCCCAATGTGCGGTCGGTTTATCCACATGAGGCTGTTTAGACGTTTGCTCCGATGTTTTTGGGAGAAGTGAAGCTCCACCTGTGGAGCAGATCAACGGCTCGTCACAGAGACACCACCCGTCCATAGAGCTCGTCAGCCGGCCAACCTCCGTCGTCATCCCGGGGGAGAAAACCATCGCTAATTAACTTACCCGCAGGTTTTTAGAGGTTTACCACCGGGTGGTTACATTATTTTTAGGAGATAAATGTTGGTCTCATTAATGAAATCTAACACCTGTATCAGTAGCATTAGTTAGTTTGGATTAAAAGTGAAGCTTCCTGTGTGTGTTGGACAGAAGAGCAGCGCTGCCTCGGGGCTCTGGAGCCTACAGACACAAACCACCACATTTACATTAAGTTAGTCTGGCCTGATGGAAGTGTGTTGCTGCGATTAGCCTCTGATTGGTCGGAACGAGCCACCCGGTGGAAGTCCCGGGAAACATCAACAAACAACAACAGGAACCGAACCATGGATCTATTATACATCTGTGTCATGAACCGAACAGAAGAATAAACATCCGCCAACGGTTGCCGATCGTCGCTACACCGCGGACCCAAATCCAGTTTCCAACCGGCAATATTTTGCGAGCGCACCGTTGCTACGGCGCCGACCGCATCGATTGTGACTGGTTGAAAGAATTCCAAACGGCCGGAGCGTTTTTTTTCTCTGATGGCAGAATCATAGGCGGAGCAGCCAGACTCTCCTTCTTCTCTGGAGGAGGGTCTGGTCAGCGAGACTAACATTAAGTTAACGTGGTTTTGAACACAGGATTTGTGGCAAAAGCTAAAAGCTCGTCACGTCTGCTTATGTGAAAGCCAGCACGACATGAAACTACTCCAGTTAGCTCAGTCATGTTGGAACTCAGATATCCGCTGGAGAAAATATTTTTTCATGGAGCGTTTATTGAGTCACTGAGTTATTAAAGTTAAACAGGTAGCTAACCGTTAGCCCGGCTAATCTATGATAACCATGACTAATTACAAAAATGTGCACACGTAAATAGTAATGTTTGTCCAATCATTGGTTTTATAAACTTTACAAACATCAGATTAGTCTAAACGGTGATATAGTGACATGAAAAATTAGATAAATATAGAGAAACTCTCGTCCATCACTATTGTTCTCATGCTGGTTTTCTACCAGGAAGTAGTTGTAAACAACAAGGTGATTCGTCCTATTCGTAGGGGTCGACTTTCAACCTCTACCCCTTGTAGCTCTGTTTCAAAGGTTAAGGGGTAGGGGGGGAAATTGGAATTGGGCAACAGACACACACAGACACACACCCTCAGTATGATGAGCAGGTTGTTCACCCTCCGCCCCCCCCCCTCTCCTCCTCCTCTCCCCCTCCTCCTCTCCTCCTCCTCTCCTCCTCTCCTCCTCCTCCAGACCATCACCGAGGACTTTGCGGTGCGTCAGCTCTACGACTGTAACTGGATCGTGGTGAACTGCGCTTCACCAGGGAACTACTTCCACGTGCTGAGACGACAGATCCTGCTGCCGTTCAGGAAGCCTGTGAGACACACACACACACACAAAGTCACACACACACACACACACACACACACACACACACACACACACACACACACACACACACACAGAGACACACACACAGACAGACAGTAGCTGATGTTGTTCTCCTCCTCCAGCTCATCGTCTTCACTCCTAAGTCTCTGCTGCGTCACCCAGAGGCCAGGTCCAGCTTCGACGAGATGTTGCCAGGTAACAGGATGATGTTGTTGTTGTTGTTGTTGTTGTTGTTGTTAGGACCACGGGGCAATCGCACCAAGCACTATTGTTGAACTGTGGATTTTTTCCTACTTAA
The DNA here is from genome assembly GCF_905171665.1 of Trachurus trachurus. Lineage (NCBI taxonomy): Eukaryota > Metazoa > Chordata > Actinopteri > Carangiformes > Carangidae > Trachurus > Trachurus trachurus. The sequence goes on along the minus strand of NC_139895.1, from coordinate 2,096,641 downwards.
TTTTCTTCTTTCATCTTCCGGACAAATTTTGCCTCGCTACTTGTCCTGAGTTGTAGGACAAATTATATATCTAAACGTGTGGTTTGATTATGAAAAAAAAAAAAAAACGGTGCAAAATTTTGCATGTAAGTCAATGGGAAGGGCGAAAAAAAAAAGAGCGAAAAAGACCAATCATTGGAGTTTAACAAACGTCTACTGCTCAGGCATACTTTCACCTAGAGACTCCATTTAAACTTTAAACAGTAGACACAAGTCTTGTGTATTGTCGTATTACTCCACGTTTTGATAGGTCATATAGTTTTTGATCAATCACTGATCAATGACCATGATCATTTTTTGAGAAATTATGAGATTATAATGGGTGTGTATTGCACGGAATGTTCGTGTCAGAGTGCGTGACATCATCGGTTAGAGTGGGAGAGATGCCAGAAAAACTCCAGATTTTTTCTCTTTCCACACTCGGCCCGGCCACAATTTACACTCCACACCCATGATTTTTTCCAAATTTGTAAGACAAACTTGTTATCTCTCTTATCATCTGCTCAAAATATCAGAGAGACTTACAGAATTTGAATTATCAGCCTCTGAGTGCGGCCACGTCTGTCTCTGCTCCTCATTGACTCTAATACAAATATTTTCTGAGAGAAGCAGAATGGACCCCTGTTTTAAAATCGCACGTTTCTGCAAAATATTTACTGTAGAAACACCAAAATCACACCAAAGCGTTCAGGAAGTCCTTACAGCGATGATGGTCTGTGTTTTGTTCTGATAGGAGATACCGTTTTGTCACGCTAAGCCTAAATGTGAGACCAGTGCAGAGGCAGAAAATCGCTCTTTCTCCACGTTTCTGTCTGTCTCAGCTAAGGGTTGCCTCTGTCGTCAATGGCAACCACCTCAAGTTGCCCGGGTAACCTCTGAGCCTCAGGCCAGAGCCACAGTTCATCTACTGACTGTCTCTGTCAAACACAAACACCAACACACATCTCCTCCTCCTCTCCTCTCCTCCCTCCTCTTCTCTCCTCTCCTCTTCTCCCTCATTCTCTCCTCCTCCTCCTCTCCTCTCCTCCTCCTCCTCCTTCTCCCCCTCTCCTCCTCCTCTCCTCTTCTCTCCTCTCCTCTTCTCCCTCATTCTCTCCTCCTCCTCCTCTCCCCCACTTCTCCTCCCTCTTCTCCTCTCCTCCTCCTCCTCTCCTCTCCTCCTCCTCCTCCCCCTCCTCCTCCTCTCCTCTCCTCTCCTCTCCCCCCCTCTCCTCTCCTCCTCCTCCTCTTCCTCTTCCTCCTCCTCTCCTCCCTCATCCTCTCCTCCTCCTCCCCCTCCTCCTCTCCTCTCCTCCTCCTCCTCCTCCTCTTCTCCCCTCTCCTCCTCCTCCTCCTCCTCTCCTCCCTCATCCTCTCCTCCTCCTCCTCCTCTTCCTCCTCCTCCTCCTCCTCCTCTCCTCTCCTCTCGCCCCCTCTCTTCTCTCCTCTCCTCTCCCCCCCTCTCTCCTCCTCTCCTCCTCCTCTCCTCCTCTTCTCTCCTCCTCCTCCTCCTCTCCTCCTCTCTTCCTCTTCCCTCCTCCTCCTCCTCCCCCTCTCCTCCTCCCCCTCTCCTCTCCTCCTCCTCCTCCTCCTCCTCCTCCTCCTCCTCCTCAGGGACTCACTTCCAGCGGCTGATCCCGGAGGAGGGAGCAGGAGCGTCGTCTCGTCCGGAGGAGGTGAAGCGTCTGATCTTCTGCACGGGGAAAGTTTACTACGAGCTGACCAAAGAGAGGAGGAGCAGAGGGATGGAGGACACCGTGGCCATCGCCCGCATCGAGCAGGTAAACTCACTAAGCCCCGCCCCCCTCGCCACTAAGCCCCGCCCCCCTCGCCCGCCGGTCTGGCTGTGTGATGTTTGATTTATTGACAAATTCTCATGAAAATTATTATTTTTCAGCACTTTGTGGAGAATATCTATGCTTAACATGTATATAGAAAACTTCCTTAAAGCAGAAGTGAGTGATCCGGTCGTTTTCGCTAATGCTGCGTTCCAGGCAGGCTTTTGAAATCATAAATTACAGCTTCAAGTCACAACTTACGACTTTGTAGCGTTCCAGGCAACCCACTCGTGTTTCTCCGACCTGTTTTACCGGTGAAAGTCACTATAACGGCCACTCGTAACTTCCGACCGGTGAACTCGTACCAGATCGAACTGGTACCACTTCACGGTCGGAAAAATACGAGTTTCCTTGAACGCACCATAACAGTCCTCGTCGCTACATCACCACATTCACGGCGTCCCTTGGCTGCACACACAGCCCTGCATGCCGTTCTCTCTCCTCATTGGATAAAAACTGTAGGATACGATAAATGTTTTCTCTTCGGCTCAGAGCAGAGCAGAGGGACTGACAGACCCGTGTTTCAGTCCAAACACTCTATGTAAGTGATTGCTGTCGGAAGATATAACTATTTAAGACTTATATTAACACAAATATATCACTTACTTCTGCTTTAACCTAGTGGAAATCTCAAAAGAATTGGTAGAATTCCGACATAGAGAAGTTAGTGGCGGCCGTCAACGCGGAATTTCTCACCGCCACCAGCTCCCAAATCTGTTTTTGTTTTTTGTTTTTTCGGACTTTTTATGCATTTATTTTGAAAGGACAGCTGGAAAGAGACACAATCCAATGTTCATGTAGCAGTCACTTTACCTTGGATCACATAGGAAAGTGGGTCAAATTGTCCCTAACCCTATGTAATTGATGTGGTGTTTTTTTTCTTTCTGTTTTCTGCATTTGTGTTTATCATGAAGTCGGTCTTAAATTTCATTTCAAATGGCTTTAAAAAAGTCTTAAAAAGTCTTAAATTTAACTTGGCTTAAGCTGTAGGAACCCTGTGTGCAAAAAAAATTTCAGTCAAAATAGTTTTTTTTTGCTTTAACTCATGTGTGCAGGGTTCCTACGCAAGTATGGAAAGTATGAAAGAGTATGGAATTTGATTTTATACATTTCCAGGTCTGGAAACTATTGTATGGAAATATATTTATCTTAATATTTATCTGGGTTTGGTCTCATCTGAAGTTATTTGGGTTAATTATTTGGTATGCGCTATTGTACCTAGCTACAAGCACCACATAATGATGCTTTTTTTATATTATGCGCATCTATTTGCTCAAATATCACAAATAACTTGATTTTTTTTTTTTTTTACCGAGAAGTCTGGAGATCAGGGTCTGGAAAAAGTCTGGAATCTGGAAATGTCAAATGTGTAGGAGCCCTGTGTGTGTGATGTCACAGTGATGTCACAGTGATGTCATAGTGATGTCATCCCCCCTCTCTCTCTCTCTCTCTCTCTCTCTCCTCTGCAGCTCTCTCCGTTCCCCTTCGACCAGGTGAAGGCCGAGTCGGAGCGCTTCGCCAACGCCGACCTGGTGTGGTGTCAGGAGGAGCACAAGAACCAGGGTTACTATGACTACGTGAAGCCTCGCATCAGGACCACCACCCAGAGGGCCAAGCCTGTGTGGTGAGCACCTCCTCCTGCTGCTGCTCCTCCTTCTCCTCCTCCTTCCTCTCCTTCTCCATCTGCTCCTCCTGCTGCTCCTCCTTCTTCTTCCTTCTCCACCTCCTCTTTCTTCTTCTTCCTCCAACTCCTGCTCCTCCTTCTCCTTCTCTTTCCTTTTCTTCCTTCACCTCCTGCTCCTCCTCCCCCTTCATTTTCCCTCTCCTGCTCCTTCTTCCTCCTTCCATTTCCTCCTCCTTCTCCTTCTTCCACCTCCTGCTCCTCCTCCTTCCTCCTCCTCCTTCTCCCTTCTCATTCTTCCTCCTTCCTTTTCTTCCTTCTCCTCCTGCTCCCCCTTCTTCTTCCTTTTCCATCTCCTGCTCCTCCTTCTTCCTTCTTCTTCTCCTCCTTCCTCCTTCTCCTTTCTTCTTCATTCTTCTTCTCCTTCTTCCTTCTCCTGCTCCTCCTTCCTTTTCTTCCTTCTTCCTCTCCTGCTCCTTCTTCCTCCTTCAATTTCCTCCTCCTTCTCCTTCTTCCACCTCCTGCTCCTCCTTCTTCCTTCTCATTCTTCCTCCTTCCTTTTCTTCCTTCTCCTCCTGCTCCTCCTTCTTCTTCCTTCTCCACCTCATCCTTCCTTTTCTTCCTCCTCCTTATCCTTCTCCACCTCCTACTCCTCCTTCTTCTTCTTCTCCACCTCCTGCTCCTCCTTCTTCTTCCTCCTCCTCCTTCCTTCTCCTTCTTCCTCCTTCCTTTTCTTCCTTCTCCTACTACACCTCCTGCTTCTCCGCCTTTCTCCTTCTTCTTCCTCCTCCACCTCCTGCTCATTCTTCTACTCCTTCCTCCTTCCTTCTCTTTCTTCCTTCTTCCTCCAAATCCTGCTCTTCCTTTTCTTCCTCCTTCTCCTTCTTCTTCCTCTTCCTGCTTCTTCTCCTTCTCCACGTCTTGTTCCTCCTCTTTCTTCCTTCTCCTTCTTCTTCCTTCTTCTTCCTTTTCTTCCTCCTTCCTTTCTCTCCTCCTCCTCCTCCTCTTCCTCCTCCTCCTGTCACCATGACAACAGCTCAGTGTCTGACACCTCCTCCTCTCTCTCCTCCTCTCTCTCCTCCTCCTCCTCAGGTATGCGGGGAGGGGCCCGGCCGCCGCCCCGGCAACAGGAAACAAGTTCACTCACGTGACGGAGCTTCGCCGCTTCCTGGACGCCGCCTTCGACCTCGACGCGTTCAAAGACCAGCAGTAAAACACGACAAGACAACACCAAACCTGCAACAACAGCAACAACAACAGCCCTGTCCCCCCGCCGCCTCTCTAAGCCCCGCCCCCCCGCCCCCCTGCCCCCCTGCCCCCCCCCCCCGACCAGCTGGACCCACTTACACACTCGAGACTGCAACACACACACACACACACACACACGCTGCAGCAGCTTCAGGTTCAGCTAGCCGTGATGCGTTCACTGTCGTCTGTTCAGAACCGTTCAGAGCGGAGGAGAAAGAAAAGAAAAAAAAGTTTGTAGCGGAAAATTTAAAAAACAAATTTGTTAGAAAACCTGTTATTGATCAGTTATTGATTGATCGGGAGTCGTGATGCGTTCACTGTCGTCTGTTCAGAACACGTTCAGGACGGAGGAGAAAGAAAGAAAAAAGTTTGTTGGAGGAAATTTAAAAAACAAATTTGTAAAAGAAAAAAATAGAAGAAAACCTGTTATTGATCAGTTATTGATTGATCGGGTTCAGCTAGCTGTGATGCGTTCACTGTCGTCTGTTCAGAACCGTTCAGAGCGGAGGAGAAAGAAAAACAGGAAAAATTTGTTGGAGAAAAGAAAAAAAAGAAAAAAACTAATTTGTAAAAGAAAAACAAGAAGAAAACCTGTTATTGATCAGTTATCGATTGATCCGGACGTGAAAAAGAGAAAACAACACATGGATTTGAGCCTGAAGCTGAACACACACACACACCTACACACCTACACACACCTTCCTCCGTCCACACACAAACACACACACTCCTCCTCTTTTATCTTCATCCTCATCACTCCATCACTCCTCCTCCTCCTCCTCTTCCTCCTCACCTGAAAAGTTGCAGGAAACATTTTAATTTAGTGCTTTTTCTTTTCTTTTTTCTTTTCTTTTCTTTTCTCCTTTTTAATTGTCTCGTTAGCATCGTTAGCGTCTCCATTGTAAACCAATGGGAGCGCGGCTAGCTGCTAGCTAGCTGAGTGAGAGTGTGTGTTTAAAAGGATTGTGTGTAATCGCTCGTTGAGGGGGAAAGTTTGTAATTAGTCACCGCGGCAACGCTTAAAAAACCGCACACAGAGATTTTAATTTTACTCATCTTTTATTTTGAAGGGACGCTTGAGGAAATAAAATGTTTCTCCCCCCCCCTCCTCCTCCTCCTCCTCCTCCCCCCTTCTCTTCCTCCTCAGCCAAATGCACTGCTGATGATGATGATGATGATTTTACTCCTTGGCTTCTCTCTTTCTTTCTCTATCTCTCTCTTTCTGGCGAGCATTTACCCCCCCATCCCCCTCCCTTCCTCCCTCCCTCCTTCCCTCCCTCCCTCCCCCCCCGTGCCAAACTGGAGCGTCATGTTTTTTTCTTTGGTGTCGAGCAGCTTGAACGAACGAACGAACGAACGAACTCGATCCGGTGGTTTTTTTTGCAGCCGAGGAAAAGGAAACGAAACGAACGTGGACGACAACAGCCGGAGAAGAAGTTGGAAGAAGAAGACGAAGATGAAAAAGAATCAGCTGCAGGAAGAGACAAAGAAAATGATTTATTTATTTTCATAAAGGGGATTGAAATTATTCTCTTCATTATTTTTGCTTCATTCAATAAAGAAATACTGTATGTACTGAATCTGCTGCGTCCGTCGCTCTCTACTCCACTACACTTTTACACTTGTGAGACAGTGAACGCACCACACGACCCAGAACTCAATCAATCAAACTTTATTTCTCTTCTTTTTTTTCCAACTTTATTGATTGTTCGCATTTTGAACATAAAACACAACAGACATCATGCACAGAACAAATACAAATTCTATTTTTTTATTGCAAAAAAAGGCTATAAGAATCATCAGTAATAAACCTTTCCGTGAGCCGACCAACTCACTATTTAGTCGCCTGAACATTTTGAAATTCAGGGACTTAGTTGATTACATTACAATACAAACCATGTACAAAGCAAAAACTAAACTTCTTCCTCAAGATATCCAGAATCTGTTTAAAATGAAGGATTCCAGTTAGAACCTGAGAAGACCACTATTATTTGAGAAACCAAAGACTCGAACTACTGTAAAAAATCACTGTCTTTCTGTTAGAGGGGTTAACATCTGGAATAATTGTCCTGAAAATATTAAATTATGCTGTACTCTAGTCGGCTTTAAAAAACTTTATAAGAACAACGTCATTTCTCGTTACAGTATGGAAAATTAAGTTCAATGATTTTGTACTATTTTGGGTTATGCACAGTGTACAATTCTTTATTTTGTTGTGATCAGAAATTTAAGTGTACTGATTAATTTCAAATGTCTGTGATCTGATCCTATTGTATTAATGCGTCTATATATTTTTTTTTATTTATTTTTTTTTTTTTAAGGTAAAAGGGGTAGGGGTATATAAGCTTTGGCTTCAACCTACACCCTTTCGGTTATATAAGCTTGATATATACCGAAATAAATAAATTCATTCAATTCATTCATTCACATTTAGAGGTCATTAAAGCTATATTATGTATCTCAAAATAAAACAGATAAAGGGGATTAATTAAAGAGAAAATTATACATTAATAATATATTATATATATATATATACACGCACAAAGAAAAGAAAGTCTTTCCTTAAAGGGATAGTTCAACATTTTGGCAAATTGTTCCCATTGCGATAATCCCTATAGTCATAGCAGTAGGTTCGTTACCTTTAATTGTTGGTGCAAGCTGTTTTTAGAACGGCGGAGCAGAGCCGTGAGCTGCTCAGAGCTACGCTACGGAGGCTCATTATGGGATTTCTTTGTTGGTTTCCCTCATCAAACCCATCAAATACACAATCCAACAACTCCACAACGCTCTGGTGGACAAGTTGTGAGCTGCACATTCACCACGCTATGAGATAATAACACAACGTTACCACACAGAGTTGTTTTAGAGGGAAATTCATGCAAAACCACTGATGCACGTTGCCTTCAGGGACAGTTTTTCATCAAGCAGTCTCTGTATTTCCCTCTAAAACAACTCTGTGTGGTAACGTTGTGTTATTATCTCATAGCGTGGTGAATGTGCAGGTCACAACTTGTCCACCAGAGCGTTGTGGAGTTGTTGGATTGTGTATTTGATGAGTTTGATGAGGGAAACCAAGAAATCCCATAATGAGCCTCCGTAGCGTAGCTCTGAGCAGCTCACTGCTCTGCTCCGCCGTTCTAAAAATAGCTTGCACCGACAATTAAAGGTAACGAACCTACTGCTATGACTATAGCGATTATTATGGCAATGGGAACAATTTGCCAAAATGTTGAACTATCCCTTTAAAGGTGAAGTCTGTTCTGTTTCGGTCCAAACCCCCCAAGGATCAAACATCACAGCTCTCTCTGGTTTCTGTATCTGTCCCTTTAAATGCAAATGAGCCGCTGCTCACCAGGCCACGCCCCCTCTACAGGTATCTAGGGGTGGGATTATGCTAATTAGAAAACTAAAACAAAGAATGAAAACGATAAGATCAGTAAACTAATAAGACAATGAATAAGTAACAATGAAACAGTGAGTAAGTAAAATAACAAAACTCTCAAATTTATATTAATAATAATTTAAATGATAAGAATAAAAGAAGGGAAATTCATTAAAGTTTCCTCTTCATCGCAGTAAAAACAAACAAATCAATCAATATATTTATAAATATATATGTTTAATAACTCATCAGTGTTTGTTTTGTCAGGAAACCTCTGTCTTCAGATGACCCCTGGACATTTTTGTCCACCTGGCACTCTTTCCTACCCCCTCCCACGGTCAAATGAAAGGTCACTGGGGGCTGATTTTTGGCAAGGAGGTGTATTTTTGGGTCAACTCTGGATGTCCCGAATTTCAGAATGATAGTCCAATTTTTGGGCTCGTAATGAAAAACTAGATAAAGTAGCATTTCCTGATGGAAATGCGTGTTAATGCTGAAAGCAGCTGAACGCTGTTGCAGAATTAGCAAATAGTGCAAGCAGTGATCACCATACAAATTTGACAAGTTTGACCGAGGTAGAAATCGAACCCACAACCTCATGGTCAGTAGACTTTCACTCTGCCTCTAGGCCACAGTGTACACACAGTTACAGAGACTGTTGTCTGTTGATGAGCTGCACTCTGTCTCACTCTGAAGTTAACAAGCCCAAAGCTGCCCCTGTTGGAAACACACTGTGTCAACACAGAGAAAGCTTGAGAGTCAAGCTTGAATGACTTACAGTGAAAATTTCTGTGAATTTCAGGCTGAGAGCAAGTTATCAGAAGTCAACAGAGGACGACTGGGAAAATAATTCACTATAATTGTTGTTGAGGCAAGATGTGAACCAGCAACCTTCAGGTCTTCAGCCCAATAATCTAACCACTAGGGTACAGACAGAGACAGTATGTGAGGGGCAAAGAAAACCTTTAATAAGAGGATCACTGGCTTCTGCTTAAAAGAAAAAGTAAGGAAAGTGCAGAAATTAGCTACACTAAGTAAGAAGAGGACTTTTTTGTGACCTGTGACCACTGTTCCCTCTAAGGTGTTTTACTGCGCAATTGCGCACTGCTCCCCACCTCTTTGCGCAGAAGACAAAAAAAGTTGCGCACTCGAATATCCCCGATTAGTTTACGGTTTATTTCTCCCTAATGTGCGCTTCGAATTGTGAAATGTATGACCTCTGTGGGCGTTTATCAGATCAGATCAGATCAGATGAACTTTATTGTCCCCAGAAGAGGAAATTCGTCTTGGGCAAAAGTGCACCGTGTAGCAACAAGACATATAAGCAGCAATAAGCAGTGACAGACATACATACAATGGAGTACCGGGACAGACTTACAAACGATAGACATGTGTACAGTGACAGACATACAGGCATAGACGTACAGACGAAGCAGCATTGCAGTGCGTCAAACCCCTATCAGTCGGCATTATCAATTCTAAAAGAAAAGTGTAAAGTAACAGTAAAAAGGACAGAAGCTTGGCTTAGTAAAAAAAAAAAGGAATTTAAAAGATCCTAAGATCAAGAGTAAAAACTCGAGCTACGCTACGCTTCCTCCAATTAGGAGGCCACCAGCCTAGGGTTGATGCTGGCGTGAATAGGGACTGGCTGTTTGTTTAACAGAGCAATAGAATTAGGAAGGAAAGAGTTTTTATAACGATTGCTTTTGGAGCGGCAAGCTCTTAAGCGTCTGCCCGACGGTAACATCTCATACTCTGAGAACAGAATGTGTGATGGATCTGACATCACTCCCTGAGCCAGTCGTAGTACTTTCTTTTCAAAGATATTCTGCAGTGTTTGAGGGTCACTTTTACCAATTACTTTCATCGCCGTATTTACGATTTTTGCTATCCTAGTTTTAAGCTGGACAGAGAGGGACCCAAACCATGCTGCCATGCAGTATCTTATCAGGCTTTCTAGCACTGCGTCGTAAAATGTTGACATGATTTTCCTGCTCACACCAAAAAGTCTTAGTCTTCGGATAAAGTGCAAGCGTTGTGCCAATTTTGCACACAAATAGTCAACATGGACATTCCATTTTAACATGTTGTCCATTTGTATCCCCAGATACTTATATGAGCACACCTGCTCAATTTGCATGTCCCCTATATTTGCAGGGTTATGGACTCTTACAGCCTTTGGGTCAAAGACCATTTCTTTAGTTTTTGTGGCATTTAGTAAGAGGTGATTGTTCTCACACCATGCTTTGAAATGATAAATTTCTCTGAAATAGCCAGAGGGGCAGTCACTGCAATGAGTGACAGGTCAGTGATCAGCCAGTGATCATTAAAAAAACATGCCCACGAGGCGCTGTCCAGCCAATACGCAGGGTTGTTTAGCTTGAAAGCCAATCAATGTGTTATGACGAGTAGCCGCTGTTGTGGCGTTTTTGTTATTGCATAGCAATGGCTAAACGGGAGGGTTGTGAGACTGCCTGAAAGGTAAAGAAAAAACGCGCATCGTTGAAAGTGGAGTGGCTGTCACAGTCTGTGGTCACAGTACAAATACGGACGAGGGAACACCGGTGAAAGTCGGCGAGATTTTTTTTTCTTTTTCAACCGAGACTGGAGTCGTTTGCAAGACGTGCAGTGACGTAAAAGTAAAAGGCGAGTTTTCAGAGGGGAAAGTGTGGAGTGGACAATGTTTCCAGCGGCGTCATGTCAATAGAAACGAGGGGGCACGTGCACCCGCAGACTTGAGGGATAATTTCTTTTTTCTTACATTACCTTACTTATTATTTTACCATCTAGCTATGATCAGTGGTCATATTGAGTGAAATCTATTACAAATAATGGCAAGTCCGCTTGCTTTTCTGCTGGTTTGCTAGCAGTCCCTGGCCATGTGCATTATTTTTAAATTAAGTCGCAAACAAATCAATACATGGCCACGTGCATCTGTTTACAAAGAAGCCGCGAAAAATCAATATATGGCCATGTGCATTTGTTTACAAGAAGCTGCCTAAAATCAATACATGGAGCGGTGAAATAACAGTTACAGTTCATTACAATTTTGCAAGCTCTCTCTCTCACACACTCACACACTCTCTCTCTCTCTCTCTCTCTCTCTCTCTCTCTCTCTCTCACACACACACACACACACACACGGGTCTGTAAAGTGCAACTACAATTTAAGATTTTTCTTTAAAATTATTTTTACTGTTCATATCAAGAATGCTAGTGCCAAGAGTTGATGACATGTTAGTTATTTTTTGACATAATTGTTCATATGGCAATAAATGCAAAATCTATTTTGCCAAAACAATATTGTTATCATTAACTGTAACTGGAGTAGTAATGTTGTCAAAATAATCTGTTATTAATCATTATATTATACCATATATATATATATATATATATATATATATAATATGTACACACACATTAATCATGATATTTGGAGTTGGAGAGGTGAGGCCATAGCACCAGCATGTGGACGTACTATGCTTGAGCTGTCGCTCACAGTCACTCAAGCAGGTCATCAGGGGAGTTGAATTTCTGCTCAGGAGTTTTTAAAATTAGAGGGAACATTGCCTGTGACTATTTTTTGGTGAATTAAAACGAATTAAAAAGCACTTAACAGCAAGTTACAAAGTTGAGCTCCTTCTCCTGCTGCTGTGAAAAAAATGCATTGGGCTGAATGAGAGCAGAGAGCTCCCTGGCTGCATTTAAAAAATATTTTAAATTATTATCTAAGTCTCTTTGCATTCTTGACCAGAATTTTAGCCAGAAGACAAGTGTGGCTACAAACTGGTGAAAATAATTTGTCTAGAGTTTAATTTGTGGCCGTGCTGACAGTTTAGCCAGAAAAACTCTAGAATGTTTTTTTTGCCTCTCTCCACTCTGGCCGATGATGTCACCACTCTAGCTCTGCTCGTTAGACGCAACACACACACATTATAAAGCTGGATTTTGTCAAAAAACTTAATGATTTTAAAACTGCCAAATATCAGAAACTGTTGAAGATATCAATAAGCTGAGTCATAGAGGAACACTTAAAAAGTTTGTCTACAGCTTAGAATTTGAATGAAGTCTCTAGCAGAAAGTATGGTGAAGCTTTAGTGACTGAAAGAAGTAAGAAGATTTGAAGAGTTTGAAGACTGTTCCAATGCATTCTCTATGGGGGAAAAAAAATCAGAAAAAGTTAAATATTTGAAAAAGTATAAAAAGTATGAAAAATTTGAATACATCCGATAAAGTCCAGAACAAGCTGCACGTTTTGATATATGAATTGTTGAAATAGCACAAAGTATGAAGGACTAGAAGAAGACCGCAAAAAGGCGGAAGAAAATGGCCGAACAGAAGAACAATAGTGTGAATGCTTTCACACTAATAAACCACGTTAAGGATCCTTCGTCGGACGGAAATGTCCACCTCCGCCTATGGGATTTTTAATGCATTTTTGGAAAAAAAATTAACGAACAGGTATCACCATGTAACGTTCCAATTTTATTACTCACATTTAGACAAACATTTTTTGTATTACAAGTTTTCTGAAATTTTATGTTTAAATATGTAAATGAGGCAATATCTAATGAAATATGCACTGATTTGTTTACATTTACATTTCCAGAACTGAAATGGATAAAGCTATTTTCAAAATTCTTTTTTTATTTTGTTGACATATTTGTGTCTAAAGTTTTCACAGAGGGAATGTTGGATATCTCTTTTTATCACTCTGTAAATGAGAAAATACTGTCATTACTGTAAAAAAAAAAATCATATTTCGCCATATGCGTATGAATAAAATGTTGTATGAATGATATATCAACAATGCACTCAGAAAAAAAACCTTCAGAATATAATACAGACTGGAATAAAGAATTAAAAAATTAAATAAAAAGAAGAAAAAGAAAAAAAAAAAAAGAAAATAGAGAACTCATATGTTGTTGCTGCAACAACAACTGGCCAGGAAGGGGTTAAAACATTTTGTAACCCATGTCAAAAGTGATTTTTATGATAGGTCAAGATCTTTTTCTCTTCCTTCTCTTCCTCCACTTCTCCCTCATTTTTCTCTTCCTCCCCTCCCTCCTCTCTTTCCTTCTCTTCCTCCTCTTTTTCTCCTCCTCCTACATTTTCCTCTTCCCTCTCTCTTTTTCTCTTCCTCCACTTAATTCCTTCTCTTCCTCCTCTCTCTTTTTCTCTTCCTCCACTTCCTTCCCTTCCTCCTCTTTCCTTCTCTTCCTCCACTTCTCCCTCTTTTTTCTCTTCCTCCACTTCCTTCTCTTCCTCCACTTCTCCCTCTCTTTTTTCTCTTCCTCCTCTCTTTCTTTCTCTTCCTCCACTTCTCCCTCTTTTTTCTCTTCCTCCACTTCCTTCTCTTCCTCCACTTCTCCCTTTTTTTCTCTTCCTCCACTTCCTCCTCCCTGTCTTTCTCTTCCCCCTCTTTTTTCTCTTCCTCCACTTTTCCTCCACTTTTCTCTTCCTCCACTTCCTCCTCTTTCCTTCTCATCCCTCCTCTTCCCTTCTTATTTCTCCTCTTCCTCCTCATCCCTCCTCTTCCCTTCTTATTTCTCCTCTTCCTCCTCTTTCCTTCTCATTCCTCCTCTCTTTCCTTCTCATTCCTCCTCTTTCCTTCTTATTTCTCCTCTTCCTCCTCTTTCCTTCTCATCCCTCCTCTTCCCTTCTTATTTCTCCTCTTCCTCCTCTTCACCCTCTTTTTCTTTCTCTTCATCCACTCTTTCTTTCTCTTCCTCCTCTCGTGTCTTTTCCTCAATAACCTCCTCTCTTTTTTCTCTTCCTCCTTTCCTCCCTTCTCTTCCTCCACTTCCCCTTCCTTTTCTCTCTCATCCTCCACTTCCCTCTTCCTCCTCTTTTCTGACCTTCTTTTCTGCTCCCTTCATTTTTTGTTTTTCTTTAATCTCTCTCTCTCCATCTCTGGTTGAATTCCTTTGTTCTCTCTCGTTCCTTCTCTCTCTCTTCTTCACTCGTCTTTGATCTCACGCTCAGAAGATGCAGATTAACTCACTGTGACAGGTGTGTGTGTGTGTGTGTGTGTGTGTGTGTGTGTGTGTGTGTGTGTGTGTGTGTGTGTGTGTGTGATGTCATCAGGCTACATGCTCTCTGTTGCTAAGTGGAGACGTGGTCGGTTGCCAGGCAGCAGGGACACTGCCCCGGTGCATTGTGGGAAATGTAGGATCCAATGTTCAAATTCAGATCATCGGCTGTAAAAACCAAACCAACCACTATTCCCAATCAATCAATCAATCAATCAATCAATCAATCAATCAATCAATCAATCAATCAATCAATCAATCAATCAATCAATCAATCAATCACATTATTCCTCCTCTTCCTGCTCTTTCCTCGTCACCTTTCTCCTTTTCTTCCTCCTCTCTTTCCTTCTCATTCCTCCTCTTTCCTTCTTATTCCTCCTCTTCCTGCTCTCTTTCCTCATCTCACCTTTCTCCTTTTCTTCCTCATCTTTTTCCTTCTTCTTCCTCCTCTCTTTCATTTTCATTCCTCCCCTCCCTTCTCATTCCTCCTCTTTCCTTCTTATTCCTCCTCTTCCTGCTCTCTTTCCTCGTCTCACCTTTATCCTTTTCTTCCTCATCTCTTTCCCTCTTATTCCTTCTCTTTCCTCCTCTCTTTCCCTCTCTTTCCTTCTTATTCCTCCTCTCTTTCCTTCTCATTCCTCCTCTTTCCTTCTTATTACTCCTCTTTCCTTCTCATTCCTACTCTCTTTCCTTCTTATTCCTCCTCTTCCTGCTCTCTTTCTTTCTTATTCCTCCTCTCTTTCCTTCTCATTCCTCCTCTTCCCTTCTTATTTCTCCTCTTCCTCCCCTTTCCTTCTCATTCCTCCTCTTCCCTTCTTATTTCTCCTCTTCCTCCCCTTTCCTTCTCATTCCTTCTCATTCCTCCTCTTTCCCTCGTATTCCTCCTCTTTCCTTCTCATTCCTCCTCTTCCTCCTCCTCCCTGCTGCAGTTCTCCGCTCTGACCCTCCGCTGCCTCCTCTCTCTCTCCTCTCCCTCCTCCTCTTTCCTCCTTGTCCTCCTGTCTTCCCCCTCTCTTTCCCTCTTATTCCTCCTCTTTCCTCATTATTCCTCCTCTTCCCTTCTTATTTCTCCTCTTCCTCCTCTTTCCTTCTCATTCCTCCTCTTTCCCTCTTATTCCTCCTCTTTCCTTCTCATTCCTCCTCCTCCCCGCTGCAGTTCTCCACTCTGACCCTCCGCTGCCTCCTCTCTCCCTCTCTCCTCCTCTGTCTTCAGCTCCTCTCTCCCTCCTCCTCCTCTCCTCTCTCTCTCCTCTCCTCTCTCTCTCCTCTCCCTCCTCCTCCTCTCCTCTCCTCCTCATCTCTCTCTCTTCCTCTCTCCTCTCCTCTCCTCTTCCTCTCTCCCTCTCCCTCCTCCTCCTCTCCCTATCCTCTCTCTCTCCTCCCCTCTCCCTCCTCTCCTCTCCTCTCTCTCTCCTCTCCCTCCTCCTCCTCTCTCTCTCCTCCTCTCTCCTCTCCCTCCTCCTCCTCTCCTCTCTCTCTCCTCCTCCTCTCCTCTCCCTCCTCCTCCTCTCCCTCCTCCTCTCTCCTCTCTCTCCTCTCCCTCCTCCTCTCCTCTCCTCTCCCTCCTCCTCCTCTCCCTCCTGCAGCCCTCGACCTCCTCCTCTCACTGACCGGACCGTGATCCCTACGCTGCCCCTTTCGTGTTTATCTCTTTGTGTGTGTGTGTGTGTGTGTGTGTGTGTGTGTGTGTGTGTGTGTGTGTGTGTGTGTGTGTGTGTGTGTGTGTGTGTGTGTGTGTAACCTCCCTGAGCTGGGAGGAGGAGGAGGAGAGAGGAGGAGGAGGAGGAGGGGGGATGGTGGTGTCGCCTCCTGAAGCCGGATAATCAGACGCAGAGAACCAGACTACCCGGACGCTTTTCACCGGGACACATTTGGATATTGGGGCCGTGTTTGAGCAGCTTTTTCCCGGTGCTGCTGCTGCTGCTGCTGCTGCGGTGGTTGTTGCTGGTTGGAGCTGGTTGGAGGAGAAGGAGGAGGAGGTGGTGGAGGAGTTGAACGGGGAGAAGGAGAAGGAGCTGCCCGGTCCTTGATGCCCCGGAGGCCCCGGAGGAGCTGAGACTGCGGGGCCGCGGAGCAGCGCTCGGACAGCGGGGAAGCAGAGGAGGTAACGCCGCTGTGCTGCTGCTGCTGCTGGGGGAGAGAGAGGAGAGGAGAGAGGAGAAGCGGCTCTCTCTCTCTCTCTCTGTGTATGTGTGTGTTTAACGGCTCTGTATTGTAAACTGGGGACCGCAGGGTACCAGGTTCGAGCCCCTCGGAGCCTCCTCCGCTGCTGCTGCCCGGCGCAGAGCCACATGTTCCCCGACATTAAGCGACTGTTTTGTGCTGGAGGAGGAAGCTAACTGTTAGCCTCTTAGCTTCCATTGTCACAGCCCGTTGAGCTAACGGCTAACTGCTAACGGCTAGCGGCTAGCTCGGTGCCAGCGACAGCGACGGTTGGGGGGTTTATTCTTTTTTTTTTATCGAAACAATTTATATATATATTTTAAAACCCACTCTCCGTGTCTGACACTTCGGTTCGAGGAAGTGTGGTGTTGTGTTTTCAGGCCGCCTGGCCGCGCTACACGGCCGTCGTCTTCTGGTTCGTTAGCCTGATGCTAACAGCTAACAGCTAGTCAACTGCCCGTATCCGTTAGCACGTTAGCATTAGCTCCTCCAGCGCTACAGGGAATCTCAAAATGTCTCCGGACTCTTTCATTTTGTCGGACGGTTCGAACCAGATGGTTGTTGTTTTTATTATTATTATTAAACTGAGACACTACAGGTGAACAGGGTTAAAAAAAAAAAAAAAAAAAAAACTACCAGATATCATCATGAAACTTCCCAAGTTTATCACTCACATGAATGATGATTACAAGTTCTATGTTTAATAATGTAAATGAGGCAATATCTAATGAAATATGCGCTTATTCCCATATATTTCCAGAACAGAAATCCCAACAATGGATGAAGCTACTTTTTTATTTAGTTTACATATTAGAGTCTTTAGTTTTTACAGAGGAGGATTGTTGATATCTCTTTTTATCACTGTGTAAATGAGAAAATACTGTCACCAGCCCTTTAAAAAAGTCAAATGTCTCAATGTTTTTAGGAATAAAATATTGTATAAATGAGGCTGTGAATGATATATCAACAATCCCCTCTGTAAAAACCTTCAGAATATAGAAAGGGATCAAAGTGGAAGGTTTGGTGTCTGGAAGTGCTGCTGAAGCTCAGAGTCTGAGTCTGAAAAACTCTTTAAAGACTTGAACTGTAAAATTACAGAGATTGTTATTGTCAATCCTACTTTTTTTTTTTTTTTTTTTTTTACATCATTGTTGAGGAGAACTAGAGCTTTATAATGACACCTGACATGACATGGGTCAGTTGATTCACAGCAACAACAACTATTATTGAACCAGTTAAAGACAAAACTAATAATGAATGAATCAATAATAATCAGCTGTCGGTGTGTGTGTGTGTGTGTGTCGGTCGGTGTGTGTGTCGGTCGGGGATGTGGCGCCAGTTCCACACACACGAGAGAGAGATGGAGGTGAAAGAAGCTGATAGATGGTCAATGTAGATTATTGATCTGATCAGGCAGCTATTGATTATTTAACTGATGTTCGTGCTGCTGTTGATACAAACTTTCCCCGCTCCACTCTCCCAGCTGTGTGTGTGTGTGTGTGTGTCATCTTTCCTAGGAAATAGTACGGGAGGGAACTTTTCCAGGAAAAGTTTCATAAGAACTAAAGGTCACTGAGAGTTTGTTTATTTGTCTTATTATTAATGATGACTTTATTTATAGAACAAATATTTCCAACATTTAAAACAACACACACACACACACACACACTTTAAGGTTAAAAAAGTAAACTGTGTTTGTAAGGTTTATGTCAGGTTGAAAAGGCAGCACGTGATGCGTTCAGGTGCACCAAGACAAACGTGCAGCTTCTTCATTAAACCTGCTAGCTGCGCTACACTGCAGTTAAACAGAGACTTCGGCCTCTTTTATGCTCAAAATGTCACTACACATGCTTTACAACATCCACCAGTTCCTCACCACACAACACTGAGTGTGTATAACTCTGTTATTATGAGAGAGCAGCAGTTAAAGGAGAATTCCGGCCATTTTTGACCCCTAAATCTACCCCTAAAAAACTTTTAACTCTGGTTTGCCTGCATCAATTTTAGTCGAGGTTTTGCTCCCCACAACACTGAGTGACCATCAGGACAACGGTTTACGGGTCAAAAATGACCGGAATTCTCCTTTAACTGTGTGTTTTTATCACGTAGCTCTGTTCATGCTGGCTTCAGCAACAGTGGCCCCTAACTTACAATTTTAGGGGCGCACGCTATTACTTGACATGCAAAACAAATATTGACATGTCATTTTCATTCATGGTCCTCACACACATTGACTTGCACCTGCAATGACTAGTCAGGTCTAGCCAGGAAGGCAGCATCAACAGAGCTACGTGATGAAAACACACATGTTAACACTGCTCTCTTATATTAAAGGGATAGTTCAACATTTTGGCAAATTGTTCCCATCGCCATAATCCCTATAGTCATAGCAGTAGGTTCGTTACCTTTAATTGTCGGTGCAAGCTGTTTTTAGAACGGCGGAGCAGAGCCGTGAGCTGCTCAGAGCTACGCTACGGAGGCTCATTATGGGATTTCTTGGTTTCCCTCATCAAACTCATCAAATACACAATCCAACAACTCCACAACGCTCTGGTGGACAAGTTGTGACCTGCACATTCACCACGCTATGAGATAATAACAACCAGTTTGACTAAATGTTGAACTATCCCTTTAACAGAGTTTATACACAGTCAGTGTTGTGTGATAAGCAACTGGTGGATGTTACAAAGCGTGTGTAGTGATATTTTGAGGCCAAAGTCAAAGTTTTGCCTCCATTACTTCTCTGTTTAACTGCAGTGCAGCGCAGCTAGCAGCTAACAGCTAGCAGCTAACAGCTAGCAGCTAGCAGGAGGAGAGCTTGGTTCCTATGGTTACACTCAGAGACCTGGAGCTGTAGAGCGTTACTTAGAAAATGACCGGAATCCTCCTTTAATGCTCCTCTGTTTGGTTTCACTTCCTCTGTTCCTGTGGTGGTGGTGATGATGAAGACTCTGGCCTACACTCTTCATCATCATCACCGTCACATGTCTGAGCTGTGAGCGGCTCTGAGCCAATCAGGCGCCGGGCTGATGATGCGTTCAATGACACGGTAACATCCAGGAAAGTTGAATCATGGATGTGAAGCTCAGACTGAAGCGACTCACCGACCGGGGCTGAAAAACCCTGTCCACTGTCTGATCAGTGATCAAAGGTCAATAACCAGAGACCAATATTTCATTTCGGCGTCCAAATCCTCCGCGGCCGCCTCGCGATCAGCGTCGGGTCTATTTTGTGCGCGAGCCGCGAGCGACCGCGTCAATCTTGGCAGGAAGTCACACAAAGAAACACGAGAGAATCCGGTCAACTTTCAAAATAAAACACCGCGATTGACAAATACGTACGTGAGGCCACTGTGTGTACGTTTGTAGCCTATTTGTGTTTATCAGGGTTCCTAGGCAAGTATGGAATAATATGGAATTTGATTTTATACATTTCCAGGTCTTGAAAAGTATGGAAAATGGAAACTATTGTATGGAAATATATTTATCTTAATACTTATTCAGTCTTATTCACATTTTGTATGTGCTATTGTAGGCTACCTAGCTACAATCTCCTGGAAATGATTTGGTTACATAATGGCATACAAATGCAGAATAATGAAAACAAATGATTAATTGCATGATTTATTAACATGAAACACATCTATTGGCTCAAATGTCACAAATTATTTGAATTTTTTTACTGAGACACTGCAAAAACTCAAAATCTTTCCAAGAATATTTGTCTTATTTCTTGTCAAAATGTCTCATTTCTAGTCAAAACTAATCTCTTTCCACTTAAAATAAGACTCATCACCTAAACATTTTAGATCATTTTCACTTGTTTCAAACAAATTTTCACTTGAAATAAATAGAAAAATCTGCCAGTGAAAGCAAGTTTTTTGTGTTTGTAATAAGAAAGAAAAACTTGCTCCACTATCAGATTTTTCTACTTTTTTCAAGTGAAAATCAGCTTGAAAGAAGTAAAACAAGCTACTTTTTATGTCATGAGTCTTATTTTAAGTATAATGAGATTTGTTTTGACTAGAAATGACATTTTGACTAGAAATAAGACAAATATTCTTGGTAAGATTTTGAGTTTTTTGCAGTGGAAGCCCGGAAATTAGGGTCTGGAAAAAGTATGGAATTTGGAAATTTAAAATGTGTAGGAACCCTAGTTTACTAATCTAAACAGAGCGCGAGAGATGAACACACACACACACACAGAGCTAAGGGGCAGAAGTGCTTCTTGACCCCCCCCTGCTCGTGTGTGGACAAGGGAGAGAGTCACGGCTGCCACATATTAATGAAAAACGCTGGATGAGCTGGTTGATAACTTTCGTTTTTACTGAGGAGGAACTATGAAGAACTAAGCTGTGACTGAAAAGAAAAGCACCTAAACCAAGTGGAAAGTTGTAACTGTGGAGTGGAAACACTGCTTTACATTGATTTAACATTTGACATTTAAAAAAAAAATCATCATTATGAAGGTGTGTGGCGGCTTTTATTTTGCCGTGGCGGTGCGCCGCGATCAATTGCATGTAGAGGAAACCCTGAATAAACAAGCTAATGACCTGATGACCTCATCCTCCAATAGATCAATCACAGTGATCGATTGACTATTAGTTGGTTGGTTTATTAAAAATTTATTAATTTTAGATAAATCTATGGTTTTGTCTCTATGGTTATTTTGTTATTATTAGGGGTGGGAGAAAAAATCGATTCACATAGATATCGCGATATCTTTTTTTGACGATTTTTAAATCGATTTTTCTTTTCAAAAATCGATTAAAAAAAAACATTTTTTTTTTTTTTTTTTAATATTGTGCAATGTGTATTTGTTAGCCTCTTTTACATGCAGAGAGTACAGGCTTTGAAAAGGGTTTAAGTTCACTTTATAATGGAGTATGTTAATTTATAGGCTCCTACAGTATTTATAGTATATTCGCCATCCAAAAAATCATGAGAAAAGGAGAAAAGCATATCGTCCCAGCCCTATTGGAAATGCTGGGCGAGCCGACCAGCGTTTCTTTACTTTCGGTTTCGTGGCGAGTCATGAGAATAACGCCGCCGAATCTCCGTTTATGGTGGGAACTACGACGGTATGTGATCGTCTTCCAACCTCTGACTTTAATTCTTGATGAATGAAAACATGAGTCTGTCTTGCACCGGTCAAAGAATTTCACGGTGCGGAGGCTCATAAATGTAGTGTGGAAACACTTCGCTTTAACAAAACTCCTCGTTGTCCCTTTTAACTCGTGTGTGTGAGGTGACGGGGCTGATGGGAAATGTAGTCTGTGTTGAGCTGATGATCGATGACATCGTCTCTCTCTCTCTCTCCAGGAGTCTCAGCGTCTGATTGGACCCCAGTGACTCCGCCCCCTCCACCATGAACCCTCTGAACCAGATGAAGGCTGGACTGGCCAACAACCCACACAGGTACACACACTCACTCACTCACTCACTCACTCACTCACTCACTCACACACACACACACACACACACACACACACACACACACACTAGTTACGGCGTAGCTACGGCGCCAACACGACGCAGAACCATAAACCAGGCTTAACGCTCCTTATGTTAAATAGTCAAATTATATTCAGATGTTTAAAGGTATAGTACGAAGGAATTCCCCCCATCTAGCGGTGCGGTTGCATATCTGAACGTATTCTTGATGTTGCATTCAGGTGAAATGGGGCAGACGTCAGACAGACAACAGACGCTGCATGTAACAGGATAAACAAGCGTCTATGTAAACAAGTGGTGTGACAACATGTTGTCATGGTGATGATGTGGTACTGTTTTACCGTCTTTCTCTGGTGGAGTAAAATGACATCCGGTTGGTTTGCCGACGGCCGTTATTATTAACGTCACCGTTTATCCATCTGTCTGTGTCTGTCCTGCTGCTTCTGTCGGTGTTTCCATAGACTCGATATAAGAGTAAAATATACCAGGACATGTATCCACCACTTTATTTTCCCATGATCCATTGCGTCACACCACAACGGAAGTCGGTTTTCAACTTCCGTTTCACCTCGTAGTAGCATTCTAGCGAGCGGCTAACTGGTAGCGTTAGCGGCTAACTGGTAGCGTTAGCCACCGGTGTAGGCACCAAATGTGGAGGCTCCGGCTGCCAAAACCGTTTTGACTAAATCTGATGTTTGTTAAGTCTAGAAAATGAATTATTGAACAAACATTAGGCTACTATTTCTGTGTGCACGTTACTGTAATTAGTCATGGTTGTCGTAGTTGTTAGCTTTGCTGCTGCTGACAGCTAACAGCAGTAGCTAAGCTAACAGCAGGACGTCAGCTGTTAAAACCCTCCCGTTGTCGGACACGACATGAAACTACTCCAGTTAGCTCAGTCATGTTGGAACTCAGATATCCGCTGGAGAAAATATTTTTTTCATGGGCCATTTATTGAGTTATTGTTTATTGACACTGCTAACGGCTAACAGCTAACGGTTAGCCCAGCTAACGGTTAGCCCAGCTAACGTTAATCTAAAATGTAATGAATGGAGTGTCATGGCGACACCCAGCGTCGTTCTCCGGAAAGTGGTGGATAAAAGAGTAAAATATCTAATAGGCTGATATGTAACGACCTGCTGACCCTGAAGCCCCGCCCCCTCCTCTGAAGCCCCGCCCCCCCACA
This sequence comes from Trachurus trachurus, assembly GCF_905171665.1. Classification (NCBI taxonomy): domain Eukaryota; kingdom Metazoa; phylum Chordata; class Actinopteri; order Carangiformes; family Carangidae; genus Trachurus; species Trachurus trachurus. The sequence continues at coordinate 2,073,700 of NC_139895.1, read as the reverse complement.
GAGCGGCAGGTGTTTCTGTACCATGTGATCCAGCTCCCTGAGAGTCATGTGACCTGTCATGTTTCCCTCCCTCCGTTTCCTTAGCGACGGCTCGTACCCCTACGACCCCTCCAGCTGGCAGCAGCAGACCAATCAGCCCACAGGGTCCCTCTCCGTGGTAACCACCGTCTGGGGGGTGACCAATCCCTCGGCCAGCCAGGTATGACATCATCATTAAGGTCTTTGTTTTCTCTCTCTCTCTCTTACACACGGTCTACATCACATGAAACACAAAATAACTAATGTGTGTGTGTGGTAAGAGGCATCATTAGACTGTTGCAAGTTGTTATATATAAAACATACACATATTGTTCTTAAATGATGAGAGTAACAAATGATAATAAAAAAAACGACAACAATATTAAATGACATCAATAGTGGTTCTGATCAGCATTCGTGTACTTTTCTAGTATCGTGGCAGAATGTTACATATTGTGCAGCTAATTTAGCAAATTGTGGATCTTCTCCCAGAAATACTTTTAACAGATCATCACCTGTTTTCCCCTGATGTGATGGATCTGCTGCACTCACTCACACAGAGAGAGAGAGAGAAGCGCACATGCATGCTAGTGGTGGTTAAAACCAAACTTATCAACCAGCAGTGTTTGCATTAAAGCAGAAGTAAGCGATCCGGTCGTTTTGGCTAATGCTGCGTTCCAGGCAGGCTTTTGAAACCGTAAATTACAGCTTCAAGTCACGATTTACGACTTTGTAGCGTTCCAGGCAACCCACTCGTGTTTTTCGACCTGTTTTACCGGTGAAAGTCACTATAACGGCCACTCGTAACTTCCGACCGGTGAACTCGTACCAGATCGAACTGGTACCACTTCACAGGTCGGAAAAATACGAGTTGCCTTGAACGCACCATAACAGTCCTCGTCCCTACGTCACCACATTCACGGCGTTCCTTGGCTGCACACACAGCCCTGCATGCCGTTCTCTCTCCTCATTGGATAAAAACTGTAGGATACGAGGAAAGTTTTCTCTTCGGCTCAGAGCAGAGCAGAGGGACTGAGAGACCCGTGTTTCAGACCAAACACTCTATGTAAGTGATTGCTGTCGGAAGATACAACTATTTAAGACTTATATTAACACAAAAATATTGCTTACTTCTGCTTCAATGAACCAGTCTGTGGCGACCGCTCATCTATTTTGGTTTCAAAACGGCGATTTTCATGCCTTGTTGTGTGTGTGTGTGTGTGTGTGTGTGTGTCAGGGCCTGGGTGGAGGCGTGATGGGGCCGGGCGCGGCGCCGGGCGGCGGGCCGATGATGGCGGGCGGCGGCGGCGGTCTGGCCGGGGGGCCGGGCGGCTACATGGGGCAGCAGGGCTACGGAGAACCCAGCAAGGCCTACATGAACCAGGGCATGTACGGACGCACGCCGGGCAGCTACGCAGGAGGACCGGGGGGCTACACGGGGAGGTGAGAGCCCGACTGGGGGGTTATCTGTCTGTCTGTTTGTCTGTAGGCCTGGGACGATAATCAATTAATCAATTAAAGGGACAACAAGGAGTTTTTAGTTTTAGTTTATTCGCTTAATAAGGGACAATGTGCAATTACATTAAAGGGATAGTAGCATTTTTTTTAAAGTGTGGTTGTATGATCTACAAATAGCCCCCAAGTACTTTAATTGCAGTAGAAGACTCTCTGCACTCCTCCCGTTAGCAACGCCAGCCCATAATAGCCCTGCCCAGAGGCTTACAACATAGTGTTGTGAATGGACCCAAAGAAACGGCCTATTTTCACGGCCTAAAAGAGGTTTTACCTGAAAAAAAAATACACAGTTCAATTGTTCGCTATAATATAATTTTTTCCAGCCCTTCAAAGTGCAGGAAAAACACAGTTTTTATTTGGACGTACAAAATTTGTTATCGTCATGGTCACAGGCTTGTCTGTCTGTCCGTTTGTCCTTCTGCTCATTTGTTTGTTTGATGAACAGAGGGAAGATAAACTTCAACTTTTTAACACAAAGTGGATTAGATTTCCAATTATTAATCAATAATCTTTTGAACTGAAGCCATTCACATCAGCAGAGAAGTTGTTGTTTGTCCATTGAAATGAAAACATTCTACATTTTATTGTTATATAGTTTATTAAAGAGTAAAACGTTTATAATTTGATTTATGTCGTCAGTATCTTCAGTTTAACTCTGTGTGTGTGTGTAGTTACCCGTCCAACCCCGGCGGCTCCAGAGGGTCAGCTGACTTCACTCAGGCCGCCGCTGCTGCTGTTGCTGCTGCTGCTGCCACGGCGACCGCCACCGCCACGGCAACCGTTGCCGCCATCCAGGAGAAACAAAACCAAGAGATGAACTACGGACAGGTGAGCGACGTCACACACCAAACTTAGGCTGTGTCCGAAACCCCCCCGTACTCTCTATCTAGTGACCAGTTGTTGTAGTGGCGTCCGAATGTTTAGTGATTATTAATGTTCACTATATAGTAGGGAGGTTAAGCAACTTTTGACTTCAAGTCATGATGCAAAGGTCCCCTTTGGCATGGAAGTACCTTAGGGTCATACAAATAAATCTATCCAAAGACACAAGTGAGATCACATTTTGTATCCGAAATAAACACGTTTTTAAAATGCCTTTTTTTAATTGAGAAAACGCATGTTAAAAGCACATTCCATTTAGAATGTCCATATAAACTACAATGTGTTCAGCTCCTGGATGTGATCTACAGCTTATTTGTGACATGATTGCAATATTTCAGGATTGTTTCTCAATTTGAATGATGAACAGGGATCTAATGCCTTTCAATCTGTAGGGTGGACTGACATAGGAAGCATAAAGTCCAGTCATGACATTCCATTATGGCTAATTTGAAATAAGAAATAAAGATACTGTAACATCATGAGATTGATAAGATGAGCATTAACAAGCATTCACAAAAGTAAAAATCTACCAAAATAATGAAGCTTACCAGTTTATCAACATTACTCTAAGAGAGGATCTTAGCCAGCTATACTGTGCAGGTGAAATAAGTCAGTCCTAATCATATGCTTTATGTGAGAGCTGCGAACCTAAACTTCCCTATATGCATATAAAAGCTGAACATTGCTTATTAAGGGCGCCCTACACTAAAATTTGTTAGTTTACTTTAGGAGCACAATGTAAAATGTTTTCAGTATCAGGTTATATAAGCCTTAAATAATGTACAGGGTCCAATGTGACCCATTTTTACATTTGAGAACAGTAAAAACATTTTTTCCTTTGACCTTAAGTTGACGTATAATATGACACAGAATGGGTCATACATGTAAATTCAACTTTTTAAAATCAACATACACAAGCAGTAACTAGTTATAGGTAGGCCTATATTTTGACCAACACAATATTTGGCTAATTGGTCTTTCCTGCCACCACTGTGATATGAATTACACCTTATTATTTAACTACTTGTAGGCTATATTTGTTGCACTCCGTCTGATGTTCAACAAATCAGTATCAGTATAGTTTTATTAATGTTGTTACATTATTAAAACCCAATATCCTGTCACACAAGCAGCTCCATGTTGTCTCAGAAGCTGTAGATCTCATCCAGGAGCTGAAGGCATCAGGGGATCTGCCTGAGTTTATATGGACATTCTAAATGGAATGTGCTTTTAACATGCATTTTCTCAATTAAAAAAAGGCATTTTAAAAACGTGTTTATTTCGGATACAAAGTGTGATCTCACTTGTGTCTTTGGATAGATTTATTTGTATGACCCTAAGGTACTTCCATGCCAAAGGGGACCTTTGCATCATGACTTGAAGTCAAAGGCCTATTTTTTGGGCTTAACCTCCCTACTAATATAGTGGCTGAATCTATCCCATAATTCACCGCCAAATGTAGTGAACATCCGATGGTCACTAACCGGAGCAAGATATCCCATCATGCATTGCAGTCACGGATCACCGTTACCACACCGGCCCAGAGCGACCGGTGTAGCTACCAAATAAATGAAGTAGTGACCGGTGTAGCTACCAAATAAATGCAGTAGTGACCGGTGTAGCTACCAAATAAATGAAGTAGTGACCGGTGTAGCTACCAAATAAATGCAGTAGTGACCGGTGTAGCTACCAAATAAATGCAAGTAGTGACCGGTGTAGCTACCAAATAAATGAAGTAGCGACCGGTGTAGCTACCAAATAAATGCAGTAGTGACCGGTGTAGCTACCAAATAAATGAAGTAGTGACCGGTGTAGCTACCAAATAAATGCAGTAGTGACCGGTGTAGCTACCAAATAAATGCAGTAGTGACCGGTGTAGCTACCAAATAAATGAAGTAGTGACCGGTGTAGCTACGCTTAATATATTGATTTACTCCTCTTTTTATGTTGGTACCTATACACCCGTAGGTCTATGCTACGCCGGCCGTTACCATGGTTGTATCCATGGTAACTACACCGGCCGTTACGATCGCGGTCGGAACGTTTTAATTACGCGACATAATACGTCATTAACTGTGCGGCGTAGTAGTAGTAGTGTCAGAAAGTGTTTTTTTATTTGACCAGGGAGTCACTATATTGAATTCACTATATAGGGAGTAGGGAGGAGGGAATGAGTGAGTGATTTCGGACACAACCTTTATTTACAACAACAATGACAAACAGGAAGTGGAGCCACTAGCCCTGCCCACTGCTGTGATGTCACTGTGATGTCACCGTGTTGTGATGTGTCATCGTGCCGTTTATTTTCCAGATGGGGGGTCCGGCCTACAACAACCAGTTCATGGCGCACTCCGGCCCCCGCGGCCCCCCCATGGCCCCGGGGGGGATGGGCCCTGGTCCAGGCGCCACGCGGGGCCCCCCCTCCATGGGCCCCATGTACGGACCAGGGGGGGGGCCCCAGCGGGTCCCCCAGCACCCCCAGCACCCACAGCACCCCCAGCATCCCCAGCACCCCGGCTACGGCCCTGGACCCCAGCAGGGCCACCTGAGGCCCCCGCAGGGCCTGAAGCGGCCCTACACCTCCGAGGTCAGGCTCAAACCAGATTAATCTGGTTCTAATCTGATTACACTAACCAGATTAATCAGAAACATTCACTTTGTGCTGACTCTTAAAGGGATAGTTCACCCAAAATTGAAATTCATGATCTCCTCCCCCTCATGTGGACTACGGGCTGTGAGAAGTTTCAGAGTCCTCCGTGGCTTCTCTGAGTTACAGGGGGTCTCGGCGTAGCAGTGCATGTCCATATGACGGTTGCAAATGGATACCAACTGTCTTCGTAACAAAAAGACACACCAAAAAACATCCAAATACCTCCATGCTGCTCGTATGTAATGTCCGTCTTCTATTGAAGCCCCGACATGAGAAATTGTCCTGAAAAAACTAGCGGAAGCTTCTCGAAGCTCCTCTTCCTGGTCCGTCCAAATCTCGCGAGATTTGCGCCAACGTCAGTGCGATTACTGCCGCTACAAACAAGCTTGAAATATAGACTTGTTTAATTTTTTTGGGACAATTTTGCATGTCGGGGCTTCAATACAAGAGGGACATTACATACGAGCAGCATGGAGGTATTTGGATGTTTTTTGGTTTGTCTTTTTGTTACGAAGAAAAGTGGTATCCATTTGCAACCGTCATATGGACATGCACTGCTACGCCGAGACCCCCTGTAACTCAGAGAAGCCACGGAGGACTCTGAAACTTCTCCCAGCCCTTAGTCCACATGAGGGGGAGGAGATAATGAGTAATGATGCAATTTCAATTTTGGGTGAACTATCCCTTTAATTATTATTTCAACATGAATGAATCAATAACCACCTGGCTCTTTGGCTCCGCCCCCTCGTCCCTCAGTCGTTCCCGGGGATGTCTCAGCAGTACGGCGTTCCTGTCGGCTCCGGTGTCAACGTGATGTCGGGTCCCGGTGGCGGCGGCGGCTCGATGCCGGGGGCGGGCGGCGGGGGCCACGGCGGCCCCCATGGCGGCCCACACGGTGGTCCTCATGGCGGTCCTCATGGCGGTCCTCATGGCGGCCCCCATGGCGGTCCACATGGTGGTCAACACGGCGGTCCCGGGCCGTACCCGGGCCAGAACCTGCAGTACCACCCAGGTGAGAGGATCGATCACTCTATGTCTGACAAAATGTTGAACTATCCCTTTAATAATTGGTTTATTGATAAATCAAATTGTTCCCATTGCCATAATCCCTATAGTCATAGCAGTAGGTTCGTTACCTTTAATTGTCGGTGCAAGCTGTTTTTAGAACGGTGGAGCAGAGCCGTGAGCTGCTCAGAGCTACGCTACGGAGGCTCATTATGGGATTTCTTGGTTTTCCTCATCAAACTCATCAAATACACAATCCAACAACTCCACAACGCTCTGAGATAATAACACAACGTTACCACACAGAGTTGTTTTAGAGGGAAATACAGAGACTGTTGATGAAAAACTGTCCCTGAAGGCAACGTGCATCAGCGGTTTTGTATGAATTTCCCTCTAAAACAACTCTGTGTGGTAACGTTGTGTTATTATCTCATAGCGTGGTGAATGTGCAGCTCACAACTTGTCCACCAGAGCGTTGTGGAGTTGTTGGATTGTGTATTTGATGAGAAATCCCATAATGAGCCTCCGTAGCGTAGCTCTGAGCAGCTCACGGCTCTGCTCCGCCGCTCTAAAAACAGCTTGCACCGACAATTAAAGGTAACGAACCTACTGCTATGACTATAGGGATTATTATGGCAATGGGCCAATTTGACTAAATGTTGAACTATCCCTTTAACCAGTTTCTCTGCCCCCCCCCCCCCCCCCAGGACCTGGAGGACCAGGCCCCGCCCCCCAGCGCTCTGGCTCCTCCCCCTCCTACCAGGGCCACAAGATGCCCCTCCCCCAGTACTCCCCCTCCGGCCCCCCCAGCTCTCAGTACTACAAGGTGAGGAGCAGGGAACCGACCGGAGCGGACCGTCGCTGGGACTCGAACCTGAGATCAGCTGATCACCTTGTTGTTGTTGTTGTTGTTGTTTGTGCAGCAGGAGCAGTTCAACGGCCAGGGGGGCGGAGCTCTGAACGCTCTGACGTCAGGCGGCGGCGGCGGCGCCTACAACTCCTTCAACCAGCCGACCGGGGTGAGAGAAGCTTCCTCACCTCAGCTGTTAGTTAGTTTAGTTAGTTAAAGGACAATTCCGTGCAAATTCAACTCGGGGCTGTATGTTCCTAACATTTTATGTCTAAAAGAAGGAATCTGAAGGTTTTCAGTTTAAAGACCCCCTCCCATGAAAATCGTGTTTTTCGTGCTTTTCACATGTTCCTGTGGCATTTTTCTTGTGTTAGAGCCAAGGGGGCAGTTGTGGGTCTGAGAAGTGAAGTCACTTCCTCGTTCAACAAACTGCAATCCCCTCGGCTTCCTCTGGGGGCTGGTGTCAGAAAGCAGCATTCCTCATAGACCCCCATGTTAAAATCACCGATTTTACATCCTCAATAAACATGTTAAAAGCCTGGTGTCAGAACGTTTTTTAGTCTCAACCGATAGTTTCTACCCCCGCACACACTCTGAGGGGGGTGAATTTTTTTTTAACTCTACCGTTTTACTGTTATTAGGTTAAAACTCTGGCCAATTAGGGCGCGGAAACGTTGAGTGACAGGCCCGAGCAGCTCCGGAGACAGGCTGCTTCGAGGCCAGTGGGCGGGTTCTTGGCCGGCCAATCCAACATGGCGCCGTTCAGGCCGCCATGTTGGAGTCACAAAAAAACGACTCCCCAAAACCAACGGGTGACGTCACGGACGCTACGTCCATTCTTTTTACAGTCTATGGTTAGAGCACATAGCAGCAGAAAAGGAAGTGCAAAATTGCATTTCTGAGTTTTTCTGCCTTCAAACTGCTGTGAACCAATGGCAGACTCAAACTGGCAGTTTCAGGGAGACTGGAGGTGACGTGTCACAACCCCAGGGGAGGGCACTAGTGCTACAAGCTCCCGCCCCGCTCTGCATCTGGCTCAGAGGTGAAAGTCTTGGCAGCTCGGTGTAGCTGTCAGGGTATAACAGGTATAGCTCACCTGGTAGAGCAGCTTGCACCATGAGCAAGGACTATGTTCCAGTCTGGGATCGAATCCCAGTGAGGAGTTTTACGCTAAACGCTCTGAATCTGTAATTGTACAATGTCCAGCTGTCAGCGAGCGGGGGGGGGGTGCGAGGAGGTGGCTGGGCTGGTGCAGAGCAGCGCAGTCTCCGCCCACCCCCCAGAGGTGCATTGCTAATGAGCTGGTTTTAAAATGACCAAAAAGGGTCGCGGGAGGGGGACTTTAATGTCACAGTTATGCGGTAGTTGTGTCTGTCCCTGCATCGCCACGGCAACGATGAATGTGAGCGGATTGAAGTTCTGCTGCTTAGGCTGTTTCCATCCCTCAAAGCCACAGACAGCGTCAGATGGAGACTCAAACATGCACCAAGAAGTTTATTTACTTCAAGCAAGCCGACATGTTTGTAAAACTAGATCTAATTCAAGTCCAAGTTGACGCTCGGTGTGTTCAGGTGCAGTGGGAAGCTCCCGTTTGTGTCATAAACACAGGAATATCAACTCTGGACTTGCTTGAAGTAAAAAAAAAACTTCTCTGCGCATGTTTGAGTCGCCACCTGACGCTGTCGGTGGAAAAAAATGTACACTTGAAGCAAGTCCAGAGTTGATATTCCTGTGTTTATGACACAAACGGGAGCTTCCCACTGCACCTGAACACACCGAGCGTCAACTTGGGTCTCGACTCCGCCAGACTTTGAATTAGATCTAGTTTTACAAACATGTCGGCTTGTTGAAGTAAATAAACTTCTGGCTGCATGTTTGAGTCTCCATCTGACGCTGTCTGTGGCTTTGAGGGATGGAAACAGCCTTAGCAGCAGAACTTCAATCCGCTCCCATTCATCGCTGCCGTGGCGACGCGGGGACAGACACAACTACCGCAAAACAGGAGCAATTAAACTGAACATCTTCAGATTCCTTCTTTTAGACCTAAAATGTTAGGAACATACAGCCCCGAGGTGAATTTGCCCGGAATTGTCCTTTAACGTTCACTCTGCAGCTTGTTTCATAGCTGACTCTCTCTCTCTCTCTCTCTCTCTCTCTCTCTCTCTCTCCCTCAGCCGGGGCGAGGGTTGCCAGGTTACCCCTCCTCCCCGGTGCCCGGTAACCCGACTCCTCCCATCACGCCCAGCAGCTCCATGGCGCCGCCCTACATGTCGCCCGGCAACAGCGACGTCAAGCCGCCGCCCTCGTCCTTCCTGCCCGACATCAAACCCAACATCGCCAACCTGGTCCCGCCCCCTCCCACAGGTACGATGACACGACCACACCTCACCTCAGCAATCTGACATATGTAATCTGATTACCTTCAGTTCATAATCTGAGTATCTGTAGTTTACAATCTGATTATTTTAAATTAAAGGGATAGTTCGGGTCTTTTGACATGAATCTATATGGCGTCCCCATCAGCAGTTACGTGCTGTGACGGTGACTTTCCCGTGAGCGGAGTTCTGGTCTGGTTTCGGTGCTGAGGAATGTAGTCCGGCTCGTTGGCTGGGTTCACGAAAATAAAGTGTTTTGCTTCTCAAAACAATATAATATGCGTTCAAAAGAGTGATACATTTGCATCACAAAACCGTTGTTCATGAAAAAGTCTGACCTCATAATCGCTTGGCGCTATTTTCTCTCCCTGCGTATCACTCTCTCTGTCTGCCCGCTCTAACTCCATCTGACGAGGTTCAGCATCACATCAGGTTCATAAAGCTCTCCCTTTGGCTCTGTGCTAAAACAAGGGATGGCTTCATCACTTGTGTCATAATCAGATATGTTTACTTGAACTATCGGAGCAGTAAACTCAGTGAAACAGCTGATGGAAACGCCCACAGTCGTCTATAGGCGGCAGCGCGCAATGATACGGAGGGAGAGAAAATAGCGATTGCGAGGTCAGATTTTTTCGTGGACAACGGTTTTGTGATGCAAATGTATCACTCTTTTGAACGGATATTATATTGTTTTGAGAAGAAAAACGCTTTATTTCCGTGACCCCAGCCAACTAGTCGGACTACATTCCTCAGCACCGAAACCAGGCCAGAACTCCGCTCACGGGGCACAGTCACTGTTGATGCACATAACTGTAAACATAAACTGTAAACTAAGAATTCTTTTATCCCAACTTCTATCAAATTTCTTAACGAGTCTGTGCAATAATTCTTATAGTGCTCTTACCATGGTGAATTTATGAGGTGTATGTATGTGCTATGTTGTGGGATGTGTGCAATATGTGCTATGTTATGGGATATGTGCAATGCTGTTGGATTAATATGGCTGAGGTGTATTGTTCTTTTTGTTTTTTGTTTTTGTCATTGTGGCCATCAAGGCATTTATGGAGCAGCTACAGTGTCCAAGACAAATTTCCCTTAACGGGACAATAAAGTTTATCGTATCGTATCGTATAACTGTTGATGGGGATGACATATAGATTCATGTCAAAAGACCCGAACTATCCCTTTAATCTGATTATCTTCAATGAATAATCCGATTACCTTTAGTTAATTGACTTATCTTCGGTTTATAATCAGATGACCTTCTTTCTCTCTCATGATGTCAGCAGTGTGTAAACCTCTCGGTGCTCTCAGGTTGTGATGTCACGATGTCTGTCCACTTCCTGTCCCCAGGTAACCCTAGCGACGACCTGCGTCTGACCTTCCCTGTGCGCGACGGCGTCGTGTTGGAGCCGTTCCGCCTGGAGCACAACCTGGCCGTCAGCAACCACGTCTTCCAGCTGCGCGAGTCCGTCTACAAGACGCTCATCATGAGGTGAGGCCCCGCCCACGGCCCGTTGCCACGCCGACGCCCACGCCCCGTTGCCACGCCGACGCCGCTCGGAGCTGCATCGTTACTCACTGTGTCTCTCTGTGTGTGTGTGTGTGTGTGTGTGTGTGTGTGTGTGTGTGTGTGTGTGTGTGTGTGTGTGTGTGTGTGTGTGTGTGTGTGTGTGTGTGTGTGTGTGTGTGTGTGTGTGTGTGTGTGTGTGTGTGTGTGTGTGTGTGTGTGTGTGTGTGTGTGTGTGTGTGTGTGTGTGTGTGTGTGTGTGTGTGTAGGCCGGACCTGGAGCTCCAGTTCAAGTGCTACCACCACGAGGACCGACAGATGAACACCAACTGGCCCGCCTCCGTCCAGGTAACACTTCCTGTTTATGTTTGTTTTAAAATGTTCATTAGTTTTTATTTTTATTCAGTTTTTCAGTTTGCTTTTTTTTTTTTTCAGTTTAGTTTTATTTAGTTAAAAAAGTGATGAATCAGTTTTATGTTAAAGGGACAACGAGGAGTTTTGTTAAAGCGAAGTGTTTCCACACTACATTAATGAGCCTCCGCACCGTGAAATTCTTTGACCGGTGCAAGACAGACTCATGTTTTCATTCATCAAGAATTAAAGTCAGAGGTTGGAAGACGATCACATACCGTCGTAGTTCCCACCATAAACGGAGATTCGGCGGCGTTATTCTCATGACTCGCCATGAAACCGAAAGTAAAGAAACGCTGGTCGGCTCGCCCAGCATTTCCACCACCACTAATAATAACAAAATAACCATAGAGACAAAACCATAGATTTATCTAAAATGGACCATTAACAAGTGGTAACGGAGATTCATCCACATTAATATCAGACTGTTTTATAACCAAATAGAAACTCCTCGTTGTCCCTTTAATTTTTATTTTGAGGAATTGACTACATATATACACATAACACAAATAGACTGTCGCTTCTTTTTTTTCCAATCGCTTTTCGTCAGTGTTCTTTGATCTTTTGAACAAATCTGTCTCGAATGAGAGCAGAGCTTTGTTTGTAACGCTCAGCGTCGTCACGTAAATTGGCGGGTTGACGCGGGTCTGGCGTTCCCACTGCGAGCCGATCGGAGCCGAGCCGATTGAAGCCGATTTTAACACCGAGTCGCTTGATGAGTCAACGAGGGTCAAACGACTCCGTGTGTCTTTCCCACTGCCACCAAAAGCCGATTGTTAGCGGGTTTAAACAGGTTTTTTGACCAGTGGGAAAGGGGTGTAAGAAACACACAGATCTGCACGTTTCTTATACTTTCCATTCATTCATGGTATTTAGAAATCAGCTGTCAGAGAGAGAGAGAGAGAGAGCAGCCTCGTTTGGTGATAAGAAGAACAAGTTTTCTGGTGTAGGAACATGAGGAGAAAAAACATTATGCAGGTTTTCTGTAACATTATAAAATGTTATCTGACTCTAGTTTACTTTACTTCTGTGTAGCATCGAGACCTGGAGGTTGGAGCTAGTTCTTCTTTTTCTTTTCTTTCTTGGACAAAAGTTTTGATTTCATTTCAGTTTACTAGATAATTTGTTCACTGCTAGTTTTAGTTTTAGTTTTAGTTTTAGTTCTAGTTTTAGTTACTATAACAACCGTGCTGAGTGGTCTGGTGTTTCCTTCTTCCAGGTGAGCGTGAACGCGACTCCTCTGACCATCGAGCGCGGCGACAACAAAACATCCCATAAGCCTTTGTACCTGAAGCAGGTGTGTCAGCCGGGCAGGAACACCATCCAGATCACCGTCACCGCCTGCTGCTGCGTAAGACTCACACACACACCTCACACACCTCACACACACCTCACACACCTCACACACACCTCACACACACCTCACACACACCTCACACACACCTCACACCTCACACACCCCTCACACACCTCACACACACCTCACACACCTCACACACACCTCACACACACCTCACACACACCTCACACACACCTCACACACACCTCACACACACCTCACACACACACCTCACACACACGTCACCTCCAGTTTCGGTTTATTTTATTTGGTCGATTAGGTCAGGGTATCCGCGGGGTCTTGAAAAGTATTAAAAGGTGATAAATCAATCTTAGGAAAATTAAGACCCTTAAAAAGTCTTAAAAAGTATTTTCTTGACCTTATAAAGTCTTAAATTTTGAAGGTATTGTTTCTGAATTAGCTGTCCAAGAGTTTGAGTCCTAGAAAACATTGTGAAAGTGTGTGAATTTATTCATTTTATTAAAAAACAAAGATGAACCGGTACATAAAAAAGAAAAGAAGATTGTTGTTTTTTTGTTGTTTTTTTAAAGAGTGGAGCAATGTTTTTTTGATAAACTTTGCCTTTGATTTATTATCCTAGCCTATTATGAATTATGTTGTATCATAGTGGTTTATAGTCTTTATCACAAACTAAAACTGTTGAGTTAAAAGTGTCACTGATGTAAATGGTTACAGCTTGAAGTGGCGGTGAGGTGTTGAAAAAGTCTTAAAAAGGTGTTAGAATTAACTTCAAGATTCCTGTAGAAACCCTGTAGAAACAACTGACATAGTGCATTGAATGGTCAGTGCAACATGGACCAACATGGACCAATAATAGCTTATTGTATGAAAATGTTTTATTATTGTGTCTGTTCCCTTTGTGCATCAAGATCTGCACTTACAAGATGAAGATAAAGAGAAAAATAATAAAACGGACAGGATTATAGTGACTTATATTTGCAAAACAAAGGAGAAGAGAACAGACAAGCTTGACTTCCAGCTTTTACAATGTGTCATGATATTATTGCCCTGTAGTTGTCAATAATGTTGAATTTATGCTTTTTTTTATTATTTGTATTAGTGAGCTCAAGTTTTTTAATTCATAGTCCATATTCCAAAGTTTTACTCCCTTTATAGACGTACAATGACTTTTCATGCTAGTGCTTGGATGACTTTTTTTGAAGATGGAAATATTGGGTGTATATTTGTTTTGTAGGTGTTCCCCCATACTTCCAGACAATAACTCATAAAGAATTCTATAAAGTGGTAAAATTACTTAAAAAAAAAAAGTATTTCTCAAAAAAAAAGAAAGTTAAACATTGACTAGAAAAAAGTGGTAAAAATTTCTTTTTAAAAAAAATGTATTTCTCAAAAGAAAAGTGGAAACATTTCTAGAATTTTTTTTTTTTAAATTTTAGAAAAAGTGGTAACATTTCTTAAAAATATATATATATTTCTCCCCCAAAAAAAGTTAAACATTTTCTAGAAAAAAGTGGAAAAATCTTCTAGAAAAAAGTTTGTTTTTTTTAATTCTAGAAAAAGTGGTAGAATTTTTAATTTTTTTTAATTATTTCTCGAAAAAAAAAGTTAAACATTTACTAGAAAATGTGGTAAAAAAAATCTTTTAAAAATGTATTTCTGAAAAAAAGTTTTACATTTTCTAGAAAAAAGTTATGAAAAAAAAGTTTTTGAAAAAATTCTAGAAAAAGTGGTAAAAAATGTATTTTAAAAAATATTTCTAAAAAAAAAAGTAAAAAAAATTCTAGAAAAAAGTGGAAAAATGTGTCAATTTTTTTTTAATTCTAGAGAAAGTGGTAAAGTTTCTTTAAAAAAGAAATTCTTTCTCAAAAAAAAAGTTAAACATTTTCTAGAAAAAAGTGGAATAATGTGTCAATTTTTTTTTTTTTTTTTATTCTAGAAAAAGTGGTAAAATTTCTCAAAAAAAAAAAGTTTTAAAGACATTTCTATAAAAAGTTGTGGACCCTTGAACCGTGAGAAGCTCTGCTCTCCACCACAGACGGTGATTTAACTGTTTCTCTCTCTGTCCAGTCTCACCTGTTAACTGTTAGTTTCTCTCTGTCCAGTCTCACCTGTTAACTGTTAGTTTCTCTCTACAGTCTCACCTGTTAACTGTTAGTTTCTCTCTACAGTCTCACCTGTTAACTGTTAGTTTCTCTGTCCAGTCTCACCTGTTAACTGTTAGTTTCTCTGTCCAGTCTCACCTGTTAACTGTTAGTTTCTCTCTGTCCAGTCTCACCTGTTAACTGTTAGTTTCTCTCTACAGTCTCACCTGTTAACTGTTAGTTTCTCTCTGTCCAGTCTCACCTGTTAACTGTTAGTTTCTCTCTGTCCAGTCTCACCTGTTAACTGTTAGTTTCTCTCTCTACAGTCTCACCTGTTAACTGTTAGTTTCTCTGTCCAGTCTCACCTGTTAACTGTTAGTTTCTCTCTGTCCAGTCTCACCTGTTAACTGTTAGTTTCTCTGTCCAGTCTCACCTGTTAACTGTTAGTTTCTCTGTCCAGTCTCACCTGTTAACTGTTAGTTTCTCTGTCCAGTCTCACCTGTTAACTGTTAGTTTCTCTGTCCAGTCTCACCTGTTAACTGTTAGTTTCTCTGTCCAGTCTCACCTGTTAACTGTTAGTTTCTCTCTACAGTCTCACCTGTTAACTGTTAGTTTCTCTATCTACAGTCTCACCTGTTCGTGCTGCAGCTGGTCCACCGGCCGTCGGTTCGCTCGGTGCTGCAGGGGCTGATGAAGAAGAGGCTGCTGCCGGCCGAGCACTGCGTCACCAAGAGTAAGTCAACGCACCACGCTCTTATTTTGTAGGAGGCTCACAGCTGAGTTAAAGGTTTTGGAACGGGATTTTCAAAATAAAATGAAACGGTAAAATGTGATTGGTCTGTGTCTGGAGTCGGACTGTGACATCATCCTCTTCCTCCTCTTCCTCGTCCTCCTCTTCCTCTTCCTCCTCCTCTTCCTTCCTCCTCCTCTTCTTCTTCCTCCTCCTCTTCCTCCTCTTCCTCCCTCCTTCTCTTCCTCCTCCTCCTCCTCCTCTTCCTCCTCCTCCTCCTCTTCCTCCTCCTCCTCCTCCTCCCCATCTTCCTCCCTCCTCCTCCTCCTCTTCCTCCTCCTCCTCCTCTTCCTCCCTCTTTTCCTCCTCTTCCTCCCTCTCCCTCCTCCTCTTCCTCCTCCTCCTCCTCTTCCTCCCTCTTTTCCTCCTCTTCCTCCCTCTCCCTCCTCCTCTTCCTCCTCCTCCTCCTCTTCCTCCCTCTTTTCCTCCTCTTCCTCCCTCTCCCTCCTCCTCCTCCTCCTCCTCCCCCTCTTCCCCCTCTTCCTCCTCCTCCTCCTCCTCCTCTTCCTCCTCCTCCTCCTCCTCCTCTTCCTCCCTCTCCCTCCTCTTCCTCCTCCTCCTCCTCCTCCTCCTCCCTCCTCCTCTTCCTCCTCCTCCTCCTCCTCCTCCTCTTCCTCCCTCAGTCAAGAGGAACTTCAGCAGCGGTTCGATTCCCGGGACGCCCGGGCTGAACGGCGAGGACGGCGTGGAGCAAACGGCCATCAGAGTCTCGTTAAAATGTCCCATCACGTTCCGGCGCATCCAGCTTCCCGCCAGAGGCCACGACTGCCGACACATACAGGTCAGAGCAGCGGCCAATCACAGGCAGCGCCCCGACGACGCCGTTATGCCGTTACTAAAGTAGTCTTAAAGTTCCACTACAAGAACAAAGAATTAGTCTCTAACACGTTATTTAGATGTTGCATGGTGGAAAAACGAGGATCTAGAAGAAGTGTTGGGCAAATAACTCTGGAAAAGTATTTAAATTACTGATTACTCCTTTTAAAAGTAGTCAAGTTACTGTTCAAGTTAATTTGGATGTTTCATAGTGTGTGTTTTGGACGATTCAAAAGTGAACTCTATCCGCCGCCATTATATGAAAACCCGTCGCCACCCTTCCTTGGCACGACGGTGAGGAGATGATTGGTGAATTATCGATTTTGGGTGAAGTATCCCTTTAATGAGATTTCAGAATCCCGCTAGAAGCTCCCACCTGCAAGTAACGCGAGGACTGATTTCAAAATAAAGGAGCTCCATCCGACTGCTCTGATATTCTCTGAGGTGGAGTTCTGTAACAACACAGAGACAATAAGAAACTTTAGTGAGCTTTTACTTTGAAAATCTACATCACCTTGCAAACTATGCAGTTGAATCTGTTTTGGAAGGTCACCTTTATTTTGAAATCCATCCTCACACGCTCTTCCTGTTGTATAAACAAAACCAAGGATGAGTCGAGTCTAGAAGTGGAGCGTTTACATGTCATGGGTCTGATGATGTGGGAGAGACGAGAAGGAGGCGTTACCGAGGAAACGGAGGCAGCGGAGTGCCCGCCTGGTTTCCACGGTTACGTTGGTTCAGACTGACTTTGTGTTTGTTTGTTTGTTTGTTTGTTTGTTTGTTTGTTCACAGTGTTTTGACCTGGAGTCGTATCTGCAGCTCAACTGTGAGAGAGGAACCTGGAGGTGCCCTGTGTGCAAGTACGCAACACACACACACGCAACACACACACACACACACACACAACACACACACACACACACACACACACACACACACACACACACACACACACGCACACACTCCACACAAGTTTTTTAAATTCTAGAAAAAGTGGTAAAATTTCTTTTTAAAAAAAGTATTTGAGAAAAGAAAAATTAAAACTTTTCTAGAAAAAAGTGGGAAAATTCATAGAAAAAGTGGTAAATTTCCTTTAAAAAACAAGTTATTTCTCAAAAAAAAGTTAAAGATTTTCTTAAAAAAAAGTGGAAAAATGTATCAAAAAAGGTTTTTAAAAAGTCCAGAAAAAGTGGTAACATTTCTTTAAAAAAAAGTTTAAAATTTTTTAGAAAAAAGTGGAAAAATTGTAGCCTGCCAAGCCAGACTATATCATTAACATGTCTAGGCTGTCTTTCAAACTGCCTCTGCACCAATAGGGTAGCGCTACGACCAATCAGAGCAAAGAGCAGGATGACGTTAGCCTGACAAGCCAATTAAAATGTATGTCGTCATGGCGTTAAGCCGCCCAACGACTCTCTAAACAGATAGAGCGCTGTGATTGGTCAACACAAACGGTGTTGGAGACTCAAAACGTTCCTATGGCTCGTTTCTAGACCTACGGAGCAAATAGATCTGCTGCTGCTAGGGGGCAGAGAGATTTATAGGCTAGCAAAATTTATCAAAAAGAAAAAACAGTTAAATATTTACTTGTGATTCAAGTAAATATTTAACTTTTTTTTTTTTGAGAAATATAAAAAAGAAAAAAAAGAAATGACCACTTTTACTGCATACCACATGTTCCACGCCTCCTCTCTGACCTGTTTCTGTGTGTGTGTGTGTGTGTGTGTGTGTGAGCAGTAAGACGGCGCTGCTGGAAGGCCTGGAGGTGGATCAGTACATGCTGGGGATCCTCATCTACGTTCAAAAGTAAGAAACTTTATTTACACTCGGTGAGCAGTAGGGCTGGGCCAAAAAAATCGATTTTTATATTAATTTTTTTTGGGGACGACCAATCTTTATTGTACGATCATGTATTCTGTGCCATTACACTCGACAAAGTCAAATTGTTTTTGTATATAACTTATCATGTATTGTCAAGTGTTTGGTTCAACCTGCTCTTGTTTAAGGAAAGAAAAGAAAATCACAATAATTGAAATATAAAATCGCAATACTTGGTAAAATCGAATCGCAATACTTGTTTAATCAGAATCACAATTTAAAGAGCAACTAAACCCCTCAGTTTTGGATGACGTGCTCTAAGCTGGAAATTCAAAAAATGCCTTGATTATGGGCGGAGTTCCAGGAGCACTCTCCGATCCCCCCTCCCCCCTCTCCCCCCTGCGCCGCATTCACACCCGCGAAATCACACAAAAGAGAAAAAAAAGTAATAAACACACATGACAGACACTACTAGGAGAGGACCCTAGAGCTGTTAGCAGCTGTTAGCAGCCGTTAGCCGCAGCAGAGCAGCTAGACTGCCTAGCAACCGTTAGCGGCAGGCAGCAGCCGGTGCTGATTGGTCAGGGAGCTGGTGGCCGGTGACGAAAGCTGCCTCCAAAACGTCATCTGCCTCCATCTCAGCCAATAGAAAAATGTGATTGTAATAGCCGTGTTTCAACCCATAGAGGGCAGTCACTCTACATTTTTACTACAAAATACACCAAATTGAAATATTTTGACTAAAATGTCAAAAGTTGGACCAGAATCCCCCTCTCCCTTCTCCTTAGGAGGTCTTTCACCTCCTACCAGGCCACTGCCTTAATAAGAATGTATTCTTAGCAATTCTTGCCTGGTCAAATAAAGGTTTACTACTACTACTACTACATCAATCGACGACACTACCTTATAGGGGTGGGAGAAAAAACCGATTCACATATATATCGCGATATCTTTTTTGACAATTTTTAAATCGATTTATTTTTCAAAAATCGATTTTTTTTTTGTTGAAAAAAATAATATTTTTTTTGAAAAAAAAATTATTTTGGTTTTTTTTTTTTTTTTTTTTTTTACATTTTTTTTAATATTGTGTAATGTGCATTTGTTCGCCTTTTTTACATACAGAGAGTCCAGGTGTTGAAAAGGGTTTAAGTTCACTTTATAATGGAGTATGTTAATTTATAGGCTCCTACAGTATTTGTGTGCAGATAAATGTTAAAAACGCTAAAGACTAAAAATCGAGAGAATCGCCAATATCGTAGAATCGCAATTTAAATCGAATCGCCATCCAAAAAATCGTAGAAGAATCGAATCGGGAGAAAAGCATATCGTCCCAGCCCTACTACCTTATACCCAAATACATTTGTTTTCAGCAGAAAAAAGTGGTTTAGGGGTTTAGTTGCTCTTTAAATCGAATCGGGACCCAAAAATCGTTGGAGAATCGAATCGGCACAAAAGCGTATCGGTCCAGCCCTAGTGAGCAGACGGCGCCTTGAGGGGTCAGAGGTCATAGCCTGCCCGTGTCTCTGTGTGTGTGCAGCTCGGAGTACGAGGAGATCACCATCGACCCGGTGTGCAGCTGGAAGCCGGTGCCGGTGAAGCCCGACCTGCACGTGAAGGAGGAGCCTGACGGTCCGGTGCTGAAGCGCTGCCGCACGATGAGCCCCAGCCACATGGTGCTGCCCAGCGTCATGGAGATGATCGCCTCGCTGGGCCCCGCCCCCTCCTCCTCCTCCTCCTCCGCTAACCCCCCTCCCCCCTCCTCCTCCTCCCCCATGCCCTACCCCGGGGGCAACAACAGCAGCAACACGCCCGACTACCCCGGACCAGGTGGGTGGAGCCGCATCGCATTTAGTCCAGGCAAAATAGCGTTTTACGACAGACTAATTGTCACAGAAGGTTTTTCACCATACATCATTTCTATGAGGTGTCTAGAACAACATAGTAAAAGTCCTAAGAAATCCTAGTTGGAGAAATATGTTTAATTCTCATCGATCCAAGATGGATTTACTCTATATAAAGTCTATGGTGCCAATAAGGCCAGACAACAATACACCACAATGGGACTATTTTCTTCCTTTACTCCTACCACAATGAAACTTTACACAATGAAAATATCCATGAAAAGTAACATTTCTGTATCTCAAGTTTCTTGGAAAGTTAATTTTAAATATGCAAATGAGCTGAAGCCATAAAGCTGCAAGCAGCAAAAACAGGGGCCAAATAACTTAACACATTCATGTCCATTCAGTAAGTTAACCTATGCATATACACAATCTGATGTCACTTGCCACACTTACCTGGGTCACTACGTAGTTGCCACAAAAAGACTTATATTGACCTTAAGAATTAATTGCACAGTCTTGTCTCCAGTTGCTTTCTAAATTGATTTTTTTATTAGCGAACAAGCCTTACCTAACGACTTTCCTCCCAGTTTGCAGAGAACATCAGAAGAAAGTCAGAATACATTAAAGTCGTTTCAACGACTGTCAGTGATATGTTAAATATGCTGTTATGTTCAACGACATATGAGAGGAACTAAGAACATCATGGACAAGTTACGTACTTTCCGGACTATAGAGCACCTGAGTAGAAGCTGCACCAGCTAAATTTTAAAAGAAAATACATATATAGGCCGCACTTGAATATAAGCTGCAGCTTTTCATGTTGTAACATGAGATATTCACACAGAAAGACAGTAGGAACTGTGACAGTCTGTTCTGGTGACGCTCCTCTCCTCCATGTGCATCTGTTTACAACCAAGCCGGAGAAAAATCAATAAATGGAGCGTCTGGATAACGTTACATAACATATACCATGTTACAGCGTGTGTGTTTGTGTAGTTTTAACCGTCATAAGATTACGGGTTACAGAGCGCAGTTGTGTCGCAGTGCAGAGACGAGAGCTGGGACAACTTTTTTGCGAATTTACTGCCTTTTTTCCAAATTTCTGGTGTTTCCTTCCAAGTATTTATTCGCATTTTTTGAAAATGCGAATAAGAAAAGGTGGATGGAAATGCAACTAGAGACAAGTTGGGTCCGTTTTGGCCCATATGGATCTCAGTTTATAGACTAGTTGTTGTTGGTCTCTTTTTTCTTTCTCCCACCTTGTGCTCTGCTTTCAGACTGCGCTGTTTTTCCTCTAACGTTGCGGCTCTGTGACCGACTATAGGCAAGCCTGCGCATTAATCCGTGCTAGCTCTCAGCCTAGAACTCAAATATGGAAAACGAGGAATTTTTTCTTGTTTTTTTTTGTGTTGAATTAAAAAAACAAAATAATCCGTCACTTTTTTATTGTTTTATTTAAATTTTTTATCGCCAATTGAAAATGTAAACGTGTTGCACAGACTGTGATGATGTAATAATGTGTTTGTGATCAGCTGTATTGATCCGTGTGTGTGTGTGTGTGTGTGTGTGTGTGTGTGTGTGTGTGTCCTCAGCTCCGTCCTACCCCCCTCCCCCCCAGTCCTCCAGCTTCTCAGACTTCTCCGGTCCGGGAACGCCGGGGGTGGGGGGCGACTTCTCCTCCCCCGGCCCGCCCCCCCTCTCCTACCAGTCTGAGCTCTCCAGCGCCCTGCTCACCCCCGACAAGCCCCCGCCCCACCCGCTGGCAGCACAGGTACGCACACCTTCACCTTCACCTTCACCTTCATCAAATGTTGTTGTTTTTCTGTCATTAAAGGGATAGTTCCACATTTTGGCTAATTCCCCCATGGAATAGGTTCATTTTCATCACCTTTTAACTATCGGTGCATGTTGTTTTGAGATTGGCGGGGCAGAGACGTGAGCTGCTCAGTGAACACAATGGAGGTGAACGGTCCAGGTCCCCTGTCCCTCATCAAACTCATCAAATCCACAATCCAACAACTCCACAACGCTCTGGTGGACAAGTTGTGACCTGCACATTCACCACGCTATGAGATAATCATGTAACATCATGTAACGTTACATACATAACACATGAATCAAATACTCTGAACTACTTTCTCTTCTGAAATCCGCCCACAGCCGTGTCTGGAATGTAGTTCCGGCTGCTTTTGCCTCTAAAACAACTCTGTCTAATGTTACATCATAGGCTCTCAAAGTGGCGTTCAAGGGGGTCCTCAACATTTTCTTGAAATTTTCCCCTGTCTTTCTATAATTAAAAAAAAAAAAATTCTTTTACTTTTTTGAGAAATTATTATTATTATTTGAGAGATTTTTCCACTTTTTTCTAGAATTTCTTTTGAGAAATTTTACAATTTTTTTTTGTAGATTTTTTTTTTTTTTTGAGAAATGTTCCCACTTTTTTTTCTAGAAAATTTTAAACTTTTTTTTTTAGAAATCTTACCACTTTTTCCCAGAAACTTCTCTACAATATTTCCAAAAATTGACACCATTGGCCTTAATTTTAACGTACATGGACGAAAAAAGTAACATTCTTCAGTCTAAGAACAAATATTTGTGTATTTCTGGTGTTTGCTTCAAAATGTTGTCTAGCGGGGTCCGTGGTCTAATTTGTGTCAGTTTAGGGTCCTTGATGTAAAACAGTTTGAGAACCTCAGAGTTACGTGATTATCTCATAGCGTGGTGAATGTGCAGCTCACAACTTGTCCACCAGAGCGTTGTGGAGTTGTTGGATTGTGTATTTGATGAGTTTGATGAGGGAAACCAAGAAATCCCATAATGAGCCTCTGTAGCGTAGCTCTGAGCAGCTCACGGCTCTGCTCCGCCCATCTCAAAACAACATGTACCGATAATTAAAGGTGATGAACCTACTGCTGTGACTATAGGGGATTATGGTGAGAGGAGGATCTGAATAAATGTTGAACTGTCCCTTTAAGAACAAAGTCTCCCTCCTCCTCCTCCTCCAGATGTCGGTCTCTGGACGTTTGGACTCCACTTCCCATGGTGCTTCTCTCTCCCAGCAGCAGCAGCAGCAGCAGCAGCAGGGTCTCCATGGCAACTCCCAAATGGGGGGCGGCAACCAGATGATGCAGCGTAGCAACCAGAATCCCCGTCTCCAAGGCGACGGCTCCTTCGGGCTCGGGGGGTCTGCAGAGGTTCCTGAACCTTCTCTGGACGTAAGAACAAACACACACACACAATAATACGTTTATTTTTATCTGTCACACATACACACACAGTTTTAAAGGGATACGCCAACATTTTTTTTTCCGTGTCTTGCCTCACCATGACCAGCAGATAGACACCATCCTTTCGACTGTGCGTGCAGCAACAAGGGAAATAGAGCCGTATCGCCGTAATTAGCTTAGCTCAAACACTGGAAGTGTATAGGTAGTGTTAGCCTGCCTCCACCTAAAGTCTCTAATTAGCTTAGCTCAAACACTGGAAGTGTATAGGTAGTGTTAGCCTGCCTCCACCTAAAGTCGCTAATTAGCTTAGCTCAAACACTGGAAGTGTATGGGTAGTGTTAGCCTGCCTCCACCTAAAGTCGCTAATTAGCTTAGCTCAAACACTGGAAGTGTATAGGTAGTGTTAGCCTGCCTCCACCTAAAGTCGCTAATTAGCTTAGCTCAAACACTGGAAGTGTATGGGTAGTGTTAGCCTGCCTCCACCTAAAGTCGCTAATTAGCTTAGCTCAAACACTGGAAGTGTATAGGTAGTGTTAGCCTGCCTCCACCTAAAGTCGCTAATTAGCTTAGCTCAAACACTGGAAGTGTATAGGTAGTGTTAGCCTGCCTCCACCTAAAGTCGCTAATTAGCTTAGCTCAAACGCTGGAAGTGTATAGGTAGTGTTAGCCTGCCTCCTACCCGAGCTGAAATCAGCAGTCAGAAGCTGGTTTCATTTTAGCTCTAAACTCTGTAAATATATCACTTTATCCACATTTCAAACATGTTTAGGTGAGAAAGTAGCCGTTTAGATCAGCAGTGTGTCGTTAATTTGTCTAAATACCAGCTGTTTACAATTTTGTTCAGACGAATTCGGCGCTACTCAAGCTAGCCGTTGTGACCAACACACTTCCGGTTACTTTCACAAAATAAAACACCCGTTGCCCTTTACATACAGAAAACCATGACGATAGTTTGTGCTTTTACTTTGAAATAGGAAGCTAACCTACCCTCGATGTAGCTAGCTTGAACCAAAATAAAGCGTCTTTGCTTGAACCCTCCGTTTTGACCGATCTCGTCCCGTTAGCGGCATTTGACCGCTCAAGATGCCTTACCGGAGAGTTTTGTCAGCTCTGAGACGAAGATCGGCACGCCGGTTTCTGTTTAGAGTTGCTGAAGAGTTTCTCTGATGACTTTAGGTGGAGGCAGGCTAACACTACCCATACACTTCCAGCGTTTGAGCTAAGCTAATTAGCGACTTTAGGTAGGAGGCAGGCTAACACTACCTATACACTTCCAGTGTTTGAGCTAAGCTAATTAGCCACTTTAGGTAGGAGGCAGGCTAACACTACCTATACACTTCCAGTGTTTGAGCTAAGCTAATTAGCGACTTTAGGTAGGAGGCAGGCTAACACTACCTATACACTTCCAGTGTTTGAGCTAAGCTAATTAGCGACTTTAGGTAGGAGGCAGGCTAACACTACCTATACACTTCCAGCGTTTGAGCTAAGCTAATTAGCGACTTTAGGTAGGAGGCAGGCTAACACTACCTATACACTTCCAGTGTTTGAGCTAAGCTAATTAGCGACTTTAGGTAGGAGGCAGGCTAACACTACCCATACACTTCCAGTGTTTGAGCTAAGCTAATTAGCGACTTTAGGTAGGAGGCAGGCTAACACTACCTATACACTTCCAGTGTTTGAGCTAAGCTAATTACGGCGATACGGCTCTATCTCCATGGTTACTGCACGCACAGTGGAAAGGATGGTGTCTATCTGCTGGTCATGGACTCGGGAGTGAGGCAAGACACGTAAAAAAAAAAAAACGTTGGTGTATCCCTTTAAGTGTGTGTATGTGTGTGTGTGCTGTGTCCTGATTGGCTGCTGACGGTCACATGTTTTGTCCTTCAGCTCCTCCCTGAGCTGACGAACCCCGACGAGCTGCTCTCCTACCTCGGACCGCCCGACCTGCCGAGCAACAACAACGACGACCTGCTGTCGCTGTTCGAGAACAACTGAACATACACACACACACACACACACACACACAACTACACACCTACACACACAACTACACACACACACACACAACTACACAACTACACACCTACACACACACACCTGGAGAATATAAACTGACTTTACTGTAGTATATACGGACGCTGTCTCTCTCCTCGGTCCAGCTCGGCCACCGCCGCCGCCGCTGTTGTCGTCGCCGTCGTCATGGTGACGACAAGAAGGAAACAAAAAAACAACCAACCAACACCTTTTAACTCTGAACTCTTTGATGTGACGATGAACTCGATGTGACTCTTATTTTATTGTTTTTTATTCTCAAACTTCGAAGCTTCATCCTTCATTCCTGTCGGAGCGACGGCTTCTGTTGGCATCCGTTGTTGCTACGGAAACGTGGCGGGGAGGGGGAGGGGCTCTCCTCCTGTTGGTTTGAAGAGACCCTGAACGCATCACGAAGGCGTCATGTGACAATGTGACACGTGTTCACCTCAGGATGAAGAACGCCGCGTTTTTAATAGAATTCTTGTGATGAACTTTGCCACATTTTGTAATAAGTTGTCACAAAATGAACAGAATTATAACGAAATGTGAACTAGAGCTGCAACAATTCATCAATAATCGATTATTAAATTAATCGTCAACTATTTTGATCATCTAATAATCAGTTTGAGTCAGTTTTTTAAAGGGATAGTTCAACATTTTGGCAAATTGGCCCATTGCCATAATCCCTATAGTCATAGCAGTAGGTTTGTTACCTTTAATTGTCGGTGCAAGCTGTTTTTAGAACGGCGGAGCAGAGCCGTGAGCTGCTCAGAGCTACGCTACGGAGGCTCATTATGGGATTTCTTGGTTTCCCTCATCAAACTCATCAAATACACAATCCAACAACTCCACAACGCTCTGGTGGACAAGTTGTGACCTGCACATTCACCACGCTATGAGATAATAACACAACGTTACCACACAGAGTTGTTTTAGAGGGAAATACAGAGACTGTTGATGAAAAACTGTCCCTGAAGGCAACGCGCATCAGCGGTTTTGCATGAATTTACCTCTAAACAATGATATATCATGCACAATAGTGGACTTTGCTAAAACATAGGGTAAAATATGATGAGGAAGGACTGTATTGTGTTTAGATAACATCCTGTAAGGGATATCAGTAGTATTTTGTAGCCAGAGGAGGTAAAACACAACTTTGGGTATACTTTGGCCACTTTGGAGTCTCCAAATGGCCAAAAGTGACCAAATTTGGTTTTGGAAAAATCATTGTCGAGTCAGAGTTGTTTTAGAGGGAAATACAGAGACTGTTGATGAAAAACTGTCCCTGAAGGCAACGTGCATCAGCGGTTTTGCATGAATTTCCCTCTAAAACAACTCTGTGTGGTAACGTTGTGTTATTATCTCATAGCGTGGTGAATGTGCAGCTCACAACTTGTCCACCAGAGCGTTGTGGAGTTGTTGGATTGTGTATTTGATGAGTTTAAAGGTAACAAACCTACTGCTATGACTATAGGGATTATTATGGCAATGGGCCAATTTGCAAAAAATATTGAACTATCCCTTTAAAAATGTGAATATTTCTGGTTTCTTTGTTCCTTTATGACAATAAACTGAGTCTCTCTTTGGTTTGTGGACAAAACAAGACATTTGAGGACGATGTCGTCTGGTGGTTTGAGAAACACTGATTGATGTTTTACAACATTTTTCAACATTTTATTGACCAAACGACTCATCGATTAATCGTTTAAATAATCGACAGATTAATAGATAATGAAAATAATCGTTAGTTGCAGCTCTAATGTGGATGTTGCACTTTTTTTTTTAATGGGAAAAAAGTCATAATTTGGTTCATTATGTAACAACTTTCTACAAAAAGAGTTTTATAACGAGATGCGGCGTTATGACGTCCTCAGAGGAGCGGAGCGCTGTGATTGGACGCTGACAGCGGGCCACTTCCTGGATGGCATCATCGTTTCTATGGAAACCTTTGGGATTTTTACTTCCAAACAGGAAAACAGATCCCTCTTCTCTTCTCTCCTCCTGAGGTCCAGAGCCACAGGAAGTTGAAGTCGTCGTCGTCGTCGTGGCTTTTCAAAATAAAACGACAGGAACAAAGTGACTCTGGGTTTTTGTATTGGCGTTTCCCACCTGAAGCTCCTCCCCCCTGCTGCTCTAAGCTCCGCCCACCGCCCACACGGGGAGAAGAAGAAGGTCACATCCTGTACATGTGATAATAAAGCAGAGCTCATCTTCATCCTCCTCCTCCTCCTCATCGTTGCTCTGTGTGTTGTAAAGTGCGTAGAGTCCAGACGGTTGTGGTGTCTCCATGTCCCCGTGGAAAAAAATAAAACTGTACATGATCAACTCTGTATGATTCAGTAATGATGCTTATAACAACTACAACTACAACATTATTGATCATATTATTAATATTAATTATAATAATAATAATGATAATGATAATGATAACCTTTGTAATTTAATAAACACACACTGGAAAGACAGAGGAGGAACTGTGGTGCTTTCATGAACACGAGCTCAGAGTTAGAGAAACATTTGGTGAATAGGGAAAAAAAATTAAATAACAGATTTCACCATGAAACTTACTAAGTTTATCACTCACATTAAGACAAATATTTTTTGTATTACAAGTTTTGTCAGATTTTATGTTTAAATATGTAAATGAGGCGATATCTCATGAAATATGCGCTAATTTGCATACATTTCCAGAACAGAAATCTGAACAATGGATAAAGCCACTTAGTTTTATTTTGTCGACATATTAGAGTCTTTAGTTTTTACAGAGGAGGATTGTGGATATCTCTTTTTATCACTGTGTAAATGAGAAAATACTGTCACCAGCCCTTTAAAAACATCAAATGTCTCCATGTTTTTAGTAATAAAATGTTGTATAAATGAGGCTGTGAATGATATATCAACAAACCCCTCTGTAAAAACCTTCAGGATATAGAAAGGGATCAAAGTGGAAGGTTTGGTGTCTGGAAGTGCTGCTGAAGCTCAGAGTCTGAAAAACTCTTTAAAGACTTGGACTGTAAAATTACAGAGATTGTTAATGTCAATCCTACTTTTACCAGGAGGGTTAAGACCTGTTTAAAATTATTTAAGACTTCAACACAATACTTAAAGGGATAGTTCACCCAAAGTTGAAATTTCATTCTCATTATCTCCTCCCCCTCATGTGGACTAAGGGCTGGGAGAAGTTTCAGAGTCCAAATGGATACCAACTGTCTTCGTAACAAAAAGACACACCAAAAAACATCCAGATACCTCCATGCTGCTCGTCTGTAATGTCTTGTATTGAAGCCCCGAAATGAGAAATTGTCCCGATAAAAATTAAATAAGTCTATATTTCAAGCTTGTTTTGTAACGGAAGCTTCTCTTCCTGGGACCTGTTGTTCGAAAGTAGAATAAAGATATCCAGGATAAGTGGGAAAGCCAGGTTGGACAAAGTCTCATAAATCCATCCTGGTTTAGTTGGTTGTTGGAACGCCGAGCCAGGCTGAGGAGGAGCGGCTTTGTCAAGCCAGGTGTAACTAATTCTCTGGTCAGTAGACCACAGAGATTGATCACAGATTCACTGATGAGAGGACAGGTGTGGCCACTTTCCTCCAATCAACAGCGGATCTTAATGCTGATGTCAGGTGACACACCTCTTTCAAAAAAAAAAAAAAAAAAAGCACCGTCGCTGTCGTAAAGCTCAGAGAGAGCGCAGCGGACAACTGCGGACTAATTTAATAATCCAAATTCCTTTCACAAATTAACAGTTGGTGCACTTTGCCTTAATGATGAGCAGTGGAGGTTGATTCATTGCACAAATCTAAAGTACAGTTCACAGCACATGGCCAAAAGTGCAAAAGGTGAAAATTAATTAAATATTAGAACATTATGCTGTTTGGTGCTTCAATAAATTGCCGATAACAAAGATGAGGTCTATAAATTATTTGGAAGGTGCTCACACTCACTCAATTTTATTCTTATTTTCTTACCTCAACCAATATTTAGACATATCTATTTTGTAACATACACTGTAACACTTTGATGTAAATTTACAGTTAAATCTGAACAGTATTTTACTGTAAAACTGTTATACAGTATCATACTGTAAACTGCAATGCAATCTGGGAGAAAAAAAATAGTTTTACAGGTAATTACCGCACTTTAAGAGAATGCCATTTTTACAGGATTATACTGTAAACTTTACTGTAAACAGCTGAGCATCATGGGAAGGTGAAAGGAAAGTGTGGGAACTAAAATTTGAAAATCAACTGACACAGCAAGACAGGACAACCTGCTCAGCCTTTTGTCACAGATGTCCGGAGCTGCCTGACGTCCTCCACTGAGTAAGTTTGCATTAATTCATCTTTTTTTTTTGACTAGGAGGAGGATTTGAGGATTTCTCCAGTTTAATTTTCTGCCATTTAGAACAGTGTTAGAACAAAACTGTTGAAATGTTTTTGCAAGCTAGCTAAACTTAGAACATGTCAGCAGCATTTTGTCTCAGCTTATAGCAGCATTAAAACAACACTTGCTTTTGCTGGAAGATAACGTAGTAACGTAGCATAGTGCTTTGTGTGCCTGTGTCCAGATAAAAAGAGCCATGAAAAGTTTTGTATTTGCAATGTTCTAGTTAGCTAAAATGAGTGAGTCTCAGCATTGTGTATTGGTTTACATTAACATTAAAACAACACTGTTGCATTTGCTGGTAGATATTTTAACTACTAATTTAGAAATGTAGTAAGTCTAACTTAGTCCTTTGTGTTTTCTGCATTAACTGTTTCTAACTTGTAATCTTTTTCTTAGGTCCAGTGAGCATAGAAAGAGGTGCTATGTGAAGGAACATCCTTTGGGCTTCTTCTCCTCCTACAACTTCAACCTTCAGTATCAACATGATGCAGTGAGCACGCTGGAATTCATTCAGAGGTAGCTTCTTTTTCACATACTGTACCACAGAGCTTGACTTGATTGACTTTTCTTCACACAACACCGTTCGACTGATATCAGCTAAAAGAAAAATATTTTTGTCTCTCTATATTGTTTTTCAGAAGCTGCATTGACATCAATCCTGAGAGAGGGACAAAAGCAAGCTGTGAGAAGGTACAAAGCAAGAAGAGCGGCAAGATGGTCCAAAAGAAGCCAACATCAGTGAATCCGCATGTCAGCACACTCATCAAGAAGATCAGTGGCTTCAAGTGGGACTTTGTCTGATCTTACACACACACACACACACACACACACACACACACACACACACACACACACACACACACACACACACACACACACACACACACACACACACACACACACACACACACACACACACACACAACCCTTTCTCACCCCTCCACTCTACACTACACTACACTGTATTACTTGCAGTCTATGATTACTTGTGTTGCACTGTTTTTATTTTTAATAAATATTTGAAAAGGAGCTGCATAATGAATATTGTCCTGTTGTCATTTCTTTATCATTATTTTTATTTTTTATTTTAGTAGTAGTAGTATTACAGTAACATTCTGTAATTATCATTAAATACAGGATACATACTGTAGATTCAAATACAGTAAAATACTGTAAATATACAGTAATTTACTGGAAAATATCAGTATCATGTTGTAAATTTACAGCAAATAACTGTAGATTTATTTACAGTATATTACTGTAATTCTAAAATACAGTACTACTACTGTAATTTTACAGTAGTTTACTGGCGAAGCTGCTGCCAGTAGATTACTGTAAATTTACAGTGAAAAGGTTAACAGTGTATTTTATGAAAATAATTTTGAAGGCCTAATTATGAAAAAAGAGCCTAATAAATATTGTAAATGTTTCGTGTTTTTTGAATATTGTAAATGTATTTTATTTATTTATAAATCAGGCCAATATGTACATAAGAACATGGAATAACTGTATGAAACACGTTGATTTCTGATCAGAGTGACTGCTGACTTCACAGATAAAGACAACAGAATCAACTAAGCCTGGCTGTTAGCCTGGTCTGGAGCAGGCTAGCTGCAGAGAATAAATCACCATAGTAACTTGACCAGGATAAAGGTATCCAGCTTTCAAACAACTGACTTGAGGCTAAATTAGGCCAGGATAACCAACATATCCCGGCTTAATCCCTTATCTAGGTTTCGAACAACAGGCCCCTGGTCCGTCCAAATCTCTACTTATTTAATTTTTTTCGGAACAATTTCTCATGTCGGGGCTTCAATACAAGACGGACATTACATACGAGCAGCATGGAGGTGTTTGGATGTTTTTTGGTGTGTCTTTTTGTTACGAAGACAGTTGGTATCCATTTGCAACCGTCATATGGACATGCACTGCTACGCCGAGACCCCCTGTAACTCAGAGAAGCCACGGAGGACTCTGAAACTTCTCCCAGCCCTTAGTCCACATGAGGGGGAGGAGATAATGAGAATGAAATTTCAATTTTGGGTGAACTATCCCTTTAAGTGAATTTTAGACTTTTTAAGGCCTAAAATTTAGATTTTCAAACTTGAGACATTTTAAGACCCTGTAGAATAAACAACAGCAGGTAACAAACCCCTCTGTGTCTGTGTGTTTGAAGACACCTGACGTTGTCTGGTTTTATGGGATGGAAACAGCCTCAACATTCTACGTTGCCGTGGCGACAGAGGGACAGACAGAACTACTGCAGAACGGGAGATAGTCACAAGAAAATCTACACTCAACCATTCTGTTAGAGCTGAAATATTAGAAACTATAAAGCCACAGTTGGATTTGACTGGAACTGTCCTTTAATATTCACATTTCCTTTTCATTATTGATCCTCATGCACAGTAGCTACGGACAAGTTCCAGATTATTCGAGTCGCCCCGTTACGTTTCTTGTAGGCTATTTCTTGTATTGTATTCTTGTCTGTCTTGTATTGAAGCCTCGAAATGCGAAATTGTCCCGAAAAAAATTAAATAAGTCTATATTTCAAACTTGTTTTGTAGCAGAAGCTTCTCGAAGCTCCTCTTCCTGGTTCGTCAAGAGAAGCTTCCGCTACAAACAAGCTTGAAACATAGACTTATTTAATTTTTTTTCGGGACAATTCTTCATGTCGGGGCTTCAATACAAGAGGGACATTACATACGAGCAGCATGGAGGTATTTGGATGTTTTTTGGTGTGTCTTTTTGTTACGAAGACAGTTGGTATCCATTTGCAACCGTCATATGGACATGCACTGCTACGCCGAGACCCCCTGTAACTCAGAGAAGCCACGGAGGACTCTGAAACTTCTCCCAGCCCTTAGTCCACATGAGGGGGAGTATAGATAATGAGAATGATGAAATTTCAATTTTGGGTGAACTATCCCTTTAAAAAAGAAAAAAGCTAAATGTTCTGGTTGCACAAGTAGATGAAAAATGAAGCTGCACCGTCACAAGGTTTTATTTTAGCGGCCGTCTGGAGCCCCGGATGCAAATCTGTGTGTGTGTGTGTGTGTGTGTGTGTGTGTGTGTGTGTGTGTGTGTGTGTGTGTGTGTGTGTGTGTGTGTGTGTGTGTGTGTGTGTGTGTGTGTGTCGCCTGTTCACCTGGAGCATCAAACACTTCACTTCCTGTATCAGCTTCCAGTGAGTCACCATGGAGACACACGCTCTGACAATCACCATGGCAACGCTGGCCCCGCCCACTGGTCACTTAGAGACAGTGTTGGGCGCTTTTAAAGTTAGAGATACTTTATTAGAGCTGCAACTAATGATTATTTTCATGATCAACTATGATTAATCGATTAGTTGTTTGTTCAATAAAATGTTTTAGAAAATGTTAAAACTATCAATCAGTGTTTCTCAAACCACCAGACGACATCGTCCTCTAATGTCTTGTTTTGTCCACAAACCAAAGAGAGACTCAGTTTATTGTCATAAAGGAACAAAGAAACCAGAAATATTCACATTTAAAGGGATAGTTCAACATTTTTTGCAAATAGTCCCATTGCCATAATCCCTATATCAGAGAATTTGGACTTTTTTTCTTAAAAAAACGACTCAAACTGATAATTAGATTATCAGAATAGTTGACGATTCATTTAATAATGGATTTTTGTTCGGTTAATCGATGAATTGTTGCAGCTCTATACGTATTAATCCTTTATATGAAATGATGTTGTTACGGCAACAGCAACAAACAAAAGACCCCATACACTATATGATAATATATACACAGAATACACAAACACAAACACGTTGCAGCCTCATTAAAAGTCTGAATAAATAGATAAAAGTATAATATAAGTCTATAAAGATTAAAAAAGGGGCAGTGCCACAGATAAAAGGAGGCACAAACATGGTTAGTGAAAAGGCCTAATGGCATCCGGCTG
Organism: Trachurus trachurus; assembly: GCF_905171665.1. Taxonomy (NCBI): domain Eukaryota; kingdom Metazoa; phylum Chordata; class Actinopteri; order Carangiformes; family Carangidae; genus Trachurus; species Trachurus trachurus. The sequence continues at coordinate 2,040,234 of NC_139895.1, read as the reverse complement.
GAAGGAGTTGAGTTCAACTAAGTTTATTAATAAAATATAACGGTTTTTTTAATATAAAGTTATTATATATTATTATTAGTATATTATATACAGTATATTATATTATATATATTATAGTTACTAGTTACTTTCCCCCAAAAGCAACTGAACGGTAACGATACGCTACTTTAACGATAAAGCGCCGTTAGTAACACTGCTGATAGATAGATAGATAGATAGATAGATAGATAGATAGATAGATAGATAGATAGATAGATAGATAGATAGATAGATAGATAGATAGATAGATAGATAGATAGATAGATGACAGGAAATTAAATCATACCATTAAAACATGAAATGCCGTTACTCTAATGCAGGAGTGAAAACTAAAGTTAAGAATTGATTTCAAATGTATTTATTAACAAAAAACATGCAACGAAGAGCTTATTATCCTTTAGTGACCATCAAACACAACTTATATCATTGCAAACGTTATTTTGTGCCCTAAAAACTCACATATTTCATGCTATCGTAGCATGTTAGGTCACTGCACAATCTAGAGAAATACACTAAGTGGTCAGCAGGGTACAGTTGAGACACAACGTCTCAACTGAGTTCTATTACATCACATCAGTGTTAAGTTGTGCAGTGTAGGATAAGATAACATGTTATAAGTCATAATAAGACAAAGAAAATGGAAAAAAAAACTAATATTTGTGATACCCGAACAGTGTCATATTCATATATACTATTAATATTATAATTTTATGTTATATAATAATATTGATATTAATAATACAGTAATATTCCATTGTTTTTCATTTATATTGAAATATCTTGTCAAATTGTCATTTTTTAAAAAGTTTATTGCATTTACAGTTGATGTTCAGTCATCAATGGGTTCAATATGTGTCTCAACTGTACGTATGGGTTATAGGGTTGAGACGGGGCCATGGTAAAAATGCACCTCATGTTTATGACCTGATTGTGGAAAAAATAAACAAATAATAAATGATATTCATTAATAATAACTTAGTATACAAACATATTAAACAGCATATGAAAAATCACTTATTTTTGCTATATCTGTTCAAAAATGGAAAATCAAAAAGTGTCTCAAACGTACTCGGTCTCCCCTACTTAACCCTACAGAGGACTAAACACTCACTAACTGAATCAACAGTGATGATGATACAGTTTCAGACCATGTTCACCCCACCAGGCCTGACCCAGAGTCAGACAGACCATAGTGAACATGGGTGACCAGCACCGTGATTTAACTCTGGCAGCAGTTCATGTTTTATTGACACTTTGTGACCTGGTTGATTAATGGAAAGTGAAAAAGTGAAAGAGGAGAAGAGAAGAGAAGAGACTCTGAGGCCACATGATCAGAAAGGTACCGGGTTCATCAAGTCATTTAAACATCCTGAGGTCTGCACGTGCAGCTATGAGCTTTATATGTAATGTGAAGTCAATATTCAGCTTCTTTTATCTCACATTTGAGACATTTGGTGAAAACAGAACGGCAGAATGACAACATTTGTGCTCAAAAAGCAATCTTACAAAATGTCATTTTAGACTTGTTTTCTACACGTATCTATTACTGTATTCATATCCTATTTCAAGCACCAAAACAGTTCGTTCTCATGACTGAAGGAGTGTTTTCACAAGGGATTGGACATGTTTCAAAAAGCAGACCTCAAATTTCCTAGGCTCTCGCCAGACCCTTGTAGTTCCGCAAAGCTCCACCAGAGGCGCTACGCTCAGCTTCACACAAGGGTCTGGATTCGAGGCCAATGCAAACTTCTTCCCCGGAGCAAAAAATAATGAACCAATCAGGATCGCCGGGCGGGACTTTCTGAGGTGTGACATAGCGCTGAAGCGACTGTTTGAGTCAAACAACAATGGCGGCTCGCAGTGAGGAGTCGTGCGTTGGCATTGATTCTGCTATTTCAACTGTTTTGTCGAATCTATCGAATATTAATTCTTTGAAAGATGAACAGAGAACGGTTTTGAAGGCATTTATTGGTGGCAAGGATGTTTTCGCTCTTCTTCCGACCGAAGAAGTAGCACGTCATTCAAGATAACGGACAAGTGGTTTATCCAATCACATACAAGATTTTTTTACAAGGCCCCGCCTTCTGAAATGAATCGCCTATGGAGCAGTCCCAGACCCTTGTGTGGAGCTCAGCGTAGCTTTGTGGAACTACAAGGGTCTGGCGAGAGTCAGGCTACAAATTTCCAGCATTTGTCCTAAATTATTTCTTTCTACAGTGTTGTAGGACAAACTGGCCTCAGTGTGCTTACAGCGGAGGTTCTAATATTTAGACATAAAACACTTGAGTATTGTTACATCTGCAAGTATCTTAAAAAGATACATTTAAGAAAATATGTAAAAGTTGAGAAAATGTCCTCAGACCTCAGAGGCATAAACACGTCTGTATTCAGTTTTAACCAGTGATTTGGTGTTTGAGCTTAGAGTGCAGGGCCACAAACAAAAACCTTGTTTAGGGGGCCACCAACATCCTAGGGCCGGCCCTGCACACACACACACACACACACACACACACACACACACACACACAGGGCCGTTGTATAGGGGAGAAAGGTGATGATAATTCTAGGGGCCCAGCGCCCAGTGGGGCCCATAAAAAACCCCAGTAGTCTAATCTTTGTATGACTGATTTATTCTGCGTAAGACCCTGACTAATACTCATAATACACTGTAAAAACTCTACATCTTTCCAAGAATATTTATCTTATTTCTTGTCCAAATGTCTCATTTCTACTCAAAACTAATCTCTTTCTACTTAAAATAAGACTCATTACCTAAAAATTAACTTGTTTTTAGATCATTTTCACTTAAATTCACAATAAATAGAAAAATCTGCCAGTGAAAGCAAGTTTTTTGTGCTTGTAATAAGAAAGAAAAACTTGTTCCACTATCAGATTTTTTCTACTTATTTCAAGTGAAAATCTGCTTGAAAGAAGTAAAAAGTGTCTAAAAACAAGCTGCTTTTAATATGATGAGTCTGATTTTAAGTAGAATGAGATTTGTTTTGAATAGAAATAAGACAAATATTCTTGCTAAGATACTTGAGTTTTTGCAGTGTAATGCTGCATTAGCATCAAAACAAAGAAGGCTAAATAAAAACGATAATACATACGTAGTCTAAGAAAAAAAAGGAAAAGTTAGGGGGAGGGGCCCACTTTAGTATTCTTTAAGGGGGCCCAGAACTCATAGCAACGGCCCTGCACACACACACACACACACACACACACACACACACACACACACACACACACACACAGGGGTTCAATCTTCTTTTATCGCTTTTCCAGTCAGTTCCTTCCTTCCCGCCGTAGTTTAGTTTCCTTGTCTCTACTTTCCTCTCCGGCTCAAACTTCCTCTTCTCTCTCTCCCTCTCTGCGGACAGAGGGATGAGCCGCGCCCTGGCCGCGCACACGCTTCTTCCTCTTTTCTTTTTTTTCCCAAGCCCTCCCTCTCTCCCTCTCTCAGCGGGAGCGCGCTCTGACTGCGGCGGCTGCGCGTTCTGGTGAGTTGGAGGTGCGTCACCTGGACGCCGCGGCCGGGCGGGCGGGGCCGGGCGGTGACAGCTCATGCTGCGTTCAAGACAACTCGGAGGTTTGGCGTATTGTGGCTCATAGCTGAATACGCTAAATAAATGCAGCAGTGAATAAATGATGTTTATTTTGGAGGAGAGGAGACGCTGCAGATGAGTCACATAGAATGTTTTTCACACCGTACAACAATCACAGCTTCATATAAACGTGTTTCATATTGGCTACTGCAATAATACACATTCAAACCTCAACAAATAACTTAAAATGTCTAAATTCTAACCGTTTAAGACGAGGGCCGCCATGTTTTGATGTTGTCGTGACGTCAAGTCAGAGCTCTTTTTTTTTTTAAGTAGGCCTATATTTTTGGGGCATTTATGCCTTTATGGATAGCACAGTTGAGACAGACAGGAAACAGGGAGGCAGAGCGAGGGGGAATGACATGCAGTAAATGGCGCCCGATGCGGGACTCAAACCAGGGCCGACTGCAGCGAGGACTGTGCCTCTATACATGGGGCGCCCGCTCTAACCACTACGCCACGCGACGCCCCGGAAAGTCGGAGCTCTGATATGATACCCGAGTTTCTGACCTGTAATTTCTGAGTTCGACGCCGTTAATGTATGATTTGTCTAAGTATGATGTGTTGAGTGGGATTGTGGGGATTGTGGAGCTGCTGTACAGCACACATTTCCGTAAGGACAATAAAGGTATTTTAAGTTTAAGTTAAGTTCAATTCATTTTTTACAACTTGGAGCTCGTTTTTTTCCGACTTCCGAGTTGTCTTGAACGCAGCCAAACACTCAAGCTCCGCCCTGGCGAGGCGCTCCGGCGCTGCGATGAAACACACCCCGAGCTGCGTCTGTCTGCTCACAGACCCGTAAAAACGCGTTGTCGGCTCTCCTGGCCGCTGATTCGTCGAAGCGGACGTCAATCAAGTATTCCGTCGACGCTGATTGGCTCGCCGGCGTTTCACACCGCCCCTCTGTGTCTTATATAAAATTAATCCACATTCCTCCATCTTTTTCGGTTCCTTGCGGCCCCACGACGGTGTGTGTTCCTTTTACCGGAGAACTTCCTCAGTCTTTTTACCCTCTTCCTCCACTTCTCCACCTGCTGCTGAAAAATGGCCAACCCCAAAGTCTTCTTCGACGTCAGCGCCGATGGAAAACCCATCGGCCGGGTCGTGATGGAGGTAAACCGGCTTCTCTGTGATGCTAAGTGTCGCGGTGTGGATGTGGATGTTAACCGGTGAGACGGCGGCGCCTTGCGAACCGCCCTGCCCGGTCCTGGTTAACATTAAACCCCCTCTTTGCTCCCCTCTTTCTCGGTGTCGGTGTCCGCTGCCGACGAGCTGCATCATGTAACGTTAAGTTAACGGTAGTGTCACGAGCTGCAGCCGTTAAGTTACGTTAGCCGAGCTGTCAGCCAGGCAGGCGCGAGCTGCTGCTTGCTGCAGGACGTGTGCAGTGCACGTGTGTGTTGATGGCGCTTCATTCAATCACAGTCACACTGAACAACCAACCGTTACTGTAAGTTAACCGTTACTGTAAATTAACGTTAACCTGGTTGCTGTGAGCTCCGTCGTCGCTCTGTGTTGGCGGTTTTAAACGGTTTCACTCACTGCCTTCGGGGCGAGTTTATCCGCAAAAACAAACAAAAAAAACAAAAACGTCATTAATGAGTTAACACACTGTTGTTGTTGTTTTTTTTTTGTTTTTTTTTTTAAAGATCTTGCTGCACCAGTTCCGCCGAGGCCTGTGTGTGTTTGAGGCCGGCGCTGAGTCACCGCGGCCGGGCAGCAGCAGGCTAACCGCCGCGCTGACGTCACTGCTGCTGGTTCTTTTGTTGCGGCGGCCTGTAACGTATAACTGAAGCCCGGGAAAAACCCTCCGCTGATGGCCCCGGGATGATTCGGTTACCGTTAAGTTACCGCCTGTGTTTTGTTGTGTTTTTTTTTTTTAGTAACGGACGACTATTTATTAAAAAAAAACAAAAAAAAACGAAAAACCAAGGCGGTAACGTAACGGCGGCGTCCACGACCTTTTTTCATTCAAAAAATCATAAATCATTCGTCTTGCTGGCCGTTAGTTAGTTAGTTACGGTAGTTAGTTAGCGTGTTAGCCGCTGGAGCTAACTGCTAAACTGCACCGGTTCATGTGTTCGCTAGTCTGACGGACGGTGGGAGTGGAGGGGAGGGGGGAGTTCTGGAAAGTTCCATGTTGCCCAAAAAAAAAAATGCGCATGACGTGGTGCAGCAGCGTCCGCGCGGACCCCTCGTGCCCTTTTGTGCTGCTGAAGCCGAACCTGTTACGTCAGCGGCCGTTGATTTCTCGAACGAACAAACGGCTCTAGTCTAACGGCCGTGAAACAACGACAACGGCTGTAATGTAACTAACTAACGGCTCTTGTTGTGCTACTGCCTCGCTGCTCCACGGCGCAGCGGCCATTTTGTGTCAGGCTTGTTTTAGTAGCTCTGCCACATTATGGGCGTTACCGACGCGACGAGCGCCTTCAGCCCTCTGGGGTTAACTTTTCACCATTGTGTGAGTGTGTGTGTGACTGCTTGTGTGATGTTCAATTTTCAATTTAATTTATTTATTTAAAAGGGACAGTGTACAGTTCAAACATAAATGTTGCCATTTGATGCACTGTACGTACCAGATTGTAGCTTTAAGCTAATTTTGCATCTGTAGTCCCATTGGCAGGTCACATTAAAAATACAACACAATAACAGGACAGATAAACAGTATACAGGGATAATTAGAACACAATTACCACAACAACATAACTGCACATATCTACAGTACATGCAATCCCCCCCACCCACCCACACAGAAGGAAGTCCAATGTTGGCTAATGATTATTAATAACCATTGATTTGATTGATTGAATGTGTTTTTCCAGCAGACTGTTGTCTCTAGCGACGCGGCAGCGACACAGACAGTAGGACAAAGCAGTAAGAGCTCCGGTCTGAACTGTAGTAGCTGTAGTGTTGGTGGTTTTTCTGCTGCTTCTCTGTGCATGTATGGAAGTAACACTGAAGTAACTGGAGGAGGAGGAGAGGAGAGGGAGGGAGGGGGTCGCTGCTGCAGCTGCAGGCTGTCGGTCTGAGGCAGCGTGGCTGATGCTGCAGGACAGGTGTGGTGGTGTGGTGGGGGGTTGAGTTCAGCTGTCCTGTCTGCTGCTGCAGCCCCCACCCTCCCCTCCCTCCCTGAACATACTTGCATACCGGCGTCGCTGCTGTGCAGGGCATGCAGATCTCCTACTGTGGTGCAATGCTGCAGTGCTGTTTCACCATCATGTAACGCAACACAGTTAAAGGGATAGTAGCATTTCTTTTTTTCTTTTTTTAAAGTGGGGTTGTATGATCTACAAATAGCCCCTAAGTACTTTAATTGCAGTAGAAGACTCTCTGCACTCCTCCCGTTAGCAACGCCAGCCCATAATAGCCCTGCCCAGAGATTTACAACATACAGTGTTGTGAACAGACCCAAAGAAACGGCCTATTTTCACGGCCTAAAAGAGGTTTTACCTGAAATAAAATACACAGTTCCATTGTTCTCTATAATATAATAACTTAACCAACTGCGGATCGGTGGGCGCTAACCCTGGGCGGAGGGATACGTGAGGTGGTTCGGTCCAAATAAAAACTGTGTTTTTCCTGCACTTTGAAGGGCTTGAAAAAATTATATTATAGCGAACAATGGAACTGTGTATTTTTTTTCAGGTAAAACCTCTTTTAGGCCGTGAAAATAGGCCGTTTCTTTGGGTCTGTTCACAACACTGTATGTTGTAAATCTCTGGGCAGGGCTATTATGGGCTGGCGTTGCTAACGGGAGGAGTGCAGAGAGTCTTCTACTGCAATTAAAGTACTTAGGGGCTATTTGGAGATCATACAACCCCACTTTAAAAAAATGCTACTATCCCTTTAACACACAGACACACTAACCAGCCACATGACGGCTCTGAACGCTGCTGCACCTTGACCCGCTGCCTCCCTACTTATTTATTTATAATAACAAAGTTAATTTCCAGGGAGAGTGTAGTAGTTGTAGTAGTGTGTGTGTGTGTGTGTTTTGTGTGACTGAGTTGTTAAAGGTGTCGTTTCTTCTCCTGGAGACCGTAGCAGCCTCACCGTGTTGCCGTGGCGGCGGCGGCGGCAGCGGAGGCTCAGGACAAAGTGCAGTGTGATAAAGCTGCGGTGGTTTTTGGCTCCAGCGGAACGGCAACGAGCCAAAACCTTCATCCACTTCCCTGTCCCTGAACGCACCACTTCACCTCCACTCCTCGTTTCTTATCTTCACGCCCCGTTTGTCCACAACGACGACGACTCTGAACTTTTCTTTTCTTTTGTCTCTTCAGCTCCGTCCCGACGTGGTGCCCAAGACCGCCGAGAACTTCCGCGCCCTCTGCACCGGCGAGAAGGGCTTCGGCTACAAGGGCTGCTCCTTCCACCGCATCATCCCCGACTTCATGTGCCAGGTGACCACAACACAACAACAACACAACACTCTTTATTCAGTCACATCACACAAACATTATCGACAAAATAGTGACTGAAAAGGCACCGGCAGACGCATAATACTGATATTAATGCCTGTGCTACAAACCAAATGAAGCTACCCAGCATTCTTACAATATAAAACATAAGACAACTAACAAACTAAACTAAACCAGAGGGAAAAACCAAACAAAAACAGAACCAATAAGGTTACCAGTATTTAAATATATTGTAGTAAATACATTATTAAATAGCAGAGAAAAAAGCAAACAAACAAAAAAGTAAAGCTACCCAACATTGTTACAATATATAAAAAAAACAAAAAAAACAAGAAGATGAGACGATCCTGCAGCTTCAGCCTCAGTTGGACGACGTGTAAGAAAAAACAAAAGACTTGATCCAAACAGAAAACAGAATAGAATACTTAACTTGATCACTAATAATCGGTATCGACCTGCAAAAAAAACAAAACAATAGTGAAATCAATTTGTAGTAAAAATGGAAGATTTTGTCGTCAGAGTTGAGAATAACACGTGGGATTCGACTGATGCAGTGAACCGTGTTTCTCTTTTGTAGACTGTGGAAAAATCACTGATAAAAAGACTTGAACTCAACACAGGTGGTTGGTTCAGTGGGCAGGAAGTTGTTGTACAGCTACGTTGGAGCCAGAGGAGTGTGTTTAAAAAAAACAAAAAAAAACCACACATTTATTTTATTGGTTTCTCATAAACAGCTGATAGCGATTATCGGCTGATAATTTCTGCCATTTCAATTGGTCCATCTCTACTTTATTGTCATTGCATGTGTTAGATTTTTCCTAGTAAGTGTTCACACATTACTGAAACACCAAACTAGTCGACACCAGGGTTATTATAGTTCACTAAAGATTCACTAAAACTAAGGCAAACATAATTTAATCTGAAATGAAAAGGCAAACTATAATAGAAACTGATGAACATTAAAGATAATTCAATTCAAAAGTACTTTATTAACTTTTGTTGTGGAAGGACATCAACAGTGCAGGTGCAATACAACGATCCACACATCCCAACATCCCACAGACAAACCCAACACAATAATAATAATAATACACATTCCTACAACCAGAAAAAAGACACATACAAAGATAAAAAATTTGTTTAACAGGTTAATTGAAAAGGAAAAAGTTATGGTGGGAGTTAGGTGTTTAGAATATAATAAATTGAATTAAAAACAAAGTGATTGGACACAAGTATTAAATCAGACTTCACCCAGTCTGAGTGTGTGTGTGTGTGTTGTGTATTCTGACTGTGACCTTTGACCCTCAGGGCGGTGACTTCACCAACCACAATGGAACCGGTGGAAAGTCCATCTACGGCAACAAGTTTGGTGACGAGAACTTCACCCTGAAGCACACAGGCCCCGGCATCCTGTCCATGGCCAACGCCGGGCCCAACACCAACGGCTCGCAGTTCTTCATCTGCACACAGAAAACAGCATGGTGAGCACACACACACACACACACACAGACACAGAGACACAGACACACACACACACACATCCATCCTGTGTAATTACAAAAAAAAACCTTAATTGGTATTTTTGCACGTTGCAGTTTATTTAAAACCAAAAATAAAGAAAAGCAGCAAACAAATGCATTAGGGCTCATTGGGGTCTATTAGTTAGAAGGTTCACGGGGGTCCACAAGTTTTTATTAGAAATTTGACCACTTTTTCTAGAATTTTTAAACTTTTAAACTTCTAGAAAATGTTCTAACTTTTTTTTTTTTTTTTGAGAAATTGTTTTTTCTTGGAAATTTTACCACTTTTTTTCTAGAATTTTTAAACTTCTAGTAAATGTTGAACTCTTTTCCTTTTGAGAAATTATTTGTTCTTAGAAATCAATTTTACCACTTTTTTTTCTAGAATTTTTAAACTTCTAGAAAATGTTGAACTTTTTTTTTTTTGAGAAATTATTTTTTCTTAGAAATGTTACCACTTTTTTCTAGAATTTTTCAACTTTTAAACTTCTAGAAAATGATTAACTTTTTTTTGGAGAAAATTGTTTTTTCTTGGAAATGTTACCACTTTTTTTCTAGAATTTTTAAACTTCTAGAAAATGTTTAACTTTTATTTCTTTCTTTTTGGGGTGGTAAATTTTCTAGAATTTTTTTGGAAACATTTTTTGAGAATCATTTCCATTTATTTATTTTTTTGAAATTTTACAACTTTTTCCCAGAAATTTCTCTACAATATTTCCCAATATTCACAGCATGGACCCCAAGTTGAACGTACATTCTTACAACAAAATATTTGTGTATTTCTTCTGGTGTTTGCGTCAAAGTTGTCCAATTTTGGGGTCTAATTTGTGTCGGTTTAGGGTCCTTTATGTAAAACAGTTTGAGAACCACCGTGTTAGTTTATTTTGTTCCTTTTTAGTTGTAGGTCTAGAACACATTCAGTTTCAAATCAATATCAAATGGTGCAGTATCACACACCCCTAATTAATAATGATAATAGATTAATACTTTATTTACCACAAAGTAAATTCAGTTTCAGTTTCTTAGCTGCACAATCAACAAATCGATTCATAAAATAGCACATAGAGTAAAATAATAATTCAAATGTGGAATGGTAATAATAACTTTATTTGTATAGCACATTTCACACACTTATTTCATCTCAAAGTGCTTCACAATTCAAGAAGGAACATTTAAATAACACGACGATAAAAGAAAGACGATGTTATCTTGACTTTGGTTCCATTTCAGATTTAAAAGAACAAAGATTGGGTTAAAAAGGGCTCAAAAATAAGATTTGAATGGAATTTATTTAATGAAAAAACATCTGATACAGGATATAAATCCTCTACATCAGACTCGGATAACAACATACAGAATTTAAACACAAATATACCAACCCTTAAATACATATAACGGAATAATCTGAAAAAAATCTCCAGCTACAGGTGCTTAGGTGTTTGATTTACCTCTTTAGGATCGCAGGTTTGAATCCGTTTGTGTGTCTGTGTGTTCAGGCTGGACGGGAAGCACGTGGTGTTCGGCAGCGTGGTGGACGGGCTGGACGTGGTGAGGAAGATGGAGAGCTACGGAAACTCGTCCGGAAAAACCAAGGCCAAGGTCGCCATCGCCGACTGTGGGATGCTCTGAGCTCAGCACTTAACCCCTCGTTCTGCTCGCCCTGTAGCCACACCCCCTTTCCTCTCCAAGCCCCGCCCCCTTCCCTCTCCAAGCCCCGCCCACCCATCCACCGCCGCCATTCAACATTCCTATTGATGGAGATTCAACTTGCCCCTCCTTCCTTCCCTCCTTCCCTCCTTCCTTCCCTTCCCTCCTTTTTTTTATTCTGTTCTTGTTGAAATCATGTTGCTGCATTCGTGACTTTGCCTTTAAAAAAAAAAAAAGTTTCTTTTGCATTAACGTTCGTTTCCACAAAGTCCCAACGGTTTTTTTTTTTGTTAAGTCAAAAAAAAAAAAAGAAGAATAAGAAAATAAAACAAGATGCCTTGACAAAGTGCAGCGTGTTGTCGTCGTTCAGACAAGAAGAAAAGACGCTTTTATTTTTATTTTTTTTGTTCGTTTTCTGAGTCGTTAAATGATTCTGAGTGATTTCAAAATAAAAGCGTTGGTTCCTGTGTTGCAGAGGCAGAGCTGCTGTTTGAAGAGCCGCTTATTTGCTTTTTATTTAAAGGTCCAGTGTGTTTAAAAAAAATAAAGGGTGAAACCGTGACATCTAGCGTTCAGATTCACAAGCTTTCAGGTTTATAACTCAAAAATTCACTCCAACTCACTCTGCTTGTTTCCTCCTCCTTCTGATTGGCTGGATTTTCCCCTTCGGGCTGCTGTACAAACATGGCGGTGCAAGACTCTCTAAAGCCAGACCCTTGAAGAAGAATTATAAAGCTACGAAAACCAAACACGTTTTATTTTATAGTGATTATACACTTGTACAAATACATTCATGGGGAGTAAATTCAGATTTTAACACTAAAACTTCTTAATTATCACGCACTGGACCTTTAACCCTTCTGTCATCTTCACATGGTTTCTCTCCGGGTCGGTTCTGCTGGATATAAAAACATGTAGCGAACAAATTTCACCCTTTTTAGTCGCCGTTATTCCAACTCATCACCACATTTTATCACTTATTTCTGTAAAACATGATGTCATAGGCTCATTTGCATGAAATGACACCTCAGTTTGTTTAGTTAACATATTATTTTTTTTACTATCATTACACTCAAAGGCATACAAACAGGTGGATTAACACAGAGAGGTGTAGTGGTGTAGGTCTATGTCAAGGCAGCAGCACATAAATAAAGGATCGGCCGATTCTGTTACACAGCTTCAGTCCAACTCGTTACCACGGGAACAGGACGGAGTCGCTCCCTGGTTGAACGGGGGGGAACGGCGGCGCCACCTGCAGGAGAATCCTCGCTGCTGCTGCTGCTGCTGCTGCTGCTGCTGCTGCTGCTGCTGCTGCACCCGAGGAGAGAAACTGGACCGAAGGACCAGAAGATCCTGAAAGCTGCTGCTGCAACAACTCAACTCAAATGTGACGCATAAACGATCTGCTTCTGACAGCTGAGGTGGAGCTGATGCGACTTTAAAGGGATAGTTCAACATTTTGCCAAATTGTTCCCATTGCCATAATCCCTATATTCATAGCAATAGGTTTGTTACCTTTAAAGGGACAACGAGGAGTTTTGTTAAAGTGAAGTGTTTTCACACTACATTTATGAGCCTCCGCACCGTGAAATTCTTTGACCGGTGCAAGACAGACTCATGTTTTCATTCATCAAGAATTAAAGTCAGAGGTTGGAAGACGATTACATACCGTCGTAGTTCCCACCATAAACGGAGATTCTGCGGCGTTATTCTCATGACTCGCCACGAAACCGAAAGTAAAGAAACGCTGGTCGGCTCGCCCAGCATTTCCACCACCACTAATAATAACAAAATAACCATAGAGACAAAACCATAGATTTATCTAAAATGGACCATTAACAAGTGGTAACGGAGATTCATCCACATTAATATGAGACTTTTTATAACCAAATAGAAACTCCTCGTTGTCCCTTTAATTGTCGGTGCAAGCTATTTTTAGAACGGCGGAGCAGAGCCGTGAGCTGCTCAGAGCTACGCTACGGAGGCTCATTATGGGATTTCTTGGTTTCCCTCATCAAATACACAATCCAACAACTCCACAACGCTCTGGTGGACAAGTTGTGAGCTGCACATTCACCACGCTATGAGATAATAACACAACGTTACCACACAGAGTTGTTTTAGAGGGAAATACAGAGACTGTTTGATGAAAAACTGTCCCTGAAGGCAACGTGCATCAGCGGTTTTGCATGAATTTACCTCTAAAACAACTCTGGTGCCAATGGGCCAATTTGACAGAATGTTGAACTATCCCTTTAATAAAGCGAACGCTGCTCAGCAGGTTGAGACACTTTGGGAGGTTTATAAACTAAAGTAACGGAGCCTAAGTGAAACTAAAACAACATGATTCAAATGGTGGCACTGGCACATCATTTAATTTAAAGAGAAATCGAAATGGAACAAAGTTTGTTTCCGTGTCCAAATGTTGAAGAGATGTGGCCTTCATTCATTCATTCATTCATTCATTCAATTCATGAGTCCAGTGTTTACTACAGTGACGATGGAGCAGAGGTGAGTCAGAACTACGGTGGCCCCCAGGGCTCAACACACACACACACACACACACATTCAGAAAGCAACTTCATCAAAAGCAACAGAGAAGTTTCTAATGACGTGATGTCACTGTCTGACCTGCAGGGGGCGACAACGTCACACATTAAACACTGATCTCAGGTCAGATTCAGAGTCTCTCTCTCTCTCCTCCTCTATCTCTCCTCCCCTCATTCATTCTCTCCTTTCTCTTCCTCTTTCTCTCTCTCCTCTCTCTCCCTCTATCTCCTCTTTCTCTCTCTCTCTATCTCCTCTTTCTCTTCCTCCCTCTATCTCCTCTTTCTCTCTCTCCTTTCTCTCCCCTCTCTCTTTTCTCTCTCCCTCTATCTCCTCTTTCTCTCTCCCTCTCTCATCCTCCCTCTATCTCTTCTTTCTCTCTCCCTCTCTCTTCCTCCTTCTCCTCTCTCTCCTCTCTCCCTCTATCTCCTCTTTCTCTCTCTCCTCTCTCTCTTCCTCCCTCCATCTCCTCTTTCTCTCCCTCTCTTTCTCTCTCCTCTTTCTCTCTCTCCTCTCTTTCTCCTCTTTCTCTTTCTCTCTCCTCTCTTTCTCTCTCTCTTTCTCTCTCTCCTCTTTCTCTTTCTCTCTCCTCTTTCTCTCTCCCTCTCTCTTCCTCCCTCTCCTCTCTCTCTCCTCTCTCCCTCTATCTCCTCTTTCTCTCTCTCCTCCTTCTCTTCCTCCCTCCATCTCCTCTTTCTCTCTCCTCTTTCTCTCTTTCCTCTCTTTCTCTCTCTCCTCTTTCTCTTCCTCCCTGTATCTCCTCTTTCTCTCCTCTCTTTCTCTCTCCCTCTATCTCTTTCTCTCTATCTCCTCTTTCTCTCTTTCTTTCTCTATCTCCTCTTTCTCTTCCTCCCTCTCCTCTCCCCCTCTATCTCCTCTTTCTCTCTCCTCTTTCTCTCTCTCCTCTCTTTCTCTCTCCCTCTATCTCCTCTTTCTCTCTCTCCCCTCCATCTCCTCTTTCTCTCCCTCTCTTTCTCTCTCTCCTCTTTCTCTTTCTCTCTCCTGTCTTATCTCGATATAACAAAGTCGTTTTTCTCTCATTGTAGTGAATTAGGGGCCGTTTCCATCGGCGCTTTGAGTTGAAATCTGTTCATCTCTTAGAACAGCGCGGCGCTCATCGATGTCACTTTTCCCCACACTGACCAATCAGAATCAAGAAGGGGAGGGAGGGACATACAGTACGTTACCATGACAACAACACATTGAGACATTGTGTTTCTATGGTCGTCTCCACCTTTGTGTCCTTTGTGTCCCTGTGTTGTGTATTTTAAAAGCCTGAGGTCTTTCCACATCACTCAGCCTTTATAACACTGGAACGTTTACACAAAGTTAGTGTTGACGATGTTTGTAGAGCCGTAGTGTATTCTATATTACAGCTATGGACACACACTATGGCTCGTTTGGAAGGTGGAACTTTCTGCTTCCAATGGGGACAACCCGTTTATTTCTACATCCCTCCATTCCTGAGACATCCCAAGATAAACAGTGGCCAGTTTTCATCAAAATCCCTGCTTGTTTTCTAGAAATAGAGATATAATGCAGCGTCTTTTATGAGATATGAGCTGTTTGTGCGCGTTGCTCTTCTGATAATTAACATTTCTGGGTCAAAGGGCTCGTGGAAGGTAAATATTGTTGTTCTATTCATAAAACTACCATGGGGGGGCGCTACAGAACAACAATAACACAACTACTGCTCCACCGGGCGGGACTGAGACCCCTTCCTGTTGCAGAGCGGCTTTGCTCCAGTCAAACTCTTTGTTCTCAGGTATTTTACATAAAAACACAAACACACATGACAGCAGGATTGAAGCTGAACATGTTCTCTAACTAGTGGTACCAAGTAGAACAGTAGATTTAAAGTTATGGGCTGTTTTATTCAGTATATTTGGCAAAAGCCAAAAAAAACCCAGCAAAATCTAAATTATCAGTCCCTCCAGGAATTCGCGATGTTGCGATCGCAACAATTAACGCAAATTCAGTCAATCCCCGCGAATTTTTGCGATCTTGCAATTTTGTACAATCACCGCAACTTTTCCGCAAATTGGACCAATTGTCGGTGCTTTCCGCGAGTTACACAGCAGAGAGTCTGGACGCTCGGAGCGGTGGTTGAAAGTGAGTCCACGGAGGAACGGCGTGGCTGGGCTGACGGCAAGAAACTTGATACAACGTGCACAAAGTGATAAAGGAACACAAGCTGAGTTGAACGTGTTGAGTGTGTGAGTTGTCCTGGTTGACCACCCGAGGCTGTGCCCCCCCCCGCAGCACTCGCCGAGGGGGAATCCAGTGAGTGCGCCACTGCAGGGCCGGAGCGGAGCAGCCGGGGGCCAGGTGCCCCTTCCCCCATCCTAAGGCCCTGGACTTGAGTAGCCACCCTCCCCTTTTTATTCAAAGACTGGACTGTTTTAACGGCATTTTAAAACAGTTCTTTTACCACGATTTTTAAACAGACATTTTAATTAAAAGTAAAACAACTTTCAACTCTATGTAATTTCCCTGTGCCTTTCTTAACAAGTGGGAAATTGCTGGTATAACAGGACCTCACATTATTCAAAATTTTCAATTTTTCTTTGATTTTTAATTATTTAGAACAAAACTGCAACTTTTTTTTTGCAACTTTCGCTGTCTCCCGCAATTGAATCGCAACAAAAGCGCCTAAAACATCGCAACATGCACCGCAATTTTTTCAAAATGTGGCCGCAAAATCAGGCATTTTAGGCCGCAACAATCACAAAAAAAGCCCGCGAAATCCTGGAGGGACTGAATTATGATAAAATGTCCAGATGGTGAGTTTTCATGAGTTTTTGATGATGTTTAATGTCCCCACAGGGTTTGTAGTCGTATGGAGCAACTTGACCACACGTCAAAGCTTCAACATTCACCAGTAGGGGATTTACTGACCTGTTTTATGTCCTACAACTAAACCTGAAACTCTCTGAAAACGCCGCTTAAAAAGCATATACCTGAATTAAAACAGGTATTGCTCCACTAGTACGGTGGCTATAAGCATGAAACTTTACCTGATGATAGAGAACACCTGAAAAACCTAAATAAAAATAAATTAATAAAAGAATTCCGCCTAGATGGAATGTAAAACATCTTCAGGATGTGGCTGGGCCGTAACATGATGAATGGGGAACTTGTTCAGTAAGTTGTCCTCTCTTCCCATGTAAAATTTCAGGACTGCAGCACAAAGTACATTGACTCTACAATGACTTTTCCAATTAGCACCAAATTTGGCCATTTGGAGACTCCAAAGTGGCTGAAGTATACCCAAAGTTGTGTTTTACCTCCTCTGGCTACAAAATACTACTGATATCCCTTACAGGATGTTATCTAAACACAATACAGTCCTTCCTCATCATATTTTACCCTATGTGTTAGCAAAGTCCACTATTGTGCATGATATATCATTGTATTAAATACTGGGTTTTCTGGAAAATCCGGCCTAAAAGGCATATACCCAAATTAAAACAGGTAATGCTTGACAAGTACAGGGGCTACAAGCATAAAACTTCACATGATGATAGAGAACACCTGAGAGTGTGTGAATCAAGTGTAAGATACCATCTATCTGTTCCTCAATTTCCCTGCTATGACCAAATACACAGCAGAAAGATAAAAACAAATTCCGCCCTCTAAAACAACTCTGTGTGGTAACGTTGTGTTATTATCTCATAGCGTGGTGAATGTGCAGCTCACAACTTGTCCACCAGAGCGTTGTGGAGTTGTTGGATTGTGTATTTGATGAGTTTGATGATGAGGGAAACCAAGAAATCCCATAATGAGCCTCCGTAGCGTAGCTCTGAGCAGCTCACGGCTCTGCTCCGCCGTTCTAAAAAATAGCTTGCACCGACAATTAAAGGTAACGAACCTACTGCTATGACTATAGGGATTATGGTAATGGGGCCAATTTGACAAAATGTTGCACTATCCCTTTAAAGCTTTTGTTAACCACAGACCTAATTTGAGGTAGTGAAGTCGTAATAAAAGCGCTAACAGAGTTCCAGGTTTACTGGCAGACGTGATGTCATCGTGTGTGTGTGTGTGTGTGTGTGTGTGTGTGTGTGTGTGTGTGTGTGTGTGTGTGTGTGTGTGTGTGTGTGTGTGTGTGTGTGTGTGTGTGTGTGTGTGTGTGAGAAAGGACACACTCACACCTTCATATTAATTAATACAACACACTAACTTTTATTTTGAAAAACACATTGTCTAACAGGAAGCGAGGGGTCAGTCCAGTTAGAGTCACTGGAAAAGAGAGTAAGGACAGCATTGGTCCAATGGAAGCGCCTCCTGGTGGAGGAATGTGGGTTTTGCAAAAGAACTGACATCTCTGCATTGTTGGTGAATGATCAAGTGTGGTGTTTTCAATAATTTAAGGACATTTATAGATCACCCACGTTAATAGCATCATTGAGGATCCTTTACAGATGAATATTAACACATAGGCCAGTAAAAAAAACAACAGTTGTCTACATCAATGGTTCCCAACCTGGGTGGCGCCAAAGATCCAGGGGAGGTCGCGAAGCCCTCTTGATTTTAAGGGGTTTAATAATTTTAATGTAATTAAAATGTTAAATAAATGAGTAGTCTAAGCATTTAATTCATATATGTGACAAAATCAACTAAATTCAAGGGCCACATTAAACATTTATTCGTGTATTTAAATAGATGAACAAATAAATAAATGACTATAACCCCAGATCTGACTTCACTGTGAGGTCAAAGTGAAGAATGTCCTGAAAGCTCATCATCTCCGATAGGCCTATATCAATAGATGATTGAATATCAAGAGTTTTAAAACATTAAATACATAATATACAGCAGGGCAATATCAGTCACAATGAATTTGGAAAACAGCAACGGAACAATGAGAAGAAATCTATGTAAAATTACAACATATTCTTCAGAACTTGTACTTTTAAAAACACTATTATGTTTTTACCAAAGTTTTCAATGGTTAAAAAAAAAAAAAATGGTAAAAAGTTTTCAATGGTAAAAATATGGGTCCCTTAAGAAAAAGGTTGGGAACCACTGATCTACATTAATGTGTATCATATTAATGTCAATCTACATTTTGTAATAAACATATAAGTATAATTTGATATGACCAAGACATCTAAAAACAAAAACACGGCCGTTTTCATCCATTTACAAGCAAGTGGGCAACACACATACATTGGAGTGAATGGGTTTTCTGGGTGCTTTTGCAATACCCATATCCTGCCACTAGGGGCGCAAAACCCTTATGGTGGTGTTGTTACTCTCTTTTCCAGCGCTCTAAGTCCAGTGTCAGCAGCTCTGCTCCTCCTCCTCCTCCTCCGCCGTCCTCCTCTTCTTCCCAGAATGCCTTGTTTTCCTCTGCTGCTGCTGCTGGGGGGGGGGGGCGGGGCACACACACGCCCTGCCCCTTGTGGTGTTTTCCTGCCTCGAGGTCGAGGGCGGAGCAGCCGAGGCCGGCGGCGCAGGCGCAGCGGCCGAGGTTGTGGCGGCGGCGCTTGGTGGAGCCGCGCTGCAGCAGACACGCCTCGCCCTCCGCCGGGATTCGCTGGCACCGCCGCCCCGTCAGGTAGCGGGAGCAGCACAGGCCCACGGCGCAGTCCCCGGAGCGCACACACACCGACATCTCCACTCCTGACACACACACACACACACACACACACACAGTTATTAATGATAACACCCCAAGGGGGCAGTTGTCGGTCTGAGAAGTGAAGTCGGTAACACTTTACAATAACGGCGTGTTCACACCGGGCGCGAGGCGAATTTTTTGCGCGACCAGATTACATACAAAATCAATGTACAGACGCGAATGGACGCAAATTTGTGCCGGCGGCGCGAATGAAGCGAAAACGCAAAATTCGCCTGTGAACTCGAGCGAAATAATTGCGCGAATGCCGCGAGTAAAAACAAATATTCCAGCGGGCAAACTCGAGCGAGTAGAGCGAGGCGAATATTTTACTCCGGTGTGAACGCACCGTAAGGGTCCCTTAATTAACGTTAGTAGGTACATTGTTAAGCATTAATTAATATATTAACAATCATTATTATGTATTCCTTAGGATTACACATTCATTAATGTAGCCTATTAGTAAGCAGTTAATTCATGTTTACTACTCAAAGTAATACATTTAAAAGTTGAATAATGTAATTAGTTATCATTATGTATGCATTACTCAGCATTAATTAACACATTAGTTTATATATTAATGCTTAATAATGTACTAACTAACGTTAATTAAGGGACCCTCATTGTAAAGTGTTACCGTGAAGCTCACTTCCTCGTTCAACAAACTGCAATCCCCTCTTCTTCCTCTGGGGGCTGGTGTCAGAAAGCAGCATTCTCCATAGACCCCCATGTTAAAATCACCCACTTTACATCCTCAATAAACATGTTAAAAGCCTGGTGTCAGAACGTTTTTTAGTCTCAACCGATAGTTTCTACCCCCACACACACTCTGAGGGGGTTTAACTCTACTGTTTTACTGTTATTAGGTTAAAACTCTGGCCAATTAGGGTGCGGAAACGTTGAGTGACAGGTCCGAGCAGCTCCGTGGACAGCTGCTTCGAGGCCAGTGGGCGGGTTCTCGGCCGGTAAATCCAACATGGCGCTGTTCAGGCCGCCATATTGGAGTCACAAAAACGACTCCCCAAAACCAATGGGGGACGTCACGGACGCTACGTCCATTCTTTTTACAGTCTATGTAACACCCCAGGCCCCCAGCTGCAGTGCATTCTGGGACTCTGTAGGCGACTTGAAGACACTCACCTTTGGTCCTGTTGAAGATGTCGGAGTCTCTGTCCACCTGTCTGTCCACCTGTCTGTCCACCTGTCTGTCCACCTGCCTGTCCTGGGGGGACGGCCTCCTCTGAGCCCGGTTACTGCACCTGCCCTTCTGAGAGACAGAGAGCATTAGAGAGTAGCCTAAATGAATGAATTAATGAATTTATTTATTTAAAACAGGGACAATGCACAAAAAACATTTATCTTGTAAAACAAGAAGAGATGCTTTGAGCCAGGTTATAGCAACAATTGCTATAAACGCTTGCTTTGACAATACTATGTACAATCATGCCAATAAAGCCATTTGAATTTGAATTTGAGAGAGAGAGTAGGCTACTGCACTAAAGTTTTACTGTACTAAAATTGTAATATTGTAATGTAATTATAAAACGGAAAGATGAAGTCCGGCAATCTGATTGGTTATTAACCGTGGCTACTATTCTAAAGCCTTATCACAGCGTAGGCTATCACTCCGCGTCAGGCACGTAGCCTATCACTGGTATGAATGGAAGTTGTTGTCATGTATCCATGGCGCAAAAGACAGTTGATGTTTTTACGATGTTAAAAAATGGACTAAAGTAGTTGAATTCACATGTTTAAAGGGAAAACGAGGAGTTTTGTTAAAGCGAAGTGTTTTCACACTACATTTATGAGCCTCCGCACCGTGAAATTCTTTGACCGGTGCAAGACAGACTCATGTTTTCATTCATCAAGAATTAAAGTCAGAGGTTGGAAGACGATCACATACCGTCGTAGTTCCCACCATAAACGGAGATTCGGCGGCGTTATTCTCATGACTCGCCACGAAACCGAAAGTAAAAAACGCTGGTCGGCTCAACCAGCATTTCCACCACCACTAATAATAACAAAATAACCATAGAGACAAAACCATAGATTTATCTAAAATGGACCATTAACAAGTGGTAACGGAGATTCATCCACATTAATATGAGACTTTTTTAGAACCAAATAGAAACTCCTCGTTGTCCCTTTAAGGTGAACTTTCACCTCCAGAGGGTTAACAACGGTAGAGGGGACTGAGACCAGATGCAGAGCTACTTGGAGCTAACATCTGGAGAGATGGGACTAGTTTTTTATTGGATAATATGTATTTCTGGTTGAATAAAACTACATGAAATTGATTGTGTATCCCTCTTTCATATTGTCATTATTGGTAACCGTTTTATAAAAGCAACATATCACTCCAGTCCGTGGTATATGCTCATTATAGCACTCTAAGGGGGAACAACGCCCCTTAGCCGTGGTAGAATGAGCATAGACCACGGACTGGAGTGATACTGCTTAAATATTTAGTTCTGCTTGGGTAACAACACATTTCTGTTCATGTCAATAAAGCTGTTAGAGAGAGAGAGAGCATTAGACTACATCAAACAGACAGAGAGAGAGAGAGAGAGACTAACAGCTGAGGAGCACTCCGGGGTCGAACACTCCGCTCGTCGTCTGGAGTTGGAGTTCGTGTCCGTCTGTCGTCGCCGTGACGCCTGCTCCACCTGGGAACGATCCTGATGGAAGGACAGGGGAGTCATTATACTTCCTACACACACACACACAGGTCAGAGGGTGTCTCAGTGTGTGTCATTATCAGAATAAAAGCCAGAAACCTCTATTTAAAGGGACAACAAGGAGTTTTGGAAAGTGAAGTGTTTTCACTACATTTCCCATGAGCCTCAGCGTGCACGGTGAAATTCTTGGACCGGCGCAAGACGGACGGAAGTGAAAACATTTGCCAATAATCTTTTCATTGATCAAGAATTAAAGTCAGAGGTTGGAAGACGATCACATACCGTCGTAGTTCCCACCATAAACGGAGATTCGGCGGCGTTATTCTCATGACTCACCGGGCAGCGTCCGGGAAATTGAAACTAGGAAATGCTGAACGCGTCGACCACTAAATAATAATAACAAAATAACTATAAAGACGATAAAACAATATATTTATCTAAAATGGACCATTAACAAGTGGTAACGTAGATTCATCCACATTAACATGAGACTCTCGTTGTCCCTTTTATAACTAAACAAAAGTCATTTAGATTAAGTGAGCTCATTAAAGATAAATATATATATATTTATATATATAGATATTGATCTTTGGCCTTGTCCACACGAACACGGGTATTTTTGAAACCAAAGTTTTGTTAAATAAAATTCTGCGTCCACACGAGTGATGTAATAAAAATACTCTGTAAAATCCGCCACCAAGTGATGCAATGTACGTGTAATACATCCGCCACAGCAGTAGGTGGCGATGTGAGGTAAAATGGGAAGGTGATTATCCACAAGTTTCCGAACGCGATCTATGGTCAAAGCCGGTTTTGCTGGTTTTGGTGGAATTGTACGTTTACGTTTCCATGATTTTCAGTCGTTGTCATAGTTGCGGTAAACGCATGGATCTATTAACGCTGGCTTTTAACACGGATGTCAGTCTGTGTGATAATATCCACTGTTAAAAGCTGCTGTGATGATCCATGCCTTTTACCGGTTTTTCATTGGGGGAAAAAAAAAAAATCCATGCATTTACCGAGACTACCGAAACCATGGAAACGTAGCCTAAACATAAAATTCAAAACCGGCAAAACAGGCTTACGTTTTTGACATTTGGAAAAAGGTGGATAACCAATCAAAACGGAACCTCTGCTGACCTCTCTGCGATTTTTAACGTTCCAGAAGCAGGAAGTGTTTCGGCCTATCGCGGTCGTCACATCCACACGCAACCACTGAAACCCAACCGCGGACCCCGGTTCAACCTGGACCACAAGACCACGGGCACGGTTACTTGTGGACGGAACAGTAAACCGGGAACACGGCCTTTTATCCACCACTTTCCGGAGAACGACGCTGGGTGTCGCCATGACACTCCATTCATTACATTTTAGATTAACGTTAGCTGGGCTAACCGTTAGCCGTTAGCAGTGTCTTAAAGCAGAAGTAAGCGATCCGGTCGTTTTTGGCTAATGCTGCGTTCCAGGCAGGCTTTTGAAACCGTAAATTACAGCTTCAAGTCACAACTTACGACTTTGTAGCGTTCCAGGCAACCCACTCGTGTTTTTCCGACCTGTTTTACCTGTGAAAGTCACTCGTAACTTCTGACCCGTGAACTCGTACCAGATCGAACTGGTACGACTTCACAGGTCGGAAAAACATGAGTTGAATGCACCATACTAGTCCTCGTCCCTACGTCACCACATTCACGGCGTCCCTTGGCTGCACACACAGCCCTGCATGCCGTTCTCTCTCCTCATTGGATAAAAACTGTAGGATACGAGAAAAGTTTTCTCCTCGGCTCAGAGCAGAGCAGAGGGACTGACAGACCCGTGTTTCAGACCAAACACTCTATAGTGATTGCTGTCGGAAGATATAACTATTTAAGACTTATATTAACACAAATATATCACTTACTTCTGCTTCCTAACTCAATAAACGGTCCATGAAAAAAAAAAATTTCCCAGCAGATATCCTAGTTCCAACATGACTGAGCTAACTGGAGTAGTTTCATTTCGTGTCCAACAACGGGAGGGTTTTATCAGCTGACGTCCTGATGTTAGCTTAGCTGCTGCTGTTAGCTGTCAGCAGCAGCAAAGCTAACAACTACGATAACCATGACTAATTACAGTAATGTGCACACAGAAGTGGTGGTGTTTGTTTGGTAATTTGTTTTATAGACTTAACAAACATCAGATTTAGTCAAAACGGTTTTGGCAGCCCAGAGCCCCCACATTTGGTACCTACACCGGTGGCTAACGCTACCAGTTAGCCGCTAACGCTACCAGTTAGCCGCTCGCTAGAATGCTACTAAAACCCACTTCCGTGTGACGCAATGGATCATGGGAAAGTGGTGGACAGAGACTCTCTCTCTTCTCCCCTCTGGTTCTGGTTCTACTAGTTCTGGTTCTACTAGTTCTGGTTCTGGTCCAGATGTGGTTCTGGTCCAGATGTTGGTTCTCTTACCAGCTGTTCTGAGCTCTGAGCCGTCGACTCTCTGGACGACCGGATGGTGTTGGAGTCCAGAGCCAGACCACAGACCACAGACACACACATCACACTGCGCCAAGTCCACCGCCACATCCTGGTCCTGGTCCTGGTCCTGGTCCTGGTTTCTGGTTTCTGGTTTCTGGTCCTGGTCCTGGTCCTGGTCCTGGTCCTGGTCCTGGTCCTGGTTTCTGGTTTCTGGTCCTGGGTTAGCCTTCTGAATGACTTTAAGGAGCTTTTAACTCTTGTTAGTGAGAATTAACTCTTTGAAAGCAGCTGCACTGATGTGCTGCTTTTAGGGGTTAGGGTTTCCTTCTCTGACAAACACAGCTTGTGTCCAATAGGATTTTAGAAAAAGACCTGAAAGTAACCAGTACTTTTCAGCCTTCCTAGAAAAATAAAACTCGAGTAAAAGTAAAAAAAAATATTTGTCTTGGAAATGTATTCAAGTAAGAGTAATAAGTACCAAAGAAATCTAATACTCAAGTAAAGTACAAATCCTCTGGATATCTGGATATCCTGGTCCTGGTCCTAGTTCTGGTTCTGGTTCTGTCAGAGAGTCGACTGCTGCCTTCAGGTGCGCTGGTTTTTTATAGCGCTGCTTTATAACTCCACCCGCCCTTCTGAAGTCCTGTTGGTGGTGTGTGTGTGTGTGTGTGTGTGTGTGTAGGGGTCCTGTTGGTGCGTTTGAAGCCCGACCACATCAGTGGGAGAAGACAGCGCCGCCTCTTCCTTCCTGGAGCCTCAGGTGAGACGGACGTTTGATCAACACACACCTGGAGACCGGTGTGTGTGTGTGTGTGTGTGTGTGGTTTTGCTTCATGTGGTCTCAAATGTTACGATAAAGACTCATTAGAGCTGAGGAGTGTGTGTGTGTGTGTGTGTGTGTGTGTGTGTGTGTGTGTGTGTGTGTGTGTGTGTGTGTGTGTGTGTGTGTGTGTGTGTGTGTGTGTGTGTGTGTGGCGGATGTGTGTGTGTGTTTACAGGTGATTAAAGCCGATTAAGGAACAGAAGTAAAATCAGGAAGACGCACACACACACACATTAAACACACACACACCTGAAAGACTGAAAGACTGAAAGAGTGTGTTCAGGTGTGTTTGTTTTAACAGACAGGTGTCTCGGCCAATCAGACGGCAGCAGGACGGGACACACCTGGACCTGGACCGGTCAGAACCAGCTGAGGTCAGAAGAAAGGGAGGAAGGGAGGATGGAAGGAAGGGGGAGGGATGGATGAAGGAAAGTGGGGGGGCAAAGGGAGGGGAGGAAAGGACGGAGGAAAGGGAGGAGGGAAAGAGAGAGAAGGAAGGGAAGGAGGAAAGGGAGGAAGGAAAGGGAGGGAAGATGTAAGGAAGGGATGAAGGAAAGGGGAGAGGAGGGAGGGAGGGAGGGATGAAAGGAAGGAAAGGGGGTGTGCAGTGAGAGTTCAGGTGTAATGTTCCTTTAGAATGACGTAACTTCCTGTAGGGCATTCTGGGAAATAAACAATGTCCGAGTCCGTCCGTCCAAGTGTGTCTGAAAGTAACTTCTATAGTGACATAACAGGGGGGACGAAGGAAAGGGAGTAAGGGAGGAGGAAGGACGGAAAGAAGGAAGGGGGAGGGAGGAAGGAAAGGGGGGGCAAAGGGGGAGGAGGAAGGGGGGGAGGGATGGAGGAAGGAAGGAAAGGAGGGAGGAGGAAGGAAGGAAGGAAGGAAGGGACGAAGGAAGGAGGGAGAGAAGAAGGAAAGGGGGAGGAGGGAGGGAAGGGATGAAAGAAAGGGGAGAGGAGGGAGGGAGGGACGAAAGGAAGGAAGGAGGGGAGGGACGGAGGAAGGAAAGGGGGGACAAAGGAAGGGGGAGGGATGGATGAAGGCTGGGGAAGGCAGGAAGGGAAAGGGGAAGGAAAGGGGGGGGCAAAGGGGGAGGAGGAAGGGAGGGGAGGGATGGAGGAAGGAAAGGGACGAAGGAAAGGGGAGAGGAGGGAGGGAGGGACGAAAGGAAGGAAGGGATGAAGGAAGGACGGAAAGAGGAAGGAGGGGAGACAGGAAGGAAAGGGGGGAGGAGGGAGGGAAGGAGGAAAGGAAGGAAGGGATGAAGGAAGAAAGGAAGGGAGGAAGGAAGGAAAGGGGGCAAAGGGGTAGGAGGAAGGGGAGGGAGGGACGGAGGAAAGGGAGAAGGGAAAGGGGGAGAACGGAGGAAAGGGGGCAAAGGGGGAGGAGGAAGGGAGGAGGAGGGGAGGGATGGACGAAGGAGGTGACGAAGGAAAGGGAGGGAAGATGGAAGGAAGGGATGAAGGAAAGGGGAGAGGAGGGAGGGACGAAAGGAAGGAAAGGAGGGAGGAGGAAGGAAGGAAGGAAGGAAGGAAGGAAGGAAGGAAGGAAGGAAGGAAGGAAGGAAGGGAAAAGAGAAAGGGAGAAAGGAAGGGATGAAGGAAAGGAGAGAGGGAGGAGCAGCAGAGTCTGTACCACTGATGGATGATCTGGAAAATGATCAGCAGTGACGTGGAGACACACACACATCTACACACGCACACACACACACACACACACACACACACACACACACACACACACACACACACACACACACAGATGTAACATTTAATCTGTGGTTGTTTGTTCAGTTTGTTCGTATGTTCGACTTCGTCATGTGTCGGTGAGCAAACACACCTATTGTATGTACATGTGTGTGTGTAGTTGTGTGTGTGTGTGTGTGTGTGTGTGTGTAGTTGTGTAGATGTGTGTGTGTGTGTGTGTGTGTAGATGTGTGTGTGTGTAGATGTGTGTGTGTGATAAGGCCTCCAGCCTGCAGGTTGTTCCAGTTGCTTCAATAAAAGGACAGCAGATGCTCACAATTACTGACACACACACACACACACACACACACACACACACACACACACACACACACACACACACACACACACGCGCGCGGGTCAGAGGGTGTATCGTTTACGTGTGTGCGTTTGTGTGTCTGTTTGTGTCATTATCAGAACAGAAACTCTCTCTCTCTCTCTCTCTCTGCTCAGGTCAGATATATAGTCTCTCGCCCGGCGGCAGCAGCAGACGGTGGATCCACCTGTCACCGCTACACGGGCTTTTATTTTGGTAAGTCCCTTTATTATCGTCATGGTTTCAGTTTCCATGGTTTTTACACCTGTTATAGCCTATAAACATTTATATATGTTTATGTTATATACATTTACATATCAATCAATCTGTTTTATCGTTATAAAACATTCAATTTAATGTATTTATTTCTTTCTTATTATCTTTTTGTGTATGATGCATGTGTGTCGTCTTGTGTCGTCGTCTGCTGCTGGTAACATTGTAATTTCCTGCAAAGGATTCATAAAGTATCTTTAACTTTAACTTTTTATCTATCTTTTTTTTATCTATCTTTTGTATTCTATTTTAATTCATTCATTCTTATTCTATTTTATCCTATTCTATTTTACTTCATTCTATCTATTTTACTTTTTTTTAAAAATCTATTTCCTTTTCCCTTCTTCTCATTTTGTCTATTTTACTTCTTTTTATCTACTTTTATCTCCCTCTTCTTCTCATTTTATCTATTTTACTTTTGTTTTACTATCTGGTGTTTTCCCCGTTGCAAATGATAGAGTGTAAGATAAGACAGCGTTTCCTCGATGTCTCTAAAATCCAATGTTCTAAAACTATTGTGTGAATGTGAATGTGAATGTGAATGTGAATGTATGTGTGTCTCCCTATGTTCCTTGTTTTTATCATGTGAAGCACTTTGAGCTGCCGTGGGCATGAAAAGTGCTTTACAAATAAAACCTGATTGATTGATTATATATTATTATCTTAAAACTTATTATAGTATTGAATTAACATAGGGAGAAGGGTGGGAGGGATTTAATAACCTTCAGCTACTTCCCAGTCCTTTTGAACAAAAATATGTGTTAAGTTTTGTTGTTTTATTTTGTTTTTCTTTTATATTTTGTGTTCAAATCATCATTAATTCATTCAACATCCCTATTTGACCAAAAGTCTTTCTTTCTTTCTTTCTTTTTTCATCGTTAAAGACTTTATTCTTTTTTTTTATTATTGATTTCTGTTTCATTCGTTGATATTTGATTGGTTATTTTTCTCAGTTTACTGTAATATGAGTCACATCGGTATCAGTCACAAATACATGAAAACCATTTATTCCAATTGTATAAAATAGAAAACATGAGTTTCCATGTGACTTGTTGTTGTCATCACGTTGTTTCTTTGTTTCTTTGTTTCTGCATCAAACAAAAGATTCAGAGACAAAATTACATTTGACTTCAATTTTCCATCAAACAGAAAAGAGAGAGAGAGACAGAGAGGGAGGAGGAGGTGAAGCAAACGAGATGACAGAGATAAGAGAATAAAAGGTGTGTGTGTGTGTGTGTGTGTGTGTGTGTGTGTGTGTGTGTGTGTTAACTGTGTTAGTGTGAGAGGAGGAAAGAGCCTCTAAACCAATCAGCAGCCAGCGCAGACAGACGGTCAACAACAGTCGGCTCACGTTCGCACTAACGAGGGAAAATGTTAAAAAAAAAACAAAAAAACAACAGGAAGTCATATTTACTTAGTAATTAGTTTCTACGGCAACAAAACCAAAAGATTTTCTCGTCTGAACCGTCGAACACTGCCGTTAGCCTAGCGTAGCCTAGCTTAGCTTAGCATAAAGACTGGAGACAGGGGGAACAGTAACATAAAGTTAGATGTCCTGTGTTACTGTAACCATGGTAGCTAAACGATGACGTCATGACTCAAACCAGTGAGTTAGCCTTGTCGCTGCTCGATCTGCATCTTGGACAGCTACGTACGGCAACTCCACTTGGACAAACTTTAACATTAAAGAGGACCTATTATGCTAATTTCAGGGGCTTTTAATGTGATATTGGACCATTACCGTCAACATTGGGATTTGAATTTTTTTTTTAGAAAAGTGTACAAGACACTTAGGGTTAGTCACTTCATCCAGTAGCGCTGGACATGATGAAATAAAGATGGCCACCTAAATTCAGGAAGTAGTGGAGCAGTAAAAACCATCTTGTAGTTTGTAAGTGGTTGAGTAGGGGTCATTTTAACTGTCTTGTAGCCTACACTTTTCTAAAAATGTAATCAAAGGTTTGCGCTCGCACTTGTGATTTTTGAATCTTGTGGCTCAAATCTCACGTTCATGCGTAGGCTACTTGGGGCTCTACAACTACTGTAGCTACTGCCACCTGCTGGGCTGGAGGGGAAATACAGGAGATTTACGGGAAAATATGTAAATGGGAAGACAGTGGCATAGATGATTAAAATAATGACAGGTGTGTATTGGACCCAAGTGGAGCACTATTGAAAGTTTTGATTGATAATTCCATATTTATCGCATACAAGCTGTCTGTGTACTCAACTCTGCCTCTTTCGCGTAGGCTATGAGCAAAAGGGCCAGTGACAAACTTTTTTTTTTTTTTCAATGAAAATCTTTATTTAACATTTGAAAAAGTATAGTATGGAAAAGTAAAATATAGAAACAGACATTGAGAGATAATAGGCACATGACAGATTCAGCTACAGTCTGTTGTTCTACTGACTGAGCAACAACAGAAATATTGAAAACATTAATGTGGATGGTTTTAGCTTCAAAACAAACACGACATCAGACGTCACAGAGGAAACAAGCTCATTTAGGTTTGTTACAAAAACAGCTGTTCACTGTAGATGTGAGTTTAAGCCTATTGGGGATGGGGACTATATTTTCAGCGGCGGATTGATCCACATCCTGTGCAGCAGAGCCGGTGGAGCCACGTGGATCAGACTAATATCTGGAGCCTGTGATAACAACAACAGAGCATCGTGTAGTTTTATTAAAGATCAGCAGCGATAGGAGGGAGCGCTGCATCTGCCTGCAGCTCAGAGACCAGTGATCAGTGATGTCATTAACCAGATGTTACCGAGCACAGAACATCTGTCTGAACGAGGTGAACAGCTTCTGGTAACAACCACTTAGAGTAACGAGGGTCGACGGTTCGATTCCTGGTTAATTCTCTGGAGATACTAAACCTAACCCTTATTTTGAAGGGGCTTAAACACAAACATCTACCTTTATTTTGAAGGGGCTTAAACACAAACATCTACCTTTATTTTGAAGGGGCTTTAACACAAACATCTACCTTTATTTTGAAGGGGCTTTAACACAAACATCTACCTTTATTTTGAAGGGGCTTAAACACAAACATCTACCTTTATTTTGAAGGGGCTTTAACACAAACATCTACCTTTATTTTGAAGGGGATTTAACACAAACATCTACCTTTATTTTGAAGGAGCTTTAATACAAACATCTACCTTTATTTTGAAGGAGCTTTAACACAAACATCTACCTTTATTTTGAAGGGGCTTTAACACAAACATCTACCTTTATTTTGAAGGAGCTTTAACACAAACATCTACCTTTATTTTGAAGGGGCTTTAACACAAACATCTACCTTTATTTTGAAGGAGCTTTAACACAAACATCTACCTTTATTTTGAAGGGGCTTACACACAAACATCTACCTTTATTTTGAAGGGGCTTTAACACAAACATCTACCTTTATTTTGAAGGGGCTTAAACACAAACATCTATCTTTATACTGAGATACTGAAGCACTGCAAAAGCTCTGGATGGAGGTTTCCATCTCCTCAGAGCTCCATAGTAACAACAGGTCGGTGTCAGCCAATCAGAAGAGAGGAGGAGGCTCCGAGCGTCTCTTCTGATTGGCTGACTGTTTTCTAAAGCGATCCAATAAAAAAACAGAGCAGATTTCAGAATAAAACACTCAGAGAAACCAAATCCTGCAAGTTGTTGTTGTTGGATGGATGTTTGGGTCCAGGTGGTGAGGGGGCGGGGCTTAGTTGTGACATCACAAAGTGACAGGAAGTCCTGACGGCTGGTTTTAAGGCTCAGTTTCTGAATACAGGCTGTGTGCATTTCTCTGTGGACTGAGGCTTTGATACTTTCACAGTATTAATATAGAACCTAGAGCTGCTTTATAATCACACTACACATGGACATCTACCTTTATACTGTATGGAGCTTTAATACAAACATCTACCTTTATACTGTATGGAGCTTTAACACAAACATCTACCTTTATACTATATGGAGCTTTAACACATCTACCTTTATACTGTATGGAGCTTTAATACAAACATCTACCTTTATACTGTATGGAGCTTTAATACAAACATCTACCTTTATACTGTATGGAGCTTTAACACAAACATCTACCTTTATACTGTATGGAGCTTTAATACAAACATCTACCTTTATACTGTATGGAGCTTTAACACAAACATCTACCTTTATACTGTATGGAGCTTTAACACAATCATCTACCTTTATTTTGAAGGAGCTTTAACACAAACATCTACCTTTATACTGTATGGAGCTTTAATACAAACATCTACCTTTATACTGTATGGAGCTTTAACACATCTACCTTTATACTGTATGGAGCTTTAACACAAACATCTACCTTTATTTTGGAGGAGCTTTAACACAAACATCTACCTTTATTCTGAAGGAGCTTTAACACAAACATCTACCTTTATTCTGAAGGAGCTTTAACACAAACATCTACCTTTATTTTGGAGGAGCTTTATTACGAACATGTACCTTTATTTTGAAGGGGCTTTAACACAAACATCTACCTTTATTTTGAAGGAGCTTTAACACAAACATCTACCTTTATTTTGAAGGAGCTTTAACACAAACATCTACCTTTATTTTGGAGGAGCTTTATTACGAACATGTACCTTTATTTTGAAGGGGCTTTAACACAAACATCTACCTTTATTTTGAAGGAGCTTTAACACAAACATCTACCTTTATTTTGGAGGAGCTTTATTACGAACATGTACCTTTATTTTGAAGGGGCTTTAACATGATATACAGTACTATGTAACATCAGTGTGTTTGGGTTGTAGACATGGCGTGGCTCCATCAGAGTCGAGGTTCTCCCAGACTCGTCCTGGTGGTTGTGTGTGTCGCTCTGCTGCTCGACAACATGTTGTTCACTGTGGTCGGTGAGTACACACACACTCACACTCACACACACATACGCACACACTTACACACACACACACACACACACACACACTTTACACTGTCCACGTCCTGTGTCTCAGTGACGCAGTGAGAAGCTCTGGAGGGCAGAACTGTCGTCAAATGTTAGAGTCAGAGCTAAAGTAAAGGCTGCAGAGGTCACACACACACACACACACACACACACACACACACACACACACACACACACACACACACACACACACACACCTTGACCTCTTGACCTCGGCCTTTAAAGGCCTGTCTTGTCTCCCTCAGTCTCTTCTCCTCTTCCTGCTCTTTTCTCCTCGGACGTGACTAAATGCTGGAACGAACCCTCTCTGTTTTACGGCTTCAAAGTTTCAATCAATCAATCATTTCATTTCATAACCTTTATCTAAAAATTTTCTTTCGTGTCTTGCATCACTCCCGAGTCCATGACCAGCAGATAGACACCATCCTTTCCACTGTGCGTGCAGTAACCATGGAGATAGAGCCGTAGGCTATCGCCCGTAATTAGCTTAGCTCAAACGCTGGAAGTGTATAGGTAGTGTTAGCCTGCCTCCACCTAAAGTCGCTAATTAGCTTAGCTCAAACACTGGAAGTGTATAGGTAGTGTTAGCCTGCCTCCTACCTAAAGTCGCTAATTAGCTTAGCTCAAACACTGGAAGTGTATAGGTAGTGTTAGCCTGCCTCCACCTAAAGTCGCTAATTAGCTTAGCTCAAACACTGGAAGTGTATAGGTAGTGTTAGCCTGCCTCCACCTAAAGTCGCTAATTAGCTTAGCTCAAACACTGGAAGTGTATAGGTAGTATTAGCCTGCCTCCTACCTAAAGTCGCTAATTAGCTTAGCTCAAACACTGGAAGTGTATAGGTAGTGTTAGCCTGCCTCCACCTAAAGTCGCTAATTAGCTTAGCTCAAACGCTGGAAGTGTATAGGTAGTGTTAGCCTGCCTCCACCTAAAGTCGCTAATTAGCTTAGCTCAAACACTGGAAGTGTATAGGTAGTGTTAGCCTGCCTCCACCTAAAGTCGCTAATTAGCTTAGCTCAAACACTGGAAGTGTATGGGTAGTGTTAGCCTGCCTCCACCTAAAGTCGCTAATTAGCTTAGCTCAAACACTGGAAGTGTATGGGTAGCGTTAGCCTGCCTCCTACCTGAGCCGAAATCAGCAGTCAGAAGCTGATTTCATTTTAGCTCTAAACTCTGTAAATATATCACTTTATCCACATTTCAAACATGTTTAGGTGAGAAAGTAGCCGTTTAGATCAGCAGTGTGTCGTTAATTTGTCTAAATACCAGCTGTTTACAATTTTGTTGGGACAAATTCGGCGCTACTCAAGCTAGCTGTCGTGACCAACGCACTTCCAGTTACTTTAACAAAATAAAACCCCCGTTGCCCTTTACATACAGAAAACCATGACAATAGAATTTGTGCTTTTACTTTGAAATAGGAAGCTAAGCTACCCTCGATGTAGCTAGCTTGAACCAAAATAAACCGTCTTTGCTTGAACCCTCCGTTTTGACCGATCTCGTCCCGTTAGCGGCATTTGACCGCTCAAGATGCCTTACCGGAGAGTTTTGTCAGCTCTGAGACGAAGATCGAAGAGTTTCTCTGATGACTTTAGGTGGAGGCAGGCTAACACTACCCATACACTTCCAGTGTTTGAGCTAAGCTAATTAGCGACTTTAGGTGGAGGCAGGCTAACACTACCCATACACTTCCAGTGTTTGAGCTAAGCTAATTAGCGACTTTAGGTGGAGGCAGGCTAACACTACCTATACACT
Organism: Trachurus trachurus; assembly: GCF_905171665.1. Taxonomy (NCBI): domain Eukaryota; kingdom Metazoa; phylum Chordata; class Actinopteri; order Carangiformes; family Carangidae; genus Trachurus; species Trachurus trachurus. The sequence goes on along the minus strand of NC_139895.1, from coordinate 2,005,848 downwards.
TCCAGCGTTTGAGCTAAGCTAATTACGGGCGATACGGCTCTATCTCCCTTGTTACTGCACGCACAGTCGAAAGGATGGTGTCTATCTGCTGGTCATGGACTCGGGAGTGAGGCAAGACATGGAAAAAAAATGTTCAATCAATCAATCCCCTGATCAATACCTCTCCGTCTCATTCCTCAGTTCCCATCATTCCCACCTTC
>NC_139895.1:1833148-2000648 GCF_905171665.1 Trachurus trachurus | reverse complement strand
CTTTTTAAAGGGCTGGTGACAGTATTTTCTCATTTACAGAGTGATAAAAAGAGATATCCAAAACCCTCCTCTGTAAAAACTTCTGACTCTAATATGTCAACAAGAATATTTAACCATTATTCAGATTTCAGTTCTGGAAAATGTATGCAAATTAGCGCATATTTCATTAGATATTGCCTCATTTACATATTTAAAGCCCCAGTATGTAACTTATTTGTCTTTTTATGATCAAAAATCAAATCTGTCTTTCATAAATCTGTATTTCACTGAAGGTGAATCACAGCTTAAAGGGTTAAAAACAAACCAAAAAGGATCTAAAAATACAAAAATTAGATAGACAGTTACTAGGCTACTCAGTATACATTTAATCAAACTTAAAGTTTTCTCCATTTTTTGTTATGCTTTTCTCCCTCATCTCGATTTGTTGCTATAATTTTTCCAAAAGAAATTGGCTTCTAAATCAAGTTCCTTTTTTGATTGGGCCTTGAATATAAATATTTTCCCCAAAAGAATAATTGTATTTACCATCCACCTCCTGTCTTCTTGTTGTTGTTTTTTAAAGCCCCAGTCTGTAACTTATTTGTCTTTATGATCAAAAATCAAACCTGTCTTTCATAAATCCGTATTTCACTGAAGGTGAATCACAGCTGCATACAAATGAAAGCTTTCTGGTTCCTTAGAATGAGTTGTTACAAGTCGTTACAAATACATAAGTGGGCGACGCACCGAACCGAGGCGGCCATGTTGCATCGCCGTTTTTTATCGTCTGTTGTCTGTCTGACGTCTGCCCGATTTCACGTGAATGCAACATCAAGAATACGTTCAGATATGCAACCGCACCGCTAGATGGGGGGGAATTCCTACGTATTATACCTTTAAAAGTTGAAACAGGCAATGACATAAGAATTTAAATACACACATTGTAACACCACTGACAAGAACAAACAAGCAAAACAGGGAAGAAAAGGGTTAAAAACAAATCAAAAAGGATCTAAAAAATACAAAAATTAGATTTACAGTTACTACTCAGTATACATTTAATCAAAATTAAAGTTTTACCCATTTTTTATCATGCTTTTCTACCTCATCTCGATTTGTAGCGATAATTTTTCCAAAAAGAAATTGGCTTCGCACTTTATTTAAAAAAAGAAAAAAAGAAAAAATCAAAATCAAGTTCCTTTTTGATTTGTCTTAGCCAGTTTAGAATATCTAACCACAATGATAGTTCAACATTTTGTCAGATTGGCCCCATTGCCATAATCCCTATAGTCATAGCATTCATGCAAAACCGCTGATGCACGTCGCCTTCAGTTTTTCATCATCAGTCTCTGTATTTCCCTCTAAAACAACTCTGTGTGGTAACGTTGTGTTATTATCTCATAGCGTGGTGAATGTGCAGCTCACAACTTGTCCACCAGAGCGTTGTGGAGTTGTTGGATTGTGTATTTGATGAGTTTGATGAGGGAAACCAAGAAAGAAATCCCATAATGAGCCTCCTCTGTAGCGTAGCTCTGAGCAGCTCACGGCTCTGCTCCGCCGTTCTAAAAACAGCTTGCACCGACAATTAAAGGTAACGAACCTACTGGGATTATGGCAATGGGGCCAATCTGCTAAAATGTTGAACTGTCCCTTTAAGGAGCAGCTGCTAATAACCGATGTCGTGGTGTGTTCAGGGTCTCTGTGTTTCGCCAACATGGGCGTGGCCATCCTGGAGCCCACGCTGCCCATCTGGATGCTGCAGACCATGTGCTCCCCCAAATGGCAGCTTGGTACGATCCATCCTTTTTTCTTTTATTTTTTTTTAATTCAAATACTATTGTTTAAAGCAGAAGTGAGTGATATATTTGTGTTAATCTAAGTCTTAAATAGTTATATCTTCCGACAGCAATCACTTACATAGAGTGTTTGGTCTGAAACACGGGTCTGTCAGTCACTCTGCTCTGCTCTGAGCCCAGGAGAAAACATTTATCGTATCCTACAAGTTTTATCCAATGAGGAGAGAGAACGGCATAAAGGGGCAGTCCTCTCTGTGTGTGCCTGAATGTGGTGACGTAGGGACGAGGACCAATAGATCCATGACGAGGGCGGGGGGCTGCTAACTCCATCTGCTGACAAGACGTTATGGTGCGTTCAAGGCAACTCGTAACTCGTGTTTTTCCGACCTGTGAAGTCGTACCAGTTTGATCTGGTACGAGTTCACGGGTCAGAAGTTACGAGTGGCCGTTATAGTGACTTTCACAGGTAAAACAGGTCGGAGAAACACGAGTGGGTTGCCTGGAACGCTACAAAGTCATAAGTCGTGACTTGAAGCTGTAATTTACGGTTTCAAAAGCCTGCCTGGAACGCAGCATTAGCCCAAACGACCGGATCGCTTACTTCTGCTTTAATGTATATAATATATACTGGAAAAAACACGACACGGTACGATCCATCCTGACGCCTCATTGGTCGCCTGTTGTCGATGACATCACATCCTGCCCGGTGGTCACATGTCACTGTGTGTGTGTGTGTGTGTGTGTGTGTGTGTGTGTGTGTGTGTGTGTGTGTGTGTGTGTGTGTGTGTGTGTGTGTGTGTGTGTGTTGCAGGTATGGCCTTCCTCCCCGCCAGCATCTCCTACCTGATCGGAACAAACCTGTTTGGAGTCCTGGCCAACAAGATGGGACGGTCAGTGTGTGTGTGTGAGTGTGTGTGTGTGTGTGTCTGTGTGTGCATGTGTGTGTGTGTCTGCGTGTGTGTGTGTGTGTGTGTGTGTGTGTGTGTCTGTGTGTGTGTGTGCGTCTGTGTGTGTGTGTGTGTGTGTGTGTGTGCGTGTGTGTGTGTGTCTCAGAGGAAGCAGTTTAATCAGCAGATCAACAGATTAACTTTTCTGGAAACTCTTGAGTCTTGTTCAGACCTGATCCAGGAGGTTCAGGTAAACCAGACGCACAGGTGGCTGATGGGTATTTCTGTGTGTGTGTGTGTGTGTGTGTGTGTGTGTGTGTGTGTGTGTGTGTGTGTCTGCAGGTGGCTCTGCTCCATGATAGGGATGTTCATCGTTGGCGTCAGTCTGCTGTGTGTAAGTAAAACATCAATCCTCCACTCGTCACTGTCCAATCAATCAATCAATCAATCAATCAATCAATCAATCAATCAATCAATCAATCAATCAATCAATCAATCAATCAATCAATCAATCAATCAATCAATCAATCAGTAATCAGTTGTGTGTGTGTGTGTGTGTGTGTGTGTGTGTGTGTGTGTTGCAGGTTCCTTTTGCCACCAGTATCTACGGTCTGATTGGACCAAATGGAGGTCTGGGCTTCGCCATAGGTGATCAATCAATACATCCCAATTAACTGATGATGATGATGATGATGATGATGATGATGATGATGATGATGATGATGATGATAATGATGATGGTGATCATAGACATATTGTACACAGACGCCTCACTGAGCAGCTCATCACCCGTTGCTGTGATACGTCAGTGTGTCGGCCATATTGGATGGGTCAGATCTGGTCTGAATGTACTGAACTTTATAAAACACTTTTCTACAGAGTCATGTAAGTTAAAGGGATACACCAACATTTTTTTTGTGTGTCTTGCCTCACTCCCGAGTCCATGACCAGCAGATAGACACCGTCCTTTCGACTGTGCGTGCAGTAACCATGGAGATAGAGCCGGATCGCCCGTAATTAGCTTAGCTCAAACACTGGAAGTGTATGGGTAGTGTTAGCCTGCCTCCACCTAAAGTCGCTAATTAGCTTAGCTCAAACACTGGAAGTGTATGGGTAGTGTTAGCCTGCCTCCACCTAAAGTCGCTAATTAGCTTAGCTCAAACACTGGAAGTGTATGGGTAGTGTTAGCCTGCCTCCACCTAAAGTCATCAGAGAAACTCTTCAGCAACTCTAAACGGAAACCGGCGGGCCGATCTTCGTCTCAGAGCTGACAAAACTCTCCGGTAAGGCATCTTGAGCGGTCAAATGTCGCTTCCTATTTCAAAGTAAAAGCACAAATTCTATCGTCATGGTTTTCTGTAGGAAGGTGTTTTATTTTGTGAAAGTAACCAGAAGTGCGTTGATCACAACGGCTAGCTTGAGTAGCGCCAAATTCATCTGAACAAAATTGTAAACAGCTGGTATTTAGACAAATTAACGACACACTGCTGATCTAAACGGCTACTTTCTCACCTAAACATGTTTGAAATGTAGATAAAGTGAAATATTTCAAAGGAGGTTAAATCGAAAGCAACTGGACTTAGTTATTTGTCTAGGAAGACGTTTCACCTCTCATCCAAGAGGCTTCATCAGTTCATGTACGCAGCTGACCAGGCTGGGACTGGTCCAACTATCTGGTGTGGAGACTCACTATTTAACCTCTTGTGTGGGCGTTTCACAAGGGTGATGATGTCACTGGTTCCCTTTTGTGCTCCAAGTGCCAACGACAGTCGTTGGAGTGACAGTCGTTGGTGGGAAGTTGGTTTCGACTTCGTTAGTGCCCTATTGTTTTCTAACGACAGTCATTGGAGTCACTTGCCACTTGTGAACAGTAGTTGGTCTTTGAGGCTAGATTGTTGAGTCTCCTGGGAAGGGATGAAAGGGCAGCATTGTAAATTGGAGATAGGTGGTGTCTCAGGCCACCTCCCCTGTTGAGGGAAGGTTTTTCTACTTTTACAAAAATGGCTTCTTTAACTCCTCTTTCAAACCATCTGTCCTCTCTGTCTAGGATTTGGACATTGCTGTCCTCAAAGGAGTGGGCTTTCTCCTTGAGATGTAAATGGACAGCAGAGTCCAGTCCTGAGGAGTTTGCTCTCCTGTGTTGGGCCATGCGTTTATGCAGTGGTTGTTTTGTTTCTCCAATGTAGAGGTCTTTGCATTCCTCGTTGCATTGGACTGCATACACCAGATTGCTTTTGTGGGTGTGTGGTGTTCTGTCCTTGGGATGTACCAGTCTCTGTCTGAGTGTGTTGCTGGGTTTGAAATACACAGGGATACGGTGTTTGTTAAAGATCCTCCTGAGTTTTTCTGATACTCCAGACACATATGGAATGACTATGTTTTTTCTCTTGTTTTGTCTTTCTTTCTCAACCACTTTGCTGGTTTTCTTTCTGGAAGCAGCTGCAGTTTTCACAAAGGTCCAGTTAGGGTAACCACAAGTTGTGAGGGCGCCTCTCAGGTGCTTGTGTTCTGCCCCTTGGGCCTGTGAGCTGGTGGGCACGTTATCAGCTCTGTGTTGCAAAGTTCTGATAACACCAAGCTTATGTTCCAGTGGGTGGTGAGAGTCGAAAAGTAGATATTGGTCTGTATGTGTGGGTTTTCTGTATACCCCAATGTGGAGGCTCCTGTCCTTTTTCATATGGACGTCACAATCTAAGAAAGGCAGACTATTGTCCTTGACATCCTCTCTGGTGAACTTGATGTTTTTGTCCACTGAGTTAATGTGTTCGGTAAAAGCTTGCACTTCTTTGGTTTTGATTTTAACCCATGTGTCGTCCACATACCTGAACCAGTGGCTCGGTGTTGTTCCTTCAAAGGAGTTTAAAGCCTTGTTCTCTACCTCCTCCATGTACAGATTTGCCACAATAGGGGATACTGGTGAACCCATGGCACAGCCGTGTTTTTGTCTGTAAAATTTGCCGTTGAACTGGAAGTATGTGGTGTTCAGGCATAAATCCAGAAGCTGGCAAATATGTTCGGGTTTGAGTTTTGTTCGGTTTTGCAGAGAGTTGTCTTGTGTGAGTCGTTCCCTTACTGTGGCCGAAGCCTCCATAGTTGGAATACAGGTAAAAAGAGAAGTCACATCGTAGGATACCATAGTGTCATCTGGTTCCATTTGTATGTCCCGGACTTTACCCACAAAGTCTATAGAGTTTTGGATGTGGTGTGGGGTGTTTCCCACACCACAGAGAAAGAAAGACAAAACAAGAGAAAAAACATAGTCATTCCATATGTGTCTGGAGTATCAGAAAAACTCAGGAGGATCTTTAACAAACACCGTATCCCTGTGTATTTCAAACCCAGCAACACACTCAGACAGAGACTGGTACATCCCAAGGACAGAACACCACACACCCACAAAAGCAATCTGGTGTATGCAGTCCAATGCAACGAGGAATGCAAAGACCTCTACATTGGAGAAACAAAACAACCACTGCATAAACGCATGGCCCAACACAGGAGAGCAAACTCCTCAGGACTGGACTCTGCTGTCCATTTACATCTCAAGGAGAAAGCCCACTCCTTTGAGGACAGCAATGTCCAAATCCTAGACAGAGAGGACAGATGGTTTGAAAGAGGAGTTAAAGAAGCCATTTTTGTAAAAGTAGAAAAACCTTCCCTCAACAGGGGAGGTGGCCTGAGACACCACCTATCTCCAATTTACAATGCTGCCCTTTCATCCCTTCCCAGGAGACTCAACAATCTAGCCTCAAAGACCAACTACTGTTCACAAGTGGCAAGTGACTCCAATGACTGTCGTTAGAAAACAATAGGGCACTAACGAAGTCGAAACCAACTTCCCACCAACGACTGTCACTCCAACGACTGTCGTTGGCACTTGGAGCACAAAAGGGAACCAGTGACATCATCACCCTTGTGAAACGCCCACACAAGAGGTTAAATAGTGAGTCTCCACACCAGATAGTTGGACCAGTCCCAGCCTGGTCAGCTGCGTACATGAACTGATGAAGCCTCTTGGATGAGAGGTGAAACGTCTTCCTAGACAAATAACTAAGTCCAGTTGCTTTCGATTTAACCTCCTTTGAAATACTATGACCTGGACAAATGAGAATATGCACCGGCATAAAGTGAAATATTTACAGAGTTTAGAGCTAAAATGAAATCAGCTTCTGACAGGCAGGCTAACACTACCCATACACTTCCAGTGTTTGAGCTAAGCTAATTAGCGACTTTAGGAGGAGGCAGGCTAACACTACCTATACACTTCCAGTGTTTGAGCTAAGCTAATTACCGACTTTAGGAGGAGGCAGGCTAACACTACCTATACACTTCCAGTGTTTGAGCTAAGCTAATTACCGACTTTAGGAGGAGGCAGGCTAACACTACCTATACACTTCCAGTGTTTGAGCTAAGCTAATTAGCGACTTTAGGAGGAGGCAGGCTAACACTACCTATACACTTCCAGTGTTTGAGCTAAGCTAATTAGCGACTTTAGGTGGAGGCAGGCTAACACTACCCATACACTTCCAGTGTTTGAGCTAAGCTAATTAGCGACTTTAGGAGGAGGCAGGCTAACACTACCCATACACTTCCAGTGTTTGAGCTAAGCTAATTAGCGACTTTAGGAGGAGGCAGGCTAACACTACCTATACACTTCCAGTGTTTGAGCTAAGCTAATTAGCGACTTTAGGTGGAGGCAGGCTAACACTACCTATACACTTCCAGTGTTTGAGCTAAGCTAATTAGCGACTTTAGGAGGAGGCAGGCTAACACTACCTATACACTTCCAGTGTTTGAGCTAAGCTAATTAGCGACTTTAGGTGGAGGCAGGCTTACACTACCTATACACTTCCAGTGTTTGAGCTAAGCTAATTAGCGACTTTAGGTGGAGGCAGGCTAACACTACCCATACACTTCCAGTGTTTGAGCTAAGCTAATTAGCGACTTTAGGTGGAGGCAGGCTAACACTACCTATACACTTCCAGTGTTTGAGCTAAGCTAATTAGCGACTTTAGGAGGAGGCAGGCTAACACTACCTATACACTTCCAGTGTTTGAGCTAAGCTAATTAGCGACTTTAGGTGGAGGCAGGCTAACACTACCCATACACTTCCAGTGTTTGAGCTAAGCTAATTAGCGACTTTAGGTGGAGGCAGGCTAACACTACCTATACACTTCCAGTGTTTGAGCTAAGCTAATTAGCGACTTTAGGTGGAGGCAGGCTAACACTACCCATACACTTCCAGTGTTTGAGCTAAGCTAATTACGGGCGATACGGCTCTATCTCCATGGTTACTGCACGCACAGTGGAAAGGATGGTGTCTATCTGCTGGTCATGGACTCGGGAGTGAGGCAAGACACGGAAAAAAAAAGTTGGCGTATCCCTTTAACTTACATCACTCTGTAGGAAGGTGTTTTATAAAGTTCAGTCTGTTCAGATCTGACACATCCAATATGGCCGACACGCTGACGTACGACTCAGCGCTCAATGCGGCGTCTTCGCATATGTCAATGATGATGATGATGATGAAGATGAAGGTGATGATGATGATGAAGGTGATGATGAAGGTGATGATGATGAAGGTGATGATGTGCAGGCATGGTGGACTCCTCCATGATGGCCATCATGGGTTACCTGGTCGACATCCGCCACGCCTCCGTCTACGGCAGCGTCTACGCCATCGCCGACGTGGCGCTGTGTCTGGGCTTCGCCATCGGTGAGGTCACTTCCTGTTTCTTCTGTAGCAGCACGATGACGGAAACAACCGAAGCTGTGGCGTTAACGCTAACGTGTCCCTGTGTGGTTGCAGGTCCGTCCACCGGCGGCGCTCTGGTCCAGGCCGTGGGGTTTCCCTGCCTCATGGTTTTCATCGGCGTCATCAACATCCTGTACGCGCCGCTCTGCTTCCTGTTACGCAACCCGGCCGTCCGAGAGGAGAAAATGGTACCTGAACGCAACACGACACGACTCCGCCCACTCAGGGACCTTTTTTTTTAGGAGAAATTATTAGTTTATTTTCTTTATTTTTTTAAAATAGAAAATTAATAATACATTTTCTAGAATTAAAAAAATTTAAATTAGGCAGCCGCCCCATGTCGAGGCTACAGTCCTCAACGCAGGCGTCCCTGGTTCGAATCCTGCGTCGGGCAGACCTTTCCTGCATGTCATTCCCCCTCTCTGCCTCCCCCTTTCCTGTCTATCTCTACTCTATGCTATCAAATAAATATATATAAAAAACAAACAAAAAAAAAACTATTTTTTTGGAGAATTTTTACCACTTTTTTCTAGAAATTTTTTAACATAAAAAAAGATCTTACTACTTTTTTTCTAGAATTTTTTGAGAAATTATTAGTTGATTTATTTTTTTAATAGAACACACATTTTTCTAGAATTTTTAAACTTCTTTTTTTGAGAAATTATTAGTTTTTTTCTAGAAATGTTTTAACGTTTTGTTTTTTGTTTTTGTTTTTTAGAAATTTTTTAACATAAAAAAAAAAACTAACTTTTTAAAAAGAGTTGTCCATGTCTCTACAATATTTCCAAAAATTCACGCCATTGGCCCTAAGTTGAACGTACGTTGACTAAAAAAGTAACGTTCTTCAATCTCAGAACAAATATTTGTATATTCCTGGTGTTTTGCTTCATAGTTTTGTCCAATGGGGTCCGTGGGCTAGTTTGAGTCAATCGGGTCCTTGATGTAAAAATGTTTGTGAGCCACTGGTTTAAACAGTGATGATGTTGTTGTTACATCTGACACACACACACACACGGTGGCAGGCCCCGACAGATCAAGGAAGTGTGTGTGTGTCTCTGATGTTGGAGCCAGATTGTGTGTGTGTGTGTGTGTGTGTGTGTGTGTGTGTGTGTGTGTGTGTGTGTGTGTGTGTGTGTGTGTGTGTGTGTGTGTGTGTGTGTGGAGTCATTACACAGTGTTTAGACTCATCACAGATCAGAAGCTTCAAAGCAAAGAGGAAACATTTAAACTTAATTATCCTGCAATAATTACACACACCCACACACACACACCACACTAGTGTTATTGATGAACTGTGTGTGTGTGTGTGTGTGTGTGTGTGTGTGTGTGTGTGTGTTTGTGTGTGTGTTGCAGGCGATCATCGACCAGGAGTGTGCGATGCACAGGAAAAGCTACAACACACAGAAGGAGAGTCGTGAGTTTCCTCTGAGCGACTACAGTGAAGAAGAAGAAGAAGAGACGGAGGAGTGACACACACACACACACACACACACACACACACACACACACACACACACACACACACACACACACACACACACACACACACACACACACACACCTGTCCATGTCATTGTCTCCATGTTTCACCTTCAGATCAGAGATGCTCCCTCAATTCTTACCACATCCATGACCCTGACAAAATTGTTTTTGCTGCATAAACACGTAATTTCTATTGGTTCTATTGGTTCTATGGCTTTTTTAGGGCTGGTGACAGTATTTTCTCATTTACAAAGTGATAAAAAGAGATATCCAAAATCCTCCTCTGTAAAAACTTCTGACTCTAATATGTCAACTAAATAAAACAAGAATTTTGAAAGTAGCTTTATCCATTGTTCAGATTTCAGTTCTGGAAATGTATGCAAATTAGCGCATATTTCATCAGATATTGCCTCATTTACATATTTAAAGCCCCAGTATGTAACTTATTTGTCTTTTTATTATCAAAAATCAAACATGTCTTTCATAAATCCGTATTTGACTGAAGGTGAATCACAGCTGCTCCAAATGAAAGCTTTCTGGTTCCTTAGAATGAGTTGTTACAAGTCGTTACAAACACATAAGTGGGCGACGCACCGAACCGAGGCGGCCATGTTGCATCGTGACCGTAGGTAACCACGGAAACGGCCTGTTAAAACTGTCACCACTGTGTAGTGTGAGGAAGGACGGAGGCACCGGTGTTGCATTCAGGTGCAGTCAGGCAGACGGCCGTCGGCAAACCAACCGGATGTCATTTTACTCCACCAGAGAAAGACGGTAAAACATCACAAAATACCACATCACCATGACAACATGTTGTCACAGACCACTTGTTTACATAGACGCTTGTTTATCCTGTTACATGCAGCGTCTGTTGTCTGTCTGACGTCTGCCCCATTTCACCTGAATGCAACATCAAGAATACGTTCAGATATGCAACCGCACCGCTAGATGGGGGGGAATTCCTACGTACTATACCTTTAAACATAAAATTTGACAAAACTTGTAATACAAAAAATATTTGTCTTAATGTGAGTGATAAACTTGGGAAGTTTCATGGTGATATCTGTTAGTTTATTTTTTTTAAACTTTAAATTACATTAAAAAACCCCATAGGTGGAGGTGGACGTCTTTGTCCACTTGAAGGGTCATGGATGTTGTTAAAATGCATTACGGGTCCAAAAAATGGACTTTCATTCTGAAACTGGGGACATCCAGAGTTTACCCAGAGATAAACCTCCTCGCCAAAAACCAGCCCTCAGTGACGTTTCATTTGACCGCGGGGAGTTGGGAAAGTTGTGTTTTTGTTCATTAAAAACGTTCTTGTTTCACGTTTCAAGTGAGAAACAGAAGAACTCGTTTTCTCTTCATGTTTAAATCTTTGTTGTTGTTGTTGTTGTGAACTCTTCTGTATCCGACCTCTGACCTGTGTCACCATTAAAACCTGCTGTAACCGGTTTTTACCTGTGACTGTGTTCACGCCTGCAGTGTCAGTGTGTGTGTGTCTGTGTGTGTGTGTGTGTGTGTGTGTGTGTGTGGCTCTTATCTGCTCTTTAATTTCCTGCCGTGTGTTTGTCGGTCACATGACGACACAGCAGCTCCTTCAGATGGAAGAACAAACAGGAAGTGGATGAAAAGCTGACGGAGGCTCAAGACGACACACACACACACACACACACACACACACACACACACACACACACACACACACACACACACACACACACACACACACACTGATCTGATCTGATCTGATTAGCATTAGAAACCTTAGACTTCATTCAACCCAAAGGAAATTCATTTATCCAGTTGCGCACATAATATAATGTAACATAACATAATATAATATAATATAAGAAAGCATAATGTAACAGAATATAATATAATATAACATAACATAATATAAAAAAGCATAATGTAACATAATATAATAGCCTATAACATAACATAACATAACATAACATAACATAACATAACATAACATAATATAAAAAAGCATAATGTAACATAATATAATATAACATAACATAACATAATATAATATAAAAAAGCATAATGTAACATAATATAACATAATATAACAACGTAACATAACATAACATAATATAACATAAAATAATGTAACATAATATAATATAACATAATATAGAATAGCATGACATAATATAATATCAAATAAAATAACATAATATAAAATAACAACGTAACATAACATAATGTAATATAATATAACAATGTAACATAACACAATATAATATATAACAACATAACATAATATAATATAACATAATATAAGGGCATGGTAGAGCAAAATAAAAAATATACACACTAGCTATATACATCCATATGAATGATTTACATCAATATGTTATGAGATAAAATACTAAAACTAGAATAAATAGAGGAAACTGTGCCAGATTGAATATGTATAAAGTTTAAAACCTTGGGACATCACAGAGGATGAGTCATCAATGATCTAAATGAATCTGGTCATTAAAATAAAAGCTGAGCTGCTACACGCTCATCTCATGAATATGCTAATTAGACGTGTTACATCACCAGGGAGCGGTCATCATCCATAATAAACACTATGATAAAAGATTTAGAGTCGGTGTTTTAAACAAGGACTTAGAATGAACACGCTGATTGTTTTCACTAAGTTTTATTTGAAGTTTTATTTCACCAAAAGAGCTGCAAAGTGACAGGAAGTCGCTGAGACAAGTTAAAGAGAAAAACTACAAGCTGAAGCTGTTGGACAGATTGAAATGAGTCTGAAGTGTCGTCTACATCCAGGTTGTTAATAAAGATGTTTTCACTTTGTTTTGTCCTTGTCTTGAACGCTCAGATGGTTTTAATGTTTATACTGTATGTAAATATATAGTCTGGTGTGTGTGTGTGTGTGTTTGGTGAAGGAAAAATCAATAAAATAGACAAATAAAAAGCTAGAAGCAGAAGTTAAAGGGATAGTAGCATTTTTTTTAAAGTGGGGTTGTATGATCTACAAATAGCCCCTTAGTACTTTAATTGCAGTAGAAGACTCTCTGTACTCCTCCCATTAGCAACGCCAGCCCATAATAGCCATAATAGGAAAAACACAGTTTTTATTTGGACCTAACCAACTGCTGATCAGCGGGCGCTAACCCTGGGCGGAGGGATACGTGAGTTGGTTCGGTCCAAATAAAAACTGTGTTTTTCCTGCACTTTGAAGGGCTGGAAAAAATTATATTATAGTGAACAATGGAACTGTGTATTTTTTTTCAGGTAAAACCTCTTTTAGGCCGTGAAAATAGGCCGTTTCTTTGGGTCTGTTCACAACACTGTATGTTGTAAATCTCTGGGCAGGGCTACTATGGGCTGGCGTTGCTAACGGGAGGAGTGCAGAGAGTCTTCTACTGCAATTAAAGCTATAGACCCTTTCAGAGAGTATAAACAAAGACAGGTGTGGCTCATTAGAAAACGCTCTGGTACACTAAATAGAATGGAGCCTTAATTAGTATCCTTGGTAACACCTGTCTTTGTTTATACTCTCTGAAAGGGTCTATAGTGCGTAACTTCTGTCGCCCCCTAAAGGATTTCTGCGTTATTACAACGATACGGCTGGCACCTATGGCCCGGTGTAACCCTCCCCTCCCCTCCCCTCCCCTCCCCTCCTCTCCCCACCGCTACCCCTGTAGCTGCATGATACATCACACACAGTAACAGTAACACTCGCAACACACCACATGCTGCTGGTCACGGACCACAGTTCACCGACTATAACACTCGCGATTCGCCGCACACTGCTCGTCACAGCACACAGACTCCCCGCAGTAAGTTACACACAGCAACACGGGCTACACACCTTGTAACTTACTGCTAACGATGTGGCTAACACCAGGCTGCTAACAGCTGTTGCTTCTAGCTATGTGGCTAACACCAGGCTGCTAACAGCTGTTGCTTCTAGCTATGTGGCTAACACCAGGCTGCTAACAGCTGTTGCTTCTAGCTATGTGGCTAACACCAGGCTGCTAACAGCTGTTGCTTCTAGCGATGTGGCTAACACCAGGCTGCTAACAGCTGTTGCTTCTAGCTATGTGGCTAACACCAGGCTGCTAACAGCTGTTGCTTCTAGCGATGTGGCTAACACCAGGCTGCTAACAGCTTTTGCTTCTCGCAGCTGCGGAGCGCTCTCCTCCCTCCTCCCTCTTCCCTTCTCATTGTCAGGTAAAACCGAGTAAAACACGTCGTTTCGGTCGTTTCCTGTCTGCCAGCACGGGAAAGTCGCTCCAAGACAGTAAATACAAAAAGAACAAATACTGAAAAATACCGCGAGGCGTTTGAGGAGCCGAACGGCTTAATCAGCGTTGTATCATCTCCTCTTGTAGTGGCTCGGGTGAAACGGATATTTACAGACACGTAGAAGTTACGCACTATAGCTTTAAAGTACTTAGGGGCTATTTGTAGATCATACAACCACACTTTAAAAAAATACTACTATCCCTTTAAGTGAATTCAACCAAAACAAAATCTGTGTGTGTGTGTGTGTGTGTGTGTGTGTGTGTGTGTGTGTGTGTGTGTGTGTGTGTGTGTGTGTGCAGCTTCAAAACGTTTCCTCCTGCTTTGAAACCCGAGTGTTGTGTTAATCTGAGCCAGTTCAGCATCAAAGCCCTTTAACCCTTCGTGTCGTGGCTCTGATGTGGTGGTGTGTGTGTAAACAGGTCTGAACCGGTTCAGTCTGATGTGGTGTGTGTGTGTGTGTGTGTGTGTGTGTGTGTGTGTGTGTGTGTGTGTGTGTGTGTGTGTGTGTAAACCGGCTCCTCGGCCTCTGATGTGTGTCGTCACGGTCACGCTCTTTGATCTGCGCGGCACGCACCAACACGCTGTGCTGCGTGTCGTTATGACGTCATCGTGCCTCCTGGTTTCCACGACGACAGCACCTGTCACCTGTCGGGTCATTCCATGAAATCAGTAACTTTTCAACTTTGAAAAGTTAAAATTTAAACTATATTTAATTGCTGTTTTTTAAGTAGCCAGGAATCAAAGAAAGTTTAAAAAGACAAGAAATGATGTTGTGCCATCTCAGGCTGTGGAATTTAATATTTTATTACAGTTTTAATGTTTTCCTAATCTTGTCAACCCTGTTACCGACATAAACTTTACAATATACAGTATTTCTAATTAGAGTTTATTGAGAATTTTTTCTATAGCCTATATAGTCTATATAGTTTCAATTATAATGGTAACAGTTGAAATTCCATTTTTTAAAAACATTTTTATCAAATTAATGACAACAACATGGTTGACGTTATGGTAACAGGGTTGACAAGAGTAATAGATGACAGGACACACATTCTATTGTCTACACTGCAAAGGTAACAGGGTTGACTATTTCAAGCTAATTTGCCCATTGCTAGCTGAAATAAATGCTAGCTAAAGGGCAAGCTATGTGCTTTGAAAGGTAATTACCTATAGATATTGATTATATTATGAGAAACTGAAAATTGTTTAGATTTATATGTTAAAAAGTGGTAACAGGGTTGACGTTGTATGCTTTTCCCCCCCGGTCCAACCTTGAAAAAACATCAAAAATAGCATATAAGAGATGAGAGAAAGCTACTTATTACTGAGCTGTTAGCATCCTGGGTAAGAGATGATGCAAACTCCTGTCAACCATGTCAAATCTGGGATGTACCATTGTTTTTTTTTTTATTGTTTTTTTTACATAAAATCAGGGGACACCGATAAATTGGTAAATATTTATAATAATTAATATATATATTACCAAAAACACTGTTTTACAATAAGATCATACTTATAACAATATGTAAATGTTAACGTTTTAACATTTTGCCAACATTTTACATATAAAAAGTCCTGTTGACGTACAACAACAACAGTGAGGGACAGGCCAAAAACCTCACCCTCATCAGCATAAAAGTCATTTTAATTATTTAAAATTATATTTAATTGACTTTAATTTGATGTTATAGTAAGGAGAGAAGACATGGTAATGTTATATTTTTAAATTACATATTAATTTGTTGTTATCATCATTGATTACTTCTTGGGGACGCAAAAGTTACCGATTTCATGGAATGACCCAGTTCAATAATACAGTGTGTGTTTGTGTTACTGACTGGAACTCTTAATGAAGACAATCACACACAAATACATGTGTATGTGTGTGTATATATTTAATATATACACGTATAGCCTACATACAAACATACATTTATACAAACAGTATACACAAACATCAACACACGAATATATGCGCACACATACATGTAGCTATATGAAGAGTTCATTTGCAAAAGCAGATAAGTGCCATTTTGAAAAAAATGAGCCGAGGCTTTGTAATTATTCTTTGCATAGTGTTGTTTTCAATAAAACTTTATTTTTTTGAGATATGTCTCAAAAAAATGTAGTTTATCTGCTTTTTATATATATCTATCTATCTATCTATCTATCTATCTATCTATCTATCTATCTATCTATCTATCTATCTATCTATCTATCTATCTATCTATCTATCTATCTATGTGTGTGTGTGTTTACTTTATTTTATAATATTTGAATTATTTTGTATACAACCCTTAATCTTTAAAACAAATCAAAACTACAACACAAAACAATAAAAACCAACCCTAACGCTAACAACAACAACAACAACAACAACAGTAATAACACGTCAAACACTTAAACGTTAAAATAATAATGTTTCTGGTGTAAAACTGGACTTTATTCATATCTAAATGTTCCTAACACCAGAGACGTGTGGAGGTTTGTTAGTAGGAACCTTTGTCGCGGAGCCTGTTTCCAGTCGGACTCATTTCCGGAGACACCGCTGTCCGTCCCTCTGAATGGTCCCCCTGTTAGTTAGTCTCCGTGGTTCTGGTCCTTCAGGTCGGTACCGGACCGGACCGGACTGGACCGGACTGGACTGGACCGAGCGGCTGCAGCTCCGCTACAGACGAAGCGACGTCAGAAGAAACGTAGATGACGTAAGACGAGACGTGACGTCAGAGTCGCCGCTGTGAATCCTGCTCCTGCTCATCGTTTTCTGCTCCTCTTCCTCCTCCCCTTCTTCTTCTCCTTCTCCGCTGGTTATTCTCCTCCCCCTCCTCCACTTACTCTCTGATTATTTCCCCCCTCTCCTCCCTCTTCTCCTCCTCCTCTTCTCCTTGTCCTCTCCTCCTCATCTTTTCTGGTTATTTTCCTCCTTCTCATCCTCTTCTTCTTCTCTTCTACTTCTTCTCCTCCTCCTCCTCCCCCTCTACTCCTCCTTCTCCTCTACTCTGGTTATTTTCCTCCTCCTCTTATTCTCTAGTATATTTTCCTCCTCCTCATCTCCTCCTTCTCCTCCTCCTCTTCCTCTCCTCCTCCTCCTCTACTCCTCCTCTTCTTCTCCTCTACACCTCCTCCTCCTCTTCTTCCTCCTCTTCTTCTTCTTCTTCTTCTTCTCCTCTCCTCCTCCTCTTCTTCTTCTCTACTCCTCCTCCTCCTCCTCCTCCTCCCTTTCTCTCTTAAGCTTGTTCATGGTGGTTAGCCGTTAGCGTGATTAGCATCAGTGAGTGACAACAGGAAGTCAGACGTGTCCTTTCAGAATAAAAGCCGGTGACTGAGTGTTTCTTCTCTTCCTCCTCAGGATGGAGCTTTCATCTTTACTCCATGACCTTCATCTCTCCGCCTCGGAGAAGCCCCTCCCCTCTGCTCCTCTCCCTCCAATCACAGAGCTCCTGTCTCGGCTGCGGGAGAAGCTGATTGGTTCGTCCTCTGACTCTGAGACGAACTCTCTGATTGGTCGCGTGGAGCGGCTCTTTCAAACCGCAGATCCTGATTGGCTGTTCTCTCCAGCTTCGACCAATGAGGAGGAGGAGTGGGCGGAGCTTGGGTCAGCGTACAGGTCTCTGGTGGACGCTCTGATTGGCCGAGCAGCCGTGCCGGCCTGCGAGGACGACGTCGGCGCCGCGGCCTATCAGAGCGTCCCGAGCCGAGCCGTCCCAGCATGCACCGCTCTCACGGCGCTGCTGGTTGCTATGGGAAACCCGGAGAGGAGGAGGAGGGGGAGGGGCCTGCTGCTGACCGTGGCTCCGCCCCTCTGCGTGTTCGCTGTGACACATTTCCAGGTGAGTGTGGCGGGAAAAGTGGAAAATATGTGTCACCTTTTTTATGAATGTTGTTGTGTTCATTTGTTCTGGGCAGAAACTGAACTTTTGTTTGAAACTTTAACTGGTGAAATACGACCGAGTTTTAGGGCCACACTGAGGAAAAAAACTTTCACAGCCTTTCGAGAATAAAGCCATAATATCACAAGAATAAAGTCATAATTTTAAAAGGATAAAGTCATAATTTTATGAGAAAAAGGTCACAATTTTACAAGAAAAAAGTCATAATTTTACAAGAATAAATTGGCAATTTTACAAGATTAAAGTCATAATTCTATGAGAATAAAGTAATAATTGCACAAGAAAAAAGTAATAATTTAATGAGAAAAGTTATAATTGTATGAGAAAAAGTCATAATTTTACAAGAATAAAGTCACATTTTTTTTTGATTTTCTATGGGTTTTCCACGTTATCAGCTGATTATCTAAAAATAGAACGTTGCGACATCCGACTCATTTTGATGAACGGGTCACATTTGGTTGTTTTTTTTGAGTGGAAACATCTGGACGTCCCTCTGTCCCTCAGGACCGACCGTGGACAAACTCCGCCTCCAGAGCGGCGGCGAGGAGGCTGCAGGAGGAGCTGCTGAGGGCAGGAGGCTGGGCCGACTCTTCCCACCTCCTGCTGGGGGGGAGGAGTCAGGGAGGGGAGAAGGAGGAGGAGCAGGAGGAGCAGGAGGAGGAGGAGAGGGGGCGGGGCAGAGGAATCCTGGGAGGAGTCCTGGACGTCCTTCAACCACAACTCACCAGGTGAGGACGGAGCGATCTGATTGGTGGTGATGAGCCAGATGAAGCCTCATGAAGCATTGAAGCTTTTCATCAAATTGGTTCACTCAAGGGCAAAAAGCTTCTTGGGGCTTCAGGTGCTCTACTAGGCCATCTACTGGCCAAAAAGAATTCAACAGGAAAAAAATATTACAATGATATAGTGGTCTGTAGTGTAGATATATATATGACGAATCTCCTTGTTGTTTACAACTACTTCCTGGTAGAAAACCAGCATGAGAACAATAGTGACGGACGAGAGTTTCACTATATATATCTAATTTTTCATGTTACTATATCGCCGTTTAGACTAATCTGATGTTTGTAAAGTCTATAAAACCAATGATTGGACAAACATTACTATTTATGTGTGCACATTTTTGTAATTAGTCATGGTTATCATAGATTAGCCGGGCTAACGGTTAGCTACCTGTTTAACTTTAATAACTCAGTGACTCAATAAACGCTCCATGAAAAAATATTTTCTCCAGCGGATATTAGTTCCAACATGACTGAGCTAACTGGAGTAGTTTCATGTCGTGTCCCACAACGGGAGGGTTTTAACAGCTGACGTCCTGCTGTTAGCTTAGCTACCGCCGTTAGCCTAGCTACCGCTGTTAGCTTAGCTACCGTTAGCTGTCCCTGTCAGCTGAGCCACTGATGCTCTCTAGACACTGTGATTCCCCCAAACTGAATAAATACAACACATAGCAACACAAAACACACACACAGAAATAGTAATGTTTCTTCAATCATTTCAGATTTGTCTAAACGGTGATAGGGCGTGAAAAATATGATATATAGCTAAACTCTCGTTCGTTACTATTGATCTCATTCAAATTACGTGCTGGTTTTCTACCCGGAAGTAGAATGTAAACAACAAGGAGATTCGGTCTATTCATTTTTATTCAGAATATAGATAATACTGTTGAAGCACATGTTGCAATCGATGCAGAAATACCACAGGATGCAGGGGAACCTCCACTGCGTTTCACTGTGCCTCCTATTTCGAATAGCACACCACCAAACCGCGAACCGCTTCCTGAACCAGTAGGCGGAGCAACGGACCGGCGAGGCTTCGGACGTCATCTCAAACGTCATCGATACACGCTTTGATACGCGTTTCGATACGCGCTTCGATACGCGCATCGATACGCGCTCCGATAACGTGCTTCGATACCGCGGTTCGATACGCGCTTCGATACGCGCTTCGATAACGCGCTTCGATACCGCGCTTCGATAACACGCTTCGATACGCGCTTCGATAACGCGCTTCGATACCGCGCTTCGATAACACGCTTCGATAACGCGCTTCGATACCGCGCTTCGATATGCGCTTCGATAACGCGCTTCGATACCGCGCTTCGATAACACGCTTCGATAACGCGCTTCGATACCGCGCTTCGATATGCGCTTCGATACGCGCATCGATACGCGCTCCGATAACGTGCTTCGATACCGCGGTTCGATACGCGCTTCGATACGCGCTTCGATAACGCGCTTCGATACCGCGCTTCGATAACACGCTTCGATACGCGCTTCGATAACGCGCTTCGATACCGCGCTTCGATAACACACTTCGATAACGCGCTTCGATACGCGCTTCGATATGCGCTTCGATACCGCGCTTCGATACGCGCTTCGATAACGCGCTTCGATACCGCGCTTCGATAACACGCTTCGATACCGCGCTTCGATACCGCGCTTCGATAACGCGCTTCGATACCGCGCTTCGATAACACGCTTCGATACACGCTTCGATACCGCGCTTCGATAACACGCTTCGATACCGTGCTTCGATACGCGCTTCGATAACGCGCTTCGATAACGCGCTTCGATACCGCGCTTCGATAACGCGCTTCGATACCGCGCTTCGATACCGCGCTTCGATAACACGCTTCGATAACGCGCTTCGATACGCGCTTCGATATGCGCTTCGATACCGCGCTTCGATACGCGCTTCGATAACGCGCTTTGATACGCGCTTCGATAACGCGCTTCGATACGCGCTTCGATAACGCGCTTCGATACCGCGCTTCGATACGCGCTTCGATATGCGCTTCAATAACGCGCTTCGCTACGCGCTTCGATACGCGCTTCGATAACGCGCTTCGATACGTCATTGATACGCGCTGCGATACGCGCTTTGATACGCGCTTTGATACGCGCTTCGATACGCGCATCGATACGTTATCGATACGTTATCGATACGTCATTGATACGCGCTTCAATACCGCACTTCGATATGCGCTTCGATACGCGCTTCGATAACGCGCTTCGATACCGCGCTTCGATAACGCGCTTCGATATGCGCTTCGATACCGCACTTCGATATGCGCTTCCATATGCGCTGCAATACGCGCTTCGATATGCGCTTCACAAAACACTTCCTGGATTACTCGACGCGCGCTTCGAAGCCTCGACACGGCAAGACCCATCACTACTGATTGGACGATGTCATCGGAGTGTGAAGCTCTGAATGTGTGTGTGTGTTGCAGGAACTCCCTCTTTCTGTCCCCTCTCTCTCTGCCTCTTTCTTTCTTTCTTTCTTTCTTTCTTTCTTTCTTTCTTTCTTTCTTTCTCCCCCTTTCTGTCCTCTCTCTTTCCCTCTTTCTTTCTTTCTCCCTCTTTCTGTCCCCTCTCTCTCTGTTTTTCCTCTCTCTCTCCCGCTTTCTTTCTTTCTTTCTTTCTTTCTTTCTTTCTTTCTTTCTTTCTTTCTTTCTTTCTTTCGTTCTTTCTCCCTCTTTCTCTCTGTTTTTCCTCTGTCTCTCCCTCTGTATTTCTTTCTTTCTTTCTTTCTTTCTTTCTTTCTTTCTTTCTTTCTTTCTCCCCCTTTCTGTCCTCTTTCTTTCTTTCTTTCTTTCTTTCTTTCTTTCTTTCTTTCTTTCTCTCTCTCTCACTTTCTTTCTTTTCTCTCTCTTTCTTTCTCGCTTTCTTTCTTCTCTTTTTCTTTCTTTCTTTCTTTCTTTTCTAACGCGCTTCGATACGTCATTGATACGCGCTGCGATACGCGCTTTGATACGCGCTTTGATACGCGCTTCGATACCGCACTTCGATACGCGCTTCGATAACGCGCTTCGATACGCGCTTCGATACGCGCATCGATACGTTATCGATACGTTATCGATACGTCATTGATACGCGCTTCAATACCGCACTTCGATATGCGCTTCGATACGCGCTTCGATAACGCGCTTCGATACCGCGCTTCGATAACGCGCTTCGATATGCGCTTCGATACCGCACTTCGATATGCGCTTCCATATGCGCTGCAATACGCGCTTCGATATGCGCTTCACAAAACACTTCCTGGATTACTCGACGCGCGCTTCGAAGCCTCGACACGGCAAGACCCATCACTACTGATTGGACGATGTCATCGGAGTGTGAAGCTCTGAATGTGTGTGTGTGTTGCAGGAACTCCCTCTTTCTGTCCCCTCTCTCTCTGCCTCTTTCTTTCTTTCTTTCTTTCTTTCTTTCTTTCTTTCTTTCTTTCTTTCTTTCTTTCTCCCCCTTTCTGTCCTCTCTCTTTCCCTCTTTCTTTCTTTCTCCCTCTTTCTGTCCCCTCTCTCTCTGTTTTTCCTCTCTCTCTCCCGCTTTCTTTCTTTCTTTCTTTCTTTCTTTCTTTCTTTCTTTCTTTCTTTCTTTCTTTCGTTCTTTCTCCCTCTTTCTCTCTGTTTTTCCTCTGTCTCTCCCTCTGTATTTCTTTCTTCTTTCTTTCTTTCTTTCTTTCTTTCTTTCTTTCTTTCTTTCTTTCTTTCTTTCTTTCTTTCTTTCTTTCTTTCTTTCTTTCTTTCTTTCTCCCCCTTTCTGTCCTCTTTCTTTCTTTCTTTCTTTCTTTCTTTCTTTCTTTCTCTCTCTCTCACTTTCTTTCTTTTCTCTCTCTTTCTTTCTCGCTTTCTTTCTTCTCTTTTTCTTTCTTTCTTTCTTCTCTCTTTCTTTCTTTCTCCCTCTTTCTCTCTGATTTTCCTCTGTCTCTCTTTCTTTCTTCTCTTTCTTTCTTTCTTTCTTTCTTTCTTTCTTTCTTTCTTTCTCTGTCCCTCTTTCTTTCTTTCTTTCTTTCTTTCTTTCTTTCTTTCTTTCTTTCTTTCTTTCTTTCTCTCTCTCTCTTTCTTTCCTCTCTCTTTTCATCTCTCTCTCTCTTTCTTTACTAGTTCACCGGTAAATGTGTTTTTATGTTGACTGTGTGTGTGTGTGTGTGTGTGTGTGTGTGTGTGTTGCAGGGACTCTTGGCGGCGCCGTGAACCCGTGAAGTTGGTGTTTGTGTGGACGCTGCTGCAGGTCAGTGATCAGCTGACTGATAGGAGACGCCAGGTTTCCACAGCAACGCGACAAACTCCAACGCTCTCTCTCTCTCTCTCTCTGTGTGTGTGCAGGTCACTCGCCCCTCCCTCTCCCCCCATCTGCCCCGCCTCCTCCCCCCCTCCCTCCTCCTCAGTGACGACTACAGGCCAGAGAACTGCATGATGGGAGTTCGCTGTCTGCACCACATCGTCCTCAACACGGTGACCACACACACACACACACACACACACACACACACACACACACACACACACACACACACACACACACACACACACACACACACACATTCTCTCTTCCTCTTTCTTTCCCCTCTCTCCTCCTCTCTTTCTTTCTTCTCGCTCTCCCTTTCTTTCCCCTCTCTCCCTTTCTTTCCTCTCTCTCCTCCTCCCTTTCTTTCCTCTCTCTCCTCCTCTCTTTCTTTCCCCTCGCTCTCCCTCTTTCTTTCCTCTCTCTACCTCTTTCTTTCCCCCTCCCTCTTTATTTCCTCTCTCTCCTCCTCTCTTTCTTTCCCCTCTCTACCTCTTTCTTTCCCCCTCCCTCTTTATTTCCTCTCTCTACCTCTTTCTTTCCCCTCTCCCTCCTCCTCTCTTTCTTTCTTTCTTTCTGTCTTTCTTCTCTCTCTCTCCCTATTTCTTCCCCCTCTCTTTTTTCTCCTCTTTCTTTCTTTCTTTCTTTCTTTCTTTCTTTCTTTCTTTCTTTCTTTCTTTCTTTCTTTCTTTCTCCCCCCCTCCCTCTTTCTTTACATCACTTTCCTGTATTCAACCAGTTCACAGGTGAATGTGTTGTAATGATGATTGTGTGTGTGTTTGTGTGTGTGTGTGTGTGATTGTGTGTGTGTGTGTGTGTGTGCAGCCAGCTGCTGAGCTCCGTCAGTTCAACAGAGCGGAGGTTCTCTACCAGGCTTTGTTCAAACACCTGTACACCACCGAGGCCGCCGTCATCCAGGTAACACACACACACACACACACACACACACACACACACACACACACTAGGGGTGGGCATTGCCAAGGACCTCACGATACGATACGCATCACAATACTTGGGTCACGATACGATACGATTTTGCGATATATTGCGATATTCTACGATATTCTACATAGTTCACTGAAAAATGTAAAAGGCGTTATTTATGCATCTTAACTCATTGAGTGCCAACCACGTAATTTCTCGTTTTTCGTTCCCATGCGTTGAGTGCCAAAAACGTAATTTTACGTTTTTTGCTTTTTTTTTAAATTATGAAAATAGACACTTTAATACACATTATATGTAAATTTGGGGACTCTACGACGAGGAGAACTGAAATAGATGACGATCAAAGTCACATGACAGCTCATGATCTGGAAGTTTTTATCATAACTCGGCTTCTGCAAACGAGTTCTGCATGCAGATGCAGCGCAGCTGCTCTGCTCTCACCTGCGCTGCTGCTCCAGCTGCTCGAGCTGCTCGGAGCTGAACCAGGAAGCTCTCAGCCGACAGTCCGCCCGGTCTTCATCTGGAGCAACACCGTGTCCTCCCCAAAGTCCTCCCGCGGTAAAATCTGATGGTCTCTGGACCAAAGCAGACCGGCATCACCGACCCGTACCACAGAAGGACCGCGACCACCGGTGGGACCGGTGTTCCTGACCTGCTGTGGCCGACAGACCCTCACGCTCCGCGGGGAGAAGCTGTGACACGGCACGGTGCGTCTGTGTTATTGTTGTTTAGTGGCGCCCCCCCCGCCCCCGCTGGTGGTTTTGTGAATAGAACAACCATTGTTGTATATATTTATCTTATACGAGCCCTTTGATCCAGAAATGCGAGTGTGAGAAGAGCGACAGACACAAACAGAGCACCTTTCATAAAAGACGCTCTATCTCCTTTTCTAGAAAAAAAGGAGGGATTTTGGTGAAACCCAGCCATGTTTAGCTTGACTTTTCTCAGGAACAGAGGCACGTAGAAACAAACGGTTTGTGGCCACTTGAAGCATTAAGGTAAACCTTTCAATTGAGCCACAGTATGTGTTGGTGGCAATAATATAGAATACACTGTGGCTCTACAAAAATCGTCAAAAATGGTCTAAATTGCCGGTACACTTGACTAAAACTTTGGAAAGGAGCGCGGCACTCAATGAGTTAAAATCCGAGTTGTATGTACATCAGATGATAGTGATAATTCATGGGACAAACTGAGTCAAAACAATGTAATTCAAATTATCCATGCCATTTTATTGTAACTATACAAGCGCAAGTTACAACAGCATATTTGCATGTACAACACACTGTCTGAGGCAGCAGTACAGTGACGCCTCGCAGAGCAGAGGTGCCGAAGTTGTACTGAAATATGTCAAAGTCAAAGTCAAAATCATTTATTAGTCTCCCGAAGGAGAAATTTCTCTCGGACAGAGAGCAGTGCTGCGTCACAACAAAGACAAAAACAGTACAAGGGAAAAACAGCAGAGAAGTACTAAAAACATACAATAAAATCATTAAAGTGCAATATATGATTTATTATTTGAAAAAAATCGATATGTCGATATATCGATATCGTATCGCGATACAAAATATTGCGATATATTGCCGTATCGATATTTTTGCCCACACACACACCCCTCTCTCTCTCTCATTGACTGGTGATCGGTCTGTGCAGCTGGTCCTGTCCTGTCTCTTGGATCTGCTCCTGGTCCTGGAGAAGCCTCCTTCCTCCTCCTCCTCCTCCTCCTCCTCCTCCTCCTCCTCCCCCAGGAAGCCCTGTCGCCATGACGACGTGCTGCGTCTGGTCCTGACCCACATGGAGGCGGAGCACAAGGTGGCGCTGCGACGCGTCTACGCCTGTGCCCTCCCGCCGCTCGTCGACAGGTACGCCGCACCTCGCCACAATAAGATTACGACAGTGTCAGTTCCTCCAAAATAAAAGTCTGAATCTTCGCTGTGTTTCCCTCTGTTAGTGATTATCAGTAATAATCAGACTATTGTAGAGCTGCAACAATTCATTGATTCATCAAACAGTAATCGATTATTAAATTAATCGTCAACTATTTTGATAATCTAATAATCAGTTTGAGTCGTTTTTTAAGGAAAAAAGTGCAAATTCTCAGATTCCAGCTTCTTAAAGGACAATTCCGGGCAAATTCAACTCAACTATTTTCCTAACATTTTAGGTCTAACAGAAGGAATCTGAAGATGTTCAGTTTAATGTCTCCTGTTTTGCGGTAGTTGTGTCTGTCCCCGCGTCACCACGGCAACGATGAATGGGAGCGGATTGAAGTTCTGCTGCTTAGGCTGTTTCCATCCCTCAAAGCCACAGACAGCGTCAGATGGCGACTCAAACATGCACCCAGAAGTTTATTTACTTGAAGCAAGTCCAGAGTTGATATTCCTGTGTTTATGACACAAACGGGAGCTTCCCACTGCACCTGAACACACCGAGCGTCAACTTGGGTCTCGACTCCGCCAGACTTTGAATTAGATCTAGTTTTACAAACATGTCGGCTTGCTTGAAGTAAATAAACTTCTGGCTGCATGTTTGAGTCTCCATCTGACGCTGTCTGTGGCTTTGAGGGATGGAAACAGCCTAAGCAGCAGAACTTCAATCCGCTCCCATTCATCGCTGCCGTGGCGATCCGGGGACAGACACAACTACCGCAAAACAGGAGACATTAAACTGAAACTCTTCAGATTCCTTCTTTTAGACCTAAAATGTTAGGAACATACAGCCTGAGTTGAATTTGCCCGGAATTGTCCTTTAAATGTGAATATTTCTGGTTTCTTTTTTCCTTTATGACAATAAACTGAGTCTCTCTGTAGTTTGTGGACAAAACAAGACATTTGAGGACGATGTCGTCTGGTGGTTTGAGAAACACTGATTGATGTTTTTCAACATTTTATTGACCAAAAAACTAATCGATTAATCGTTTTAAATCATCGATAATGAATATAATCGTTAGTTGCAGCCCTAGACTGTTGATCAATGTTCCTGCAGAAAAACAAACAGCTGGATGTGTGTGTTTTCTGTGTGTGTGTGTGTGTGTGTGTGTGTGTGTGTGTGTGTGTGTGTG
The DNA here is from genome assembly GCF_905171665.1 of Trachurus trachurus. Lineage (NCBI taxonomy): Eukaryota > Metazoa > Chordata > Actinopteri > Carangiformes > Carangidae > Trachurus > Trachurus trachurus. Next base: position 1,973,497 of record NC_139895.1, on the reverse strand, counting down.
TGTGTGTGTGTGTGTGTGCAGGATGGGCGTGGCCGTGTGCAGACACCTGCGGCGGTTGGAGCGTGTGCTGCAGAGTTACCTGGAGCTCAGCGACTCACCTGAGGAGACGAGTCGGCTGAAGATGCTCGAGGTTCTGGAGAAAACCACCAGAGCCGCCTGGCCCCGGTAACACACACACACACACACACACACAAACACACACACACACACACACACACACACACACACACACACACACACACACACACACACACACACACACACACACACACACACACACACACACACACACACACACACACGTCCTTGTAATTCTATCTTTGTGAGGACACTCGTTGACATGATGTATTCCCTTTAGCTCCTAACCCTACCCTTAACCTTTAATATAAACCTGAAGTCTTAACCCTCAAACAGCCCTTGGAAAAAGTGAGGATCGGCCAAAATGTCCCCACTCTGTTGGTTAAAAACTCGCCGGTCCCCACAACGTATTACATACAAGAACACACACACACACACACTTGTAGGTGCTGGTGCTGATGAGTGATTAACGGGGTCACATGACGTCTGGACAGGTGGTCTCCCTCTTTCTTTCCTTTCTCTCTCCCTCTCTTTTCCTTTCTCCCCCCTCTCCCTCTCTTTCTCTGCTCTCTCTTCCTTTCCTCACTCTCTCTCTTACTCCCCCTTCTCCTTCTTTCCTCACTCTCTCTTCCTTTCTCCCCCCTCTCCCTCTCTTTCTTTCCTTTCTCTCCATCTTTTCCTTTCTCCCCCTCTCCCTCTCCTCTCTTCCTTTCTCCCCCTTTCTTTCTTTCCTTTCTCTCCCTCTTTTCCTGTCTCCCTCTCTGCTCTCTCTTCCTTTATCCCCCTTTCTCTTTCCTTTCTCTCTCTTTCTTTCCTCTCTCTCCCTCTCTTTTCCTTTCTCCCCCTCTCCCTCCCTTTCTTTCCTCTCTCTTTCTTCCCCTTTCTTCTCTCTCTTTCTTTCATATTTCTTTCTTCCCCTCTTTCTGTCTTTCCTTTCTCTCCCTTTCATTCCTCCCTCTCTCTCTTTCTTCCCCTTTCTTCTCTCTCTTTCTTTCATATTTCTTTCTTCCCCTCTTTCTGTCTTTCCTTTCTCTCCCTTTCATTCCTCCCTCTCTCTCTTTCTTCCCATTTCTTCTCTCTCTTTCTTTCCTGTCTCTCCTTCCACCAGAGCCGCCTGGCCCCGGTAACACACACACACACACACACACACACACACACACACACACACACACACACACACACACACACACACACACACCAGTATGTGCTGGTGCTGATCACATGCCGTGTGGTGTCAGGTGGGAGCGTCGCCGTGGCGAGCCGTGGCTCCGCCTCCTCCTGCGGCTGCTGCTGGTTGCCGCTGACGACGCGGAGATGGAGGCGTCGGTGCGGCTGCAGCTGCTGCGTCGGACGGGAACGTGTGTCCAGCTGCTGGACGTCTGCTCCCATCATGCACTGCAGGTGAGCTACCTGAGGACCTGAGAGAGGACAGAGGACTCACCTGTCTCTCTCTTCTTTCTCTCTTTAACTTTCAAATTCAAATTAGCTTTATTGGCATGACAGTTAAAAGAACTATGTTGCCAAAGCATTAGGAATCAATGACACAATACAACTCATGAAACCAAATATATACAACAATATACAAATACAAAAAAGAACTAAAAAAAAAAAAAAAAATTCTTTCTCTCTCTCTTTAACTTTCTCTTTCCCTCCTCTTCTTTTTCTCTTTAACTTTCTCCTATCCCTCTCTTTTTTCTTTCTCTATCTCTCTTTAACTTTCTCTCTCTCTCTCTTTAAAGGGACAACGAGGAGTTTCTATTCGGTTATAAAAAAGTCTCACGTTAATGTGGATGAATCTACGCTACCCACACTTGTTAATGGTCCATTTTAGATAAATATATCGTTCTGTCTCTATGGTTATTTTGTTATTATTAGTGGTGGTGGAAATGCTGGTCGAGCCGACCAGCGTTTTTTACTTTCGGTTTCGCAACGAGTCATGAGAATAACGCAGCTGAATCGCCGTTTATGGTCGGAACTCCGACGGTATGTGATCGTCTTTGAACCTCTGACTCTGAATTCTTGATGAATGAAAACATGAGTCCGTCTTGCGCCGGTCAAAATAATTTTACGGTGCGCGCGGAGGCTCATAAATGTAGTGTGAAAACGCTTCGCTTTTCCAAAACTCCTCGTTGTCCCTTTAACTTTCTCTCTCTCTGTCCCTCTGTCTCTCTCAGGAAAATTCACTGGTTCTGAAGTTTTGATTGTTCTGTGTCATCTTCCTTTCACTCTGATCAGGGTCTTGTGTGCTTTGTTGTAATTTGTGATTAACAACAGAGAATTGTGGTAAAGGACGAACCGGTAATAAAGGTTTATTTTAAAAATAAATAAAAAAAATCTCGGCCTAATTCCAATTCTAATTTCCATCCCTACCCCTAGCCCTTAACCCTTGAAATGGAGCTACAAGGGGTAGAGGTTGAAAGTCGACCCCTACGAATTGGGACACCACTTCAACAGTCACATACGTCATCAGTCGTCTCTGCTGACTTTCACATAAGCAGACGTGACAAGCTTTTACCACAAATCCTGTATTCAAAACCATGTTAACTTAATAAAATAAAATAAAACTTAATGCAGACTGATGTGTTCATTGTAAAACATTTATTTATTGATGTAAATGTGGTGATTTCTGCACCTAGGCTAAAGAGCCCCCAGGCTGCGCTGCTCCTCTGTCCAATACACACATGAAGCTTCACTTTTTAATTCAAACAAATTAATGCGACAATTGTTACATTTCATCAATGAGACCAGCATTTATCTCCTAAAAATAATGTAACCAGCCGGTGGTAAACCTCTAAAAACCTGCGGGTAAGTTAATTAGTGACCGTCTTTTCCCCCAGGATGACGACGGAGGTTGGCCGGCTGACCAGCTCTCGAGCCGTTGATCTGCTCCACAGGTGGAGCTTCACTTCACAAAACATCGGAGCAAACGTCTAAACAGCCTCATGTGGATAAACCGACCGCACATTGGGATCTAAACAGCTACTTTATCACATGAAAAAATATTAAAACTTAACAAAATGACGTAATAACAGCGCTACAGCGAGAAATAAAACAGCTGCTGGTCGCCGCGAGATGCATTCTGGGAAACTTGTCGTACCCCTCGGTTTGAAGTGTGGCTCTGAAAAATCTCTGTTTGAAGGTCCAGATAGCCAGACCACTTCCCCCTAACCCTCGTCTGAACCAGAACCAGGACAACACCACTTCACGTGAACGCACAAATGCGCCAGCAATGCTAACTGCTAGCCTAGCAGTAGAGCAGCTAAAAGTCGCCGTAGCGTGCTCTTTCTTTCCTCTCTCTCCATCCTTTCCTTTCTCCCCCTCCCCTCTTTCTTTCTTTCTCACCCTCTCTTTCTTTCCTCTCTCTCCCTCTTTTCCTTTCTCTCTCCTCTCCCTCTGTCTTCTGTTCTCACCCTCTCTTTCTTTCCTCTCTCTCCCTCTCTTTTCCTTTCTCTCCCCTCTCCCTCTCTCTTCTGTTCTCCTCCTCTCTTTCTTTCCTCACTCTCTCTTTCTTTCCTCTCTCTCCCTCTCTTTTCCTTTCTCTCCTCTCTCTTCCTTTCTCCCCCCTCTTTCTTTCCTCTTTCTCTCCCTTTCTTTCCTCTCTCCCCCTTTCTTTCCTCTTTCTCTCTTCCCCCTTTCCTCTCTCTCTTTCTTTCTTCTCTCTTTTTCTTTCATATTTCTTTCTTCACCTCTTTCTTTCCTCTCTTTCTGTCTTTCCTTTCTCTCCCTTTCTTTTCGTTCCAGACGCTTCTGCGCATGCGCCAGCAATGCTAACCACAGTGGTCATCTGTGGTCAGTTTATCCAACTGACGTCTGTTTGGAAGTTTGCTCCGACGTTTTGGGAGAAGTGCAGAGCTACTGGGAGCAGCCACCGGGAGCTAGCGTTAGCTCGCTGCTCGGCTCATCTCAGAGGCAGCAGCGGCCGGCTGAGGGGATCGAATCTGTGATCGACCGGTCAGACTATGTCGTCACGCCGGTGGAGAAAGGAGCAGATTAATTTATGGTCTCATTGATTAGTTTGTGTAAATGAAAAGTGAAGCTTCAGGAGGAGCTGGTCAGAGGAGCAGAAATCACCACATTTACATCAATAAATAAATGTTTTACAATTAACTGATCGGCCACATTACATTTAATTTAATCAGAAATAGAACAGAGGGGAATTCGTTGCGACGTGCTTGTGTTTTTCCTCAAAGAACGTCTCTGTTTTCATGCATATCCGCGGTGTCGCCGTAAACTAAAAGAAGCAGAAGCGCCTGGAACGGATCGTGTTCACCCTGAGTCTCTTCTTAACTTTCTTTCTCCCTCTTCTTTCTCTCTCTTCTCTTCTCTCTCCCTCTCTCTCAGCCTCTCCTCCGGCAGCTCGACAGCAGCTGCTGCAGCCCCGAGGTGCTCCGTTGCCTGGAAACTGTTACTACGGCGGCAGAGAGGTGATGGAAACACCTGCAAACACCTGGACTGTTGCCGAGCAGAGCTGCTGCTGCTGCTGCTTCCTAGCGGAGCAGAGGACACACCTGATTGGTCGGTTTCCTGACGGTGTCTCTGAGCTGCGAGCTGATTGGTCGGTTGGTCCTGGGCCGATTCCACCGACTGTTGGAGTGTGAATGAACGACGAAGACAACAAACGGATTGATTCATTCATCCATTTATTGATTGATTGATTGTCAGTATCATGATCACATGATGACACACACACACAGACACACAGAGCTGGTGTGTGTGTGTGTGTGTGTGTGTGTGTGTGTGTGTGTGTGGTCAGTGTGTGAGCAGCGAGTCCAGCGTGTCCATGCGGCGTCTCACTGACTCCTCCTCCTCCTCCTCCTGCAGCCTCCTCAGGTTCTCCTGCTGCTCCCACAGGCTGAGGCGCAGACGAGCCTACACACACACACACACACACACACACACACACACACACACACACACACACACACACACACACACACACACACACGAGTCATTGATCAGAGTGAACAGCTGATCAGTGTCATTGATTGATTGATTGGTTGATTGGTTGATTGGTTGACCTCTACCTTCAGTCGGTCCTCCTCTTGCCTCAGGTTCTCTCTCTGAAGCTCCGCCCTCCACCTCTGCTCCTGAACACACACGCACACACACGCACACACACACACACACACACACACACACACACACACACACACACACACACAGACACACACACAGACACACACACACACACTCTGTTAATGTCTGACTGTTCTTTACCTTTTCTGTTTAATAAAAAATATTTTTAATCCGTCTTTTTATTCCTTGTTCATGTTCATGTTAGTCTAATGCTCTCTCCCCCTTTTTATCTCCTCTCCCTCTCTTTCTTTCTCTTTCTCTCCCTCTTTATTTTATCTCCCCCTCTTTATTTGCCCTCTCTCTTTCTTTTTTCTCTCTCTTTCCCCTCTTTCTCTCCCTCTTTCTTTCCTCTCTCTCTATGTCACTTTCCTGTATTCAACCAGTTCTGTGTTTTAATGACGACAACGATGATGATGATGTGTGTGTGTGTGTGTGTGTGTGTGTCTCACCTCAGTACTGAGGTCTGACCTCAGACCAGCTGTTGACAGGTAGAAAGACTCGTCCTCCTCTGACTCCTCCTACACACACACACACACACAGACACACACACACACACACGCACACGTTGATAAACAGCAGGTTTACAGAGTTAACCAATGGCAGGGGTCGTTAATAAAGTGAAGCTTTAAAAACTGGGATTACTTTATATTCTTATCAACAGTCAATTTACGTTACGTACATTTATGTTGCAATGTGTTTTAAGTATATGCCCTCAGATTGTTTTTAATGTATGTCTGTATATGTTAATGACCTATTAATAGGGCTGCCATAAACAATTATTTTGATAGTCGACCAGTCACCCATTATTTTAACAATTACTGGACGTAAATTGCAGCAGATCTGCTCTTATATCATTAGCTCCCAGCCTGGAGTGTTTAAGGTATGTGCCAACTACAAATAAAGACAATTTAGATGATAGTTCATTCGACTTTAAATGAACTTTCCAGCTTGTAACAGCATTTCTGACATGTTTTAATGTGACGGTGCAAAATAAAATGAAGGCACAACTCTGGCCTTTAACATTTTTAGCTGAAAATGTTTAGACTTCTGCGCTGGTCTGACATTTGGGCTTATTCTGACAGAACGGTAGCTCCATTCAGAAAAAGAAGCAGACTGTGGTCTTCGTAAGGACTTCCTGAACGCTTTGATATGATTTTGGTGTTTCTACAGTAAATATTTTGGAAACACTTGCGAGTTACTGACCTGCTTCATTTCCTGTTGACTGGGCGTCTCCTCCTTCACACGAAGCCCCTCCTCCCTCTGAAGTAGCCCCTCCCCTTTCACACGAAGCCCCTCCTCCCTCCCTTGTAGCTCCTCCCCCTTCACATGAAGTGTCTCCTCCTTCTCCTGTAGCTCCTCCTCCTTCAGCCGAAGCCACTCCCCTTTCTTGCGTAGCCCCTCCTCCTTCTGTTGAAGCCCCTCCTCTTTCCCCTGTAGCTCCTCCCCCTGTCGTTGAAGCTCCTCCTCCCTGAGGAGCAGGTGTTTCTCCCTCTGATGATGAAAACAGATCAATAACATGTTTGTAATAAACTACGGTAACACTTTACAATAAGGGTCCCTTAATTAACGTTAGTTAGTACATTATTAAGCATTAATATATAAACTAATGTGTTAATTAATGCTGAGTAAAGCATACATAATGATAACTAATTACATTATTCAACTTTTATTAATACTTAATTTATTAACTAACTTTGAGTAGTAAACATTAATTAACTGCTTACTAATAGGCTCCATTAATTAATGGGTTTCCTAATCCAAAGTAATACATAATAATGATTGTTAATATATCTGTAAACAGCTAATTAATGCTTAATAATGTACTAACTAACGTTAATTAAGGGACACTTATTGTAAAGTGTTACCCAAACTTATATTTCTACATCTTTTTGCATTTTATTTTCATATTTTTCTACATTTATGAATGAAGTGCTTTATTTGTGGATTGATCTCCTGAGCTTGATTGGTTAATATTGAGGCGGGACCGCCCACTACACACACAGAACTACTCTATTACTGCAGATGTAAATAAATATGAAAATGTACAAACTGTAACACACCACCCAGGTTTTCAAAATATGTGTGTGTGTGTGTGTGTGTGTGTGTGTGTGTGTGTGTGTGTGTTACCTGCTCCAGTGTGTGCAGCTCCTTCTTCTTCTCCTCCAGCCGCTCTGAGCTGCCTACACACAACACAAACAGCTGTTAGATGACACACACACTTTACTCTCTGGCTGTTTTTGAAACTGCATACTACCGTACTGCCTACTACATACTGCGTTAGTATGTACTGTATACTGCAGACTGAATGTGGGATTCAGTCTGCTACTTCAGCACTGCAGTAACAGTATACAATACAGAATGCATTTCCCGGCAACCGGCAACAGTAGCTGTAAAACAGGTGAAAAGCTGTTTTATTTCCCGCTTTAACTTAACTAACTTAACTTAAGTTTTAATATTTTTTCATGTGAGAAAGTAACTGTTTAGATCCCAAATCTACGGCCAGTTTATCCAAACGACGGCTGTTTAGAAGTTTGCTCCGATGTTTTTCAGAGAAGTGAAGCTCTGCAGCGACCGGGACATCACAGAAACAGCAGCCGGTCTGCAGAGCTGCTCGGCCGGCCAACCTCCGTCGTCATCCCGGGGGAGAAAACCATCGCTAATTAACTTACCCGCAGGTTTTTAGAGGTTTACCACCGGCTGGTTAAATTATTTTTAGGAGATAAATGTTGGTCTCAGTGATGAAATCTAACACCTGTATCAGTAGCATTAGTTTGTTTGAATGAAAAGTGAAGCTTCCTGTGTGTATTGGACAGAAGAGCAGCGCTGCCTCGGGGCTCTGTATGTACTGAAATCACCACATTTACATTAATAATAGTTACTGCTGTAGGCTATTTTATATATTTTTTCTATCCTTGAAATGTTTTTTACTGTGTCATTATGTGTTCTGTTGTTGTGAGACATGTCTATGGTGGCGAAACCAAAGAGGAATTTCCACTCTGTGGATAATAAAGTTTTCGTAATCGTAATCGTAAATAAATGTTTTACAATCAACACATCAGTCTGCATTAAGTTTTATTTTTATTTTATTAAGTTATATATAACATGGTTACGGTACACGGCAAAGATACTTCACTACCATCTTTGGTTACGGTTAGACGTCAGGGGAGCATTGCATTGTGGGATACAGTACGCAAACTAGACTGGTCAGATACTGGAGATATTTTCCGAATCAGTACGACATCCGGGAATTTTTCACATTCTGCAGATTTAGCTTTTGTTTGCATACTACATACTGCATTTTGGCCAAATCCGTACGTACTAGTAGTGTAGTATGTGGTTTCGAATACAGCCTGTGTGTGTGTGTGTGTGTGTGTGTGTGTGTGTGTGTGTGTGTGTGTGTGTGTGTGTGTGTGTGTGTGTGTTATGTGTGTTACTGATGATGTCACACCGTTGAGCTGCTCCTGATTGGCCCTCCGTTTGGCGAGCTCCGCCTCCACCGCCGCCAGACAGCGGTGCGCGTGCCTCCGTCGGGCCTCCAGGTGTCTGCTCTGCTCCTCCAGGCTCCTCCTCTCCTCCCTCCTCCTCCTCAGCTCCTCCTGCAGCTCCTGGGAACAGCATCATCATCATCTTCATCATCTTTCCTGTGTGTGAACCCCAACCCGACCGTCGTGTCCTCACCTGCAGCTCAGTCTGGTGTCGTTCCCGGTTCCTCCGCTGTGACTCCGCCTCTTTTCTCCGGGACTCAACTTCCTGTTGCAGCACGGTTAGCTCCGCCCACTTCCTGTCCACCTCCTCCCTGCTCCTCTCCACCTCCTCCTGTTTTCTCTCCAGCTGCTGGTGCTGCTCCTCTATCTCCTCCCTCCTCCTCTCCATCTCCTCTCTCCTCCTCTCCACCTCCTCTCCCCTCCTCCCCATCTCCTCCTGTATCTCCTCCCTACTCCTCTCCATCTCCTCCTCTTTCCTCTCCATCTCCTCCCTGCTCCTCTCCACCTCCTCCTCTTTTCTCTCCAGCTGCTGGTGCTGCTCCTCTATCTCCTCTCTCCTCCTCTCCATCTCCTCCCTCCTCCTCTCCATCTCTTCCTTGCTCCTCTCCACCTCCTCCTGTATCTCCTCCATCTCCTCCCTCCTCCTCTCTATCTCCTCCCTCCTCCTCTCCACCTCCTCCTTCTTGTTGCGGAGCCTCCTCAGAGTCTGGGTGCGCTTGTTTTTCACCTCCTCCAGCGCCTCCTGCTGGAGCAGCAGCTCCTCGAGAACCCGTTTCAGCTCTGGACTCAAACACACGATCGATCAGGTCAAACACGACAAACATGCTCTGTGTGTGTGTGTGTGTGTGTGTTACCTGCTCTGTGTGTGTGTGTGTGTGTGTGTGTGTGTGTGTGTGTGTGTGTGTGTGTTACCTGCTCTGTGTGTGTGTGTGTGTGTTACCTGCTCTGTGTGTGTGTGTGTGTTACCTGCTCTGTGTGTGTGTGTGTGTGTTACCTGCTCTGTGTGTGTGTGTGTGTGTGTGTGTTACCTGCTCTGTGTGTGTGTGTGTGTGTGTTACCTGCTCTGTGTGTGTGTGTGTGTGTGTGTGTTACCTGCTCTGTGTGTGTGTGTTACCTGCTCTGTGTGTGTGTGTTACCTGCTCTGTGTGTGCTGACTTCACGCTGCAGTGTGACCAGTTTCTGCTCCTCCTCCCTCAGAGCTGAGGCAGTCGAACTCCTCTCAGTCAGCAGCACCTCCTGCTGCTCCTGCACCTCCCACACACACACACACACACACACACACACACACACACACACACACACACACACACACATGAAAAGTATTAAACCTGTGAAGAAGTGTATGGAGGACGACAGGGGACACATTAATTAATATGTGTCCCCCTGTCGTCATTTAGAAAACACACTGTTGAATTCCCAGATGAATAACCATCAAAATCAATTTCAAAATGCATTTTGAAAAACAGAAATAAACTGGAAAAAGCATTTCCAAGAATGGAAATGGTGTGAATGCTGAAAGCAGCTGAACGCTGTTGCAGAATTAGCAAATAGTGCAAGCAGTGATCACCATACAAATGTTTGACCAAGGTAGGAATCGAACCCACAACCTCATGGTCAGTAGACTTTCACTCTGCCTCTAGGCCACAGTGTACACACAGTTACAGAGACTGTTGTCTGTTGATGAGCTGCACTCTGTCTCACTCTGAAGTTAACGAGCCCAAAGCTGCACCTGTTGGAAACACACTGTGTCAACACAGAGAAAGCTTGAGAGTCAAGCTTGAATGACTTACAGTGAAAATTACTGTGAATTTCAGGCTGAGAGCAGCAGTTTCAACATGAAGCAAGTTATCAGAAGTCAACAGAGGACGACTGGGAAAATAATTCACTATAATTGTTGTTGATGCAAGATGTGAACCAGGAACCGAACCCACAACCTCATGATCACTAAACCTTTACTCTGCCGCTTTGCCACAGGCATAAGCATGTTGCCATTGTAATGTGATGATGTGCTGCAAACGGTGGCACTAGCAATTAATGCGTCTCTTAACGAACACCTGTAACCAATTGAGGGTGGGGGAGGGGAGCAGAATTCAACATCACATAACAAGATTGCTCAGCCTGGATTCGAACTAGTGACCTTGGGGTTGGCAAGTGGCCACCTTACCAACTGGACTACAGACAGAGTTGTGTAGAAGAGAGGTTGAGCCACACCAAGCAAGAAGAGGACTTTTTTGTGACCTGTGACTATTTTTTGGTGAATTAAAATGAATTAAAAATCACTTAACAGCAAGTTACAAAGTTGAGCTCCTTCTCCTGCTGCTGTGAAAAAAATGCATTGGGCTGAATGAGAGCAGAGAGCTCCATGGCTGCATTTAAAAAATATTTTAAATTATTATCTAAGTCTCTTTGCATTTTTGACCAGAATTTTAGCCAGAAGACAAGTGTGGCTACAAAACTGGAGAAAATAATGTGTCTAGAGTTTAATTTGTGGCCGTGCTGACAGTTTAGCCAGAAAAACTCTAGAATGTTTTTTTGCCTCTCTCCACTCTGGCACCACTCTAGCTCTGCTCGTTAGACGCAACACACACCCATTATAAAGCTGAAAAAAATCAGAAAAAGTTAAATATTTGAAAAAGTATAAAAAGTTTGAAAAATTTGAATACATCCGATAAAGTCCAGAAAATGCTGCACGTTTTGATATATGAATTGTTGAAATAGCACAAAGCATGAAGGACTAGAAGAAGACCGTAAAAAGGCGGAAGAAAATGGCCGAACAGAAGAACAATAGTGTGAATGCTGACATTCACACTAATAAATGAATTTGCAAACTGAATTAGAAAATACAACTTTTAATCAGTCTTTTAAAAGGGAAGTTCCATTTCCTAATTGCATTTTCAAATCCGATTTGAAAATGTATTCTCTAAATCGGCCTTTGAAAGGCGGTGTCCCCTCTGCTCCTCCACGCTGAGACAGATGTAAGAAGCTCTCTGATCTTGAAATGTGGATCTTCATCTGGGAATTCAACAGTGTGTTTCCTAAACGGTGTTTTAAAGGTACGTTTCGAAATTCGTCCTTTTAATTGATGTGTCCCCTGTGGACCTCCATGGAGGTGAAGCTGTAGAGTTGTGATCCTTCTGCAGACAGAGGTTCCTCTTCCTCTTTTTTCCTCCTCTTCTTTTCTTTTTCCTCCTCCTCTTCCTCACTCACTCCTCTTCTTCTTCTTCCTCCTTCTCTTCAACTTTCTTCCTCCTCCTCTTTTTCCTCCTCTCTCTCCCTCTCCCCCACCTCACTTTCGCTATGCTCCTCAGTCATTGCTCCTCCTTTCCTTTTTCCTCTTCTTTCCTCCTCCTCCTCCTCCTCCTCCTCCTCCTTCACTGTGCTCCTCAGCTGTTGCTCCTCTTCCTCCTCTTCTTCCTCCTTCTCCTCTTCCTCTTTCTTCCTCCTCCTCTTCACCTTTACTGTGCTCCTCAGTCATTGCTCCTCCTCTTCCTTTTCTTTTTCCTCCTCCTCTTTTTACCTCCTTCTCTTCCTCCCCCCTCCTCTCCTCCTCCTTCTCTTCTCTCCCCCTCCTCCTCTTCTCTTCTCTCCTCCTCCTCCTCCTCCTCCTCTCTCTTCCTCCTCCTCCTCCTCCTCTTCTCTCCTCCTCCTCCTCCTCCTCCCCCTCCTCCTCTCTCTCCTCTCTCTTCCTCCTCCCCCTCCTCCTCACCTTCACTGTGCTCCTCAGTCATTGCTCCTCCTCTTCCTTTTCTTTTTCCTCCTCCTCTTTTTACCTCCTTCTCTTCCTCCCCCCCTCCTCTCCTCCTCTTCTCTTCTCTCCTCATCCTCCTCCTCCTCCCCCCCCCCTCCTCCTCCCCTCTCCCCCTCCTCCTCCTCCCTCCTCCTCCTCCTCCTCTTCTCTCCTCCTCCTCCTCCCTCCTCCTCTCTCCTCTTCCTCCTCCTCCTCCTCCTCCTCCTCCTCATCCTCCTCCTCCTCCTCCTCCTCCTCCTCCTCCTCCTCTTCTCTCCTCCTCCTCCTCCCTCCTCCTCTCTCCTCTTCCTCCTCCCCCCACTCCTCCTCCCTCCTCCTCTCTCCTCCTCCTCCTCCTCCTCCTCCTCCTCACCTTCACTGTGCTCCTCAGCCGTTGCTCCTCCTCTCTGGCCTCCTCCACTCTGCTCTGAGCCGCGTGATGCTCCTCCCTCCTCTGCTCCACCTGCACAGACCGAGTCTGTTACCGTGGCGACCGATCCTCTCTGTGTGTGTGTGTGTGTGTGTGTGTTTGTCTAGTGACCATGTTACCGTGGCGACTGGTGTTACCTGACAGGTGAGTGAGTCCAGCTGCTGCCGAGCCTCCTGACAGTCTGACAGAACCTCCCTCAGACTCTGCTCCTCCTGCTGCCTGCTCCTCCTCAGCTGCTCCTCCTCCTCCTGCAGCTCCCTGGAGGTTATTTATCACACACACACACACACACACACACACACACACACACACACACACACACACACACACACACACACACACACACACACACACACACACACTCTCACCCTTGTAAATCTATCTTTGTGAGGACATGTCATTGACATAATGTATTCCCTATAGCCCTTTACCCTAACCTTAACCATCCAAAACAAATGCCTAAACTTAACCGTTACTCTAAACCAGAGATGTCAAACTCAATTTAGTTCAGGGGCCAGAAACAGCACAATTTAATCTCAAGTGGGCCGGACCAGTAAAATAATAGCATAATAACCTTTAAATATATCTAAAAAACTGAAATTTTCCTCTGTTTTGGTACATTAATACGATGTTTTACAGTTACTGAAGTATCCTTTTACAAAACATATGATGAACCACCTGAAATTTCTTGATAAAAACATGTGCAATTTCAAATTTTCGCACTTGACAAATTCATCCTGAGGGCCAGATTGGACCCTCTGCAGGGCCGGTTCTGGCCCACGGGCCGCATGTTTGACACCCCTGCTCTAAACCTAATATAAACCTAATTATAACCTAACGTCTTAACCCTCAAACAGCCCTAGGAAAAAGAGAGGACCGGCCAAAATGTCCTCAGTCTGTTGGTTAAAAACTTGTTCCGGTCCTCACAACGTAGCATGTACAAGAACACACACACACACACACACACACACCTGTTTACCTGAGGTGCAGCGTGGCATCCAGCAGGCAGGTGGCGCTGTCCTCAGCTCGACGCCGCAGCTCCTCTGAGCTGGTCTGGAGGAGGAGAGAGGAGGAGGAGGAGGAGGAGGGAGAGTGTTACCGTGCGTTCACAGCAAATGCGATGCACGGACCATGTGGGAGGAGAGCGGAGCAGCTGAAGAGAGCCACGTTAATCAGACAGTAAAATAAAACAGCTGGAACAGTTGTCGATGTGCGTATATGTTTCCTCACAGGTCCGTCCTCAAATCACTCACAATTAAAAGAGCAAAAAAAAAAAAAAGAAGGACTGCCACGGAATTAAATTGTCCCGTTAATAGGCTAAACATATGTCCTATAACGGCAGCGCACACTTCAATAAAGGAACCATTAACATTTCGGCCTAAATAGGCAAAAAAATAACATCCGAGTCGGTGAAATGGCACTCGGATGCCGCCCAAGCCGAGCGAGTACTCGAGTACTCAGATATCGGCTACAGCTCTAATAAATACATATGAAATATTCCCAAGGAGGAAGCTGTAGGTCCTCTGACCCTCTGCAGGCGTTATCTTTTTTATTACGATCGTGGTAAAAGTACGACGTCGTGTGGTAAAGCTTTGGGAAACCAAAGGATGTATATTGTTGATCTGAGGAAAACACACACAGCCCCGGGTTGTTGTTGTTGTTGTTTACACAGCCACAGGTTCTCTGGAGGAAGGAGGGTCTGGTGAGAGACTGCAGCCACAGTCATCTTCTTCTTCTCCACCATGTTTTGAAATGTGTGTCTGGCGTAACTATGGTAACTGTGACGGTGACGTGGTTGAATATCAACGCTGATTGGATGTCGCGGCCCAGAGTCACATGATGCCGCTTGAAAAGTTCAAATTTTTCAACTTCAAGCGATGAAGCGATGGAGCGATGGGACACTTCATCGCTCCATCGTCGCTCGTATCGGCCGAAACGCGTCGCCCGACGTGTCGCTCCATTTACATTGACTTTGAATGGAAAGTTGTGGCGTTCATCGCGTTTGGTGTGAACGTTAATGTGTGTGTGTATGTACCCTCTCCCTCCCTTTCTTTCTCCCCCTCTTCCATCTCTCTCCTCCTCCTCCTTCTCTCCTCCTCCTCCTCCTCCTCTTCTCTCCTCCTCCTTCTCCTCTTCTCTCCTCCTCCTCCTCCTCCTTCTCTTCTCCCCTCCTCCTCCTCCTCCTTCTCTCCTCCTCCTCCTCCTCTTCCTCTTCTCTCCTTCTCTCTCCCTCCTCTTCCTCTTCTCTCCTCCTCTTCCTTCCTTCCTCTCTCCTCCTTTCTTCCTCCTCCTCCTCCTCCTCCTCACCTCCTTCTCCTCCTCCTCTTCCTTCTCCTCCTCCTTTCTTCCTCTCTCCCTCCTTCTCCTCTTCTCTCCTCCTCCTCCTCTTCCTTCTCCTCCTCCTTTCTTCCTCTCTCCCTCCTTCTCCTCTCTTCCTCCTCCTCCTCCTCTCTCCACCTCCTCTCCCTCCTCCTCCTTCTCCTTCCTCTCTCCCTCCTCTTCTCTCCTCCTCCTCCTTTCTTCCTCTCCCTCCTTCTCCTCCTCCTCTCTCCCTCCTCCTCTTCCTCTCTCCATCCTCTTCCTCTTCCTTCTCCTCCTCCTCTCTCCTCCTTCTCCTCCTCCTCCCCCTCCTCCTCCTTCTCTCCTCCTCCTCTTCTCTCCTCCTCCTCTTCTCTCCTCCTCCTCCTCCTCCTCTCTCTCCTCCTCCTTCTCTCCTCCTCCTCCTCCTGTACCTCCAGTCTGCAGCTCTGCGCCTCCAGCAGCAGCCTGTCGGCCTCACGCAGCTCAGCTCGTCTCCTCAGCAGCGTCTCCTCCACACACTGCACCTCCTCGCACACCTGCAACACACTCCTGCACACGCACACGCACACACACACACACACACACACACACACACACACACACACACACACACACACACACACACACACACACACACACACACACACAGACACACAGACACACACACACACACACACACACACACACACACACACACACACACGATCAATACAGTATCCCGGTTTCTGATTACTGCGTCTTATGTGCGTAGGCGTGTTTCATGTTTATTGGAGGAAGCGCAACTACTAGGACATGTTTTTTATGTAGGTCAGAAAATTTACAAATTAAAAATGCTGCCATGTTATATAACTTACGGTAATAAAATAAAAGAAAATTCAATGCAGACTGATCGGTTCATTGTAAAACATGCATTTATTGATGTAAAAGTGGTGATTTCTGTACACGTTAGGCTCCAGAGCCCTGAGGCAGCGCTGCTCCTCTGTCTAATACACACATGAAGCTTCACTTTACATTCAAATAAACTAATACAACTGCCACAATTGTTAGATTTCATCAATGAGACCAACATTTATCTCCTAAAAATAATTTAACCAGCCGGCGGTAAACCTCTAAAAACCCACGGGTAAGTTAATCAGCGATGGTTTTCTCCCCCAGGGTGACGACGTAGGTTGGCCGGCCGAGCAGCTCAGGAGACGGGGTTACTGTCTCTGTGATGTCCCGGTCACAGCTCACACACGGGGAGCTTCACTCCTCCGAAAAAATGTCATTTGGATAAACTGACCGCACATTGAGGATCTAAACAGCTACTTTCTCGCATGAAAAAATATTAAAACTTAATAGTCTCCTCGTTGCTCCAGAAATGCGCCATTTTGTTAGTAATGTATCTATGGTAACGGTTACGTCAGCTGGCTGAGCAGCTTTCAGATTTCGGGGTACGGTGTTTTACCAGTATTCTGGTTTTTTTCGCAGTTCTCCAGGCAACAAAATCGGGTATGAGCTTATCCCAATTTCTGGAATCGGGAAATGGTGTTTACATGCGCAAACGCAAAAACGGGGTACTTAAAAAACCCGATTAAAATCGTGGTACTGAAGTGCATGTAAACTAGGGCTGGGACGATATGCTTTTCTCCCGATTCGATTCTTCTACGATTTTTTGGATGGCGATTCGATTTAAATTGCGATTGTACGATATTGCCGATTCTCTCGATTTTTAGTCTTTAGCATTTTTAACATTTATCTGCACACAAATACTGTAGGAGCCTATAAATGAACATACTCCATTATAAAGTGAACTTAAACCCTTTTCAAAACCTGTACTCTCTGGATGTAAAAAAGGCAAACAAATGCACATTGCACAATATTTAAAAAAATAAAAATAAAAACGATGTTTGAAAAAAAAAATCGATCTTAAAATCGTCAAAAAAGATATTGCGATATTTATGTGAATCGATTTTTTCTCCCACCCCTAATGTAAACGCAGTCTGTGTGTGTCATCTATGTTGTTTTAGTGTGTGTGTGTGTGTGTCACCTGTGTCGTCTCAGTGTGTGTCGCAGCCTCTTGGTTTCATGTCGTAGTTTCTTCTTCTTCTTCTGTCTCTCGGCTTCTCTGTGTGAAGGAGGAGGAGGAGGAGGAGGAGCAGGAGGAGCAGGAGGAGGACTGTCAGCATCACTGCCTCCTCCACTGTCCCTCCACTCTGCTGCTGCTGCTGCTGCTGGGGACACAGCACACACACCTGTAAACACCTGTAAACACCTGTCTGACAACACCTGAACACTGGCTTTACTCAGCAGAGTGAAGCCAGTCTGACTGTTTACGGATGATTCTGCTGTTTATGTTCATCAAGCAGCTTGGAGGAGTTAAATGTGTGGTGGCCTGGGAAAACCCTTCACATGGTGGGATTTTGACATTTTCATTTTTTGCTATTTCCGTAAACTAGAAGTTTTCAGCCATTCATAACTGTTTGAATAACTGAGATAGCCCTTTCAGATCAAAATTTATGGGCATTTTAATCTATTATGACCAAAAAACTGAAAAGTGAGAAAAATGGCTTTAACTAGAACGTTGCTGTTTTAACCCTCTAAAGACGAGTGTTTTACAAAACATTAAACAACTTCTGAACCGTTTATGATAGAGATGAGCTGTAAACTGTATCTGAATCGTGTGATTTTCTGCTTTCCGAGGGTCCTTGAATGGAGCCTCTACAACAAGAAGGGACCGTATAGGGTGCGTGTAATCACGTGGTACGGGAACAGATGCTAAACCTAGCATAGCATCGATGCTAATCCGAACGTAGCATCAAGGGAGTAGGTTTGATTTTGACATTGGTGGGGACACAAAAGTGCTCCGAGGCATCGTTCCTGAAAGTTGATGTTTTTTGCATTTGCAATGCAATTGCATAATTTCATGTTATGTAGGGGTAACTAATCAACTAATGAAAGACAAGAAGGCAACTTAGAAGAGTTCTCAGTTACTCTGACTGAAGTGCAACTGTGCATCATCATGACTTACACATCCATCATTATTTAACCTCACCTGTGAATTTCCAGCCTCTCCTCCATCTCCTTCTTCTCTACCTCATCCATCTCCTCCTTCTCTACCTCATCCAGCTTCTCCTTCTCTACCTCTTCCTGCCTCTCCTCCATCTCCTCCTTCTCTACCTCTTCCTGCCTCTCCTCCTTCTGTTCTAGCCTCTCCTCCTCTGGACTCTCCTTCTCCATCTCCTCCAGCCTCTCTACTGTCTGTCTCTGTCATCTGACAAAATGTTGATGCATGACATATGAACAGATACATTAGGGATACAACCATCATAGAGCTTGATGGTACAGTTATTGCCTGAGGAAAAAAGCTTTTACTTTCACACATTTGTGTAATTTATTCCCCCAAAAATATGGATGTATAAAATTACATGAGCATCTGGAATCTGAGGTTTTTTTGTAGGCCTATTTTCCTGACCAATGTTCTCTATTTTTTTAAAATAACTTTTAAAAAGTGTATGTTTGCCATTAAATATAGGCTTGTATTCATTACCTGTAGCCTATTGTTGAGGCTCTACAGTTAGATACCCTTGAAGTAACTTACACTTTGACTTATAAAGCATCTTGTCCATTTTCCTTTTCTTTGACATTATTACCAAGCACAGACCCACAGGCAGAGCGCACACACACGCACGCACGCATGCAGACAGACAGACAGTCAGACAGACAGACACAAACACAACTGTTCATGTAAATGACACCACTGAATCCGTCTAGCTAACGTGACCCAGGCAGAACAAATGCCGATCGAACATGTTGACAACTTACGTTCGCGGGTGCAGATTGAAGCACCGTGACCTCCTGTCCGTCCGACCAACGAGCAGGTAACTTTTACAAGCAGACGGAGTGACAGCGGGGACAGCCAATCACATGTACGTTAGCGAGTAACGGTATAGCCAATCAGAGAGCGATTTTCAGGTTAGAGGCGGGACTTCTAGCAGAGACCGACTGTTAACCCTTTGTGTGCCATGATCATTTGACTAAACACTATGGACAGCGGACACAGCGGCTGATTATTGGTAGGGACGTGTCCCTAGCGTCCCTACCCAATTCTACGCCCTTGCGTAGCATCAATGCTAAACAGAACGTAGCATCTGCGCTAAACCGAACTTATCATCGGCATTTGCACAAATTTTACAAAACATCAACAACATATTATAACTTCCGAACAGTTTATGATAAAGACGAGCTGTAAAAAAGCATCTGAATCGCGGGATATTCTGCTTTCCGAGGGTCCTTGAATGTTACCTCTACAACAACAACGGACCTGTCTCCTCTAGCGCTGCTGCTGTTCTGTGTCTCAGCTGAAAATGAAACGCTTTACTTGCCACAAAAACATAAAAATAAGTACTTTCCGTTTTGTTTTCTTTAAATATTTATTCACCACGATGTAGCAGAGAGTTCAAAGTACCAGAATCACACAAAATATCAACATCGTGGAAATAGTAGCCTACTTTAACACCTATTTTGGCCATTTGCCACAATCAAACGTCAGCGACATCCGACGGGTTTTCCCAGGCCGCCACACAAATGTTCTCCTTCAAATTGAAATTACACAGTCGGTGTGTGTGTGTGTGTACCTGTGTCAGCGTCGGTGTGTGTGTGTGGGATGAAGAGCCAGCAGCCCCCCCCTGGTCTCGGTCTGGCCTGCTGGCGCCCCCTGTCAGGAGAGCTGAGGTACTGCAGCTCCAGACCAGAGTCCTGAGTCGCCACGGAGACCAGACTGGGAGCCTGAGGGACACACACACACACACACACACACACTTCAGCTTCTGTAAATGACAACAACAACAACAACATGTTGAGGACTAATCTGAGCAGCTGACTGACCCCTCGGGTCCTGGTTCTGACCCGGTCCAGCTGCTGTCTCAGTCTGTGTGTGTGTTCAGCCTGGTGGGAACTGCTGTCCAGCTCCTCCACAGTTCTCTATGGACACACACACACACACACACACACACACACACACACGCGCACGCGCACACGCACACGCACACGCACACGCACACACACACACACACACACACACACACACACACACACACACACACACACACACAGTTCTGAATTAGTGACGTCAGAACGAACTTCGCTATTCCAACAGAATCCTATTTATTTTATCGAACTTATTCAATATAAATGGCTGATGGCTTAACCCTGATTTATTAATTTTTTTTTCTTCCTTTTTGCTTAATTTGCATCTTATTTTTTATAGTTTTAATGTTTAACTTATTTAGCGAGGGGAAGAGGGGAAGGGAGGGAGAACAGGGAGAAAAGGTTTGCTCTGTCTGATCTGACTGATTTGCTGTAACAAAAACTAATAAACACATGCTTAAAAAAAAAAAGAGAACGGTCAAAGGTGGAAACTGACGATCCAACGTGTTCCTTCAACAACGACGCAAATCAACGTTGTGCGTTGCGACGTTCGGGGTAGTAAACGTTACAAAACAAACTATTTTGTTGTTGTTGAGCAATGTAGAGTTTCTTTCAATTGCCCGTTTATTCAAATATATCATGATCTAAAATAAAATGTGTGTGTGTGTGTGTGTGTGTGTGTTACCTGTGTGTGTGTGTGTGTGTGTGTGTGTGTGTGTGTGTGTGTTACCTGTGTGTGTGTGTGTGTGTGTGTTACCTGTGTGTGTGTGTGTTACCTGTGTGTGTGTGTGTTACCTGTGTGTGTGTGTGTGTGTTACCTGTGTGTGTGTGTGTGTGTGTGTGTGTGTGTTACCTGTGTGTGTGTGTGTGTTACCTGTGTGTGTGTGTTACCTGTGTGTGCAGCAGCTCGGCCGTGCGGTTCAGTTCCCTCAGCTGATCGATAGCGGCCGTCAGCTGTTCTGCCGTCAGCTGGTCGGAGTCGCACATGAACCTGCTGAGCTGCCGTAGTTTCCTGTTGAGGCGGCCGAAGTTCCTCTGGTGGCGGTCGGTCAGCGAACGCACCTGCACCAGCACACAGGAAGCAGCTGACGTCATCAACAAACACAGGGCTGATCCAAGTGTCAACTCATTACCTCACACTGGTTTGAGCTTTTCAAAATAAGAGCAGTGAGAAGAAATGCTCTTCAAAGTTAAAGTCCTCATACTGTGTCGTTGTGTTGTGTTGTCATTGTGTTGTTGTGTGTGTAGTCATAGGTTGTGTCCGAAATCACTCACTCATTCCCTCCTCTCTACTCACTATATAGTGAATTCAATATAGTGGACTATATAGTGGACTCACTGGTCAAACTTTCGGACACTACACAGTTAATTACGTATTACGTCGCGTAATTAAAACGTTCCAACCGCGCTCGTAGCGGTCGGTGCAGGTACCATAGATACAACCATGGTAACGGCCAGTGTAGCAACATAAAAAGAGGAGTAAAGCAATATATTAAGCGGCAATATATATTTAAGCATCAAAATTTGTTCAGTCAAACCCACATAGTTTGAAACAACGTTCAAAACACACACAGCCACTCACAACTAAGCATAAAGTCCGCTAGCTTAATGCTAACGTATAATGTAAAATCTCATAGACGGGCTAACAGAAATTAGCATCCATTTGGTAGCTACACCGGTCGCTCTGGGCCGCTGTGGTAACGGCGATCCGTCACCGCAATGCATGATGGGATATCTTGCTCCGGTTAGTGACCATCGGATGTTCACTACATTTCGCGGTGAATTGTGGGATAGATTCAGTCACTATATAGTGAACATTAATAATCCCTAAACATTGAGACACCACTACAACAACTGGTCACTAGATAGAGAGTAGGGGGTTAGGACACAGCCATTGTGTTGTTGTTGTGTGTGTAGTTATTGTGTTGTTGTGTTGTGTTGTGTGTGTAGTCATTGTATTGTGTGTGTTGTGTTGGACCTGCTGCAGCAGTGTGTCTCTCTCCTGCTCGACGTCCTGCAGCTTCAGTCGACTCTGATCCAGCTCAGACTCCTGCAGAGACCAGAACCAGAAGCATCACTGCACCAGTACAACAAACCACACAGAGCAGATCCAGGAGCAGCCAGGGGAGTACCAACCTCCAACTTATTGAAGGACTAAAATTCAAATGCATTAATCCAACAAGGGAGTTTTCTTCTTTTAAAGCAGAAGTAAGGTGAATGTTAGTGTTAATATAAGTCTTAAATAGTTGTATCTTCCGACAGCAATCACTTCTATAGAGTGTTTGGTCTGAAACACGGGTCTGTCAGTCACTCTGCTCTGCTCTGAGCCGAGGAGAAAACTTTCCTTGTATCCTACAACCTTTATCCAATGAGGAGAGAGAACGGCATAAAGGGGCAGTCCTCTCTGTGTGTGCAGCCAAGGGATGCGCGTGAATGTGGTGACGTAGGGACGAGGGCGGGGACTGCTAACTCCATCTGCTGACAGGAAGTTAGACAAAAACCACCGGATCGCTTACTTCTGCTTTAAATAAAGACATGTGCCAATGGTTTTAAATGGTCCAGTCGGGGGTCTGGACTCTGATACTGACCAGGTTCTGTTGAATGAGTCTGTTTCTGTCTCTTTCTGTCCGTTTGAGCTCCTCCTCCTCCTCCTGCCTCCAGTCTGACTCTGACTCCTGGTCCTGGTCCTGGTCCTGGACTATCTGGGCCTGCAGCCGGGCTACGTGGTCCTGGTCCTGGACTATCTGGGCCTGCAGCCGGGCTACCTGGTCCTGGCTCTGGTCCAGGTCTCGTTGGGTCTGAAGGAGGCTTCGCTGCAGCTGCTGCACAGTCCTGGACAGGAGGAGGTCCGGACTGAGGGAGAGACGGGAGAGTCCAGATCAAACCTGTTAGTTTGTTGTAACAAAACCCAGTCCCGACAAGGGAACAGTACTATTACAATACTGTTCCTCGACGAGGATGGGATTCGAACCCACGCGTGCAGAGCACAATGGATTAGCAGTCCATCGCCTTAACCACTCGGCCACCTCGTCTGTAGGGAGAGAAGACGGCCATGTTGTCCCACAATGCAGCTCAGGCTGAGAGGAGGACACACACACACACACACACACACACACACACACACACACACACACACACACACACACACACACACACACACACACACACAGTGAAGCAGCTGCAGCGTCTCAGTGACCAGCAGCTGCTCAGAGGGGAATTAGCTCAAATGGTAGAGCGCTTGCTTAGCATGTGAGAGGTAGCGGGATCGATGCCCGCATTCTCCACAAACTTTTAACCCTTTCCTGTCTCTGCTCTGAGCTGACTGACCATGGACTCAGTCTGTCTGGAGAATCTGAAGCTGCTCACCCATTGGTCAACACTGTTAGCTTAGCCTGCTAACACTGAAACCTGTTAGCTTAGGGTGCGAATTATACAATGACAATTGGGGGGTCAACATTTTACACAGCGCAGTACAGCGCAGGCGCGTGCTTAACAAAAGTCTTACAGTATCTTGCTTGTTCAATGAAATGTCTACAGTCTGTAGATGACGATAAACCAAATTTTACACAATTCTACAGTTCATGCGGCACATAATGTACCACACAAACAACTTTTGCAGTCAGCAGCAAAATATTCTAAATCTAAACTGCCAGCAAGTCAGACCCACACACACACACACACACACACCCTAGCAAACCCTCATTTCTGGAGAGCCACACAATGCTGAACCAGAACCAAACACACTATCTACATAGCAAAGACGATGGCAGATGTGTTACCATACATGCTCGAGTCTAGACAGATTCACATCCTGCACTGGTCCCAATATTGGAACTAATGGATTAGATAGGACTCAAAAGCCTGAGCTAGGGTGACTCTCATCTGTACCATTGATTCAGAAGTGAGAAACATATTAGACTATTTTAAGAAAACAGCTCACAAAGTTTGATTTTGAGGTCACCAATGTTTTCAGTATTAAAAAGGTAAAAACCCAACTAAACCACCACTCAAAGACTATTAAAATGAAATTATAAAAGATTTTTTAAATGTGCTGCACAAATAGCCCAACACTGCACTACAAACATGCAAACATCCACATTAAACTTCTCATTCACTTCAATTATGTTGTTTCCAAAAGGGGGCAACTGTCAAACCTGGCAACGCAGCATGCGGCTTTGTTTACAACCTGACCACAGTGCAGCTAGCAGGTTACGATAGCTCCGCTAACCAGAGTGACGTGCACAGGGCACAACATGGTTTGATTTCTAATAAGAAAAACTAAATGGACAGACAGGCGGCGTGGTAAGGAATAGTGAGGTTAAAGAGTCAGAGGAAGCAGCAATATAGCTTCACCTGCTAACACCAAAACATTTTAGCTTCACCGCACGGACTCCACACGCACTGTCCGCAGAAGTTTGAGGTTTCATAGTTGAGCGTACAGTGTCACATTAAAAACAGGTCGATGTGAAGGTTTCCCACCGAGCAGTCCATTGCGTGACACTGAGTATGCGTACGCGGAGTCTGGCGGACGACCGCTTTGGGTCCGCATTGAGTCCGCCTCGAGTACGCGCGGACATCCGCGGAGTCATGTACACCCGAGTATGTGGGGGCCGTAAGTGTGAGCGGCACGTACGTTCATGTTGCTTTTGTGAATTGCGGCTAATTCAACTGCAGTGATGGATAACTGTACCAGAGGAGAGGCTCAACAACTTCATGAGCTTCATTTGAGGAATAAACGGCAGCTTTTACCTGACGGAGACCAACGCCTGAGCTACGGTAGCTAACAGTTAGCAGGTTTTTACCTACTTTCTCTCTCTCTCTCCCTCTCTTTCTTACACACACACACACACACACACACAGCCCAGGTTGTCTGTCATATCTGTTGTAAACCTTGTAATAACAGCTTGTTGAGTGCAGTTCACATTATTGTTGCTTCGGTTTGAGTGTGGATTAATTGTTAATGGTTTGGTGTGTAATGTTAGCGGTGGTCCAATATCGCGATCCTGTTATTGATGAGTTGGGTTTTACACCGCACGTCACTGCTGCTAACATCAAAACCTGTTAGCTTCACCTGCTAACATCAAAACATGTTTGCTTCACCTGCTAACAGCAAACCTGTTAGCTAAGCTAGCTAGCTCCACAGGGGAATTAGCTCAAATGGTAGAGCGCTCGCTTAGCATGTGAGAGGTAGCGGGATCGATGCCCGCATTCTCCACAGACTTTTAACCCTTTTCTGTCTCTGCTCTGAGCTGAGTGACCATGGACTCAGTCTGTCTGGAGAATCTGAAGCTGCTCACCCATTGGTCAACACTGTTAGCTTAGCCTGCTAACACTGTAACCTGTTAGCTTCACCTGCTAACATCAAATCTGTTGGCTAAGCTAGTTGTCTCCACAGGGGAATTAGCTCAAATGGTAGAGCGCTCGCTTAGCATGTGAGAGGTAGCGGGATCGATGCCCGCATTCTCCACAGACTTTTAACCCTCTCCTATCTCTGCTCTGAGGTGAGTGACCATGGACTCAGTCTTTCTGGAGATTTTGAAGCTGCTCACCCATCGGTCAACGCTGTTAGCTTAGCCTGCTAACATCAAAACATGTTAGCTTCACCTGCTAACACCAAAACATGTTAGCTTCACCGCACGGACGCCACATGCACTGTCCGCGGAAGTTTGAGGTCCAGCAGTTTAGCGGCTAATTCAACTGCAGTGATGGATAACTGTACCGGAGAGGCTCAACAACTTCATGAGCTTCATTTGAGGAATAAACGGCAGCTTTTACCTGACGGGAGACCAACACCTGAGCTACGGTAGCTAACAGTTTTTACCTACTTCCTCTCTCTCTCTCCCTCTCTTTCTTACACACACACACACACACACACACACACACACACACACACACACACACACACACACACACACACACACACACACACACACACACACACACACACAGCCCAGGTTGTCCGTCATATCTGTTGTAAACCTTGTAATACTAGCTTGTTGAGTAGGCTACAGTTCACATTATTGTTGCTTCGGTTTGAGTGTGGATTAATTGTTAACGGTTTGGTGTGTAATGTTAGCGGTGGTCCAATATCGCGATCCTGTTATTGATGAGTTGGGTTTTAATAACAACACCGCACGTCACTGCTAACAGCAAACCTGTTGGCTAAGCTAGCTAGCTCCACAGGGGAATTAGCTCAAATGGTAGAGCGCTCGCTTAGCATGTGAGAGGTAGCGGGATCGATGCCCGCATTCTCCACAGATTTTTAATCCTTTCCTGTCTCTGCTCTGAGCTGATGACCATGGACTCAGTCTGTCTGGAGAATCTGAAGCTGCTCACCCATTGGTCAACACTGTTAGCTTAGCCTGCTAACACCAAACCTGTTGGCTAAGTTGGCTAAGCTAGCCGTCTATCCCCACTGGGGAATTAGCTCAAATGGTAGAGCGCTCGCTTAGCATGTGAGAGGTAGCGGGATCGATGCCCGCATTCTCCACAGACTTTTAACCCTTTCCTGTCTCTGCTCTGAGCTGACCATGGACAGTAAATGCAGCTTGTTGCTCTGGTCCTTAGTCTCAGCGTAACTTTCTGATGTGGAGCAGCTGCTCTGTGTTCACTAACTACTGCTCTGCTCACGTGGCTTTATGTGAAATGTGACTCTGTGTCTGGCTCACACTGAAAACTAACTGGGACTGACAGGCTGGTCAGATGTGTCAGCGACGAGGAGGAGGAGGCTGAACCTTCCTCACATCAACACATGACACAAACAGAAGAGTCAGATGTCCATCATGTCCCAGTGACTGACCTTTAACCTTTAACTTCTACAGCTCTGTTGAACGTGAGCAGCTGCTCTCTCCCTCTACGTATCACAGTCAGCAGGAGTTGTTGTACACTTTCACTAACTCCACCAGAACGATCAGATTAACAGGTTTCAGCTGCAGTTAGCTCTGCTCAGAAAGCCTCACCGCCCTTATTTAACAGCAGGTGAAGTTAACATGTTTTGATGTTAGCAGGCTAAGCTAACAGCGTTGACCGACGGGTGAGCAGCTTCAGATTCTGCAGACAGACTGAGTCCATGGTCAGTCAGCTCAGAGCAGAGACAGGAAAGGGTTAAAAGTCTGTGGAGAATGCGGGCATCGATCCCGCTACCTCTCACATGCTAAGCGAGCGCTCTACCATTTGAGCTAATTCCCCTGTGAGAAGCTGCTGGTCACTGAGACGCTGCAGCTTCACTGTGTGTGTGTGTGTGTGTCCTCCGCTCAGCCTGAGCAGTGCATTGTGGGACAACATGGCCACCCCATCTCCCTACAGACGAGGTGGCCGAGTGGTTAAGGCGATGGACTGCTAATCCATTGTGCTCTGCACGCGTGGGTTCGAATCCCATCCTCGTCGACACCGGGTTTTGTTACAACTACACAACAGGTTTGATCCGGACTCTGATGACGTCATAGAAACTAGAGTTTCTCTGACCTTACTGCAATAGTACTGTAGTAGTACTGTAATAGTAATGTAATAGTACTGTGATTGTAGTGTAGTAGTATTATAATTATTAGTACAGTACTAGTACCTGGACTGAGCCTCCTGAGGATCCAACATGGCCGCTGTGAACCGGTCCAGTCTGGTCTGATGCACCTGGTCCTGGTTCTGGTCCAACTGGGCCTCGAGTCTGTGGACAAGGAGCTGCAGGGAGGAGTTCTCCTCCTGCACACACACACACACACACACACACACACACACACACACACACACACACACACACACACACACATGAACACACCTGTCTGGGGTGGCAGAGTGTGTAGTGTGTGTGTAGTGTGTGACTCACCTGCATTGTGTGGATGGTCGACTGTAACTGAGACTCTCTGGTCTGTTTCTCTTTGTCTGCAGCCGCCTGCACACACACACACACACACACACACACACACACACACACACACACACACACACACACACACACACACACACACACACACACACACACACACACACACACACACACACACACACATCCTTGTAAATCTATCTTTGTGAGGACATGTCATTGACATAATGTATTCTCTAGCCCCTTACCCTAACCTTAACCATCCTAAACAAATGCCTAAACTTAACCATCACTCTAAACCTAATTACAACCTAAAGTCTTAATCCTCAAACAGCCCTTGGAAAAAGTGAGGACCGGCCAAAATGTCCTCACTCTGTCGGTTAAAAACTCGGTCCCCACAACGTAGCATGTACAAGAACACACACACACACACACACATAAGTGGAGGGACAGGAAGGGACAAGAAGCTAACACCTGTCGTCTCAGGAGCTCCTCCCTCAGCTGCTGTAGCTCCGCCTCCTGCTCCTCCCTCAGCTGCTGTAGCTCCGCCTCCTGCTCCTCCCTCAGCTGCTGTAGCTCCGCCTCCTGCTCCTCCCGTCTGTCTATCAGAGCCGCCGCCTCCTGACGCAGCTCACACAGCTCCCCCTGCTGGACGCACACACACACACACCTGGTCACTCATTCCCTAACAAACCATGGATGTATGAAACAAACCGAAAAAAAAGAAAAATCAGACACTTGAGGGAACATTTGAGGATGTGATTCTGCGTGGTTGTGTTCCTCGGACAACAAACTGTTGAAATATGAAGTTTGGTTTGGTCGACTGCTGTTCTGTGTCTCGACCGTGAGCTGTAGCTATTAGCTTAGCTTGTTAGCTGGTATTTACTACATATTCTACTACAGTTTCTTTATTAGATTGATTTAATGCTGCCTGTTATTGTTGGGATGCTGCTGCCCAACTCCTGCTGCTCAGGCAAACGGAGCGAAGGCAAATACGTCTGAGGAGTTTATTGGTAAATAAAGTGAAGTCACTTCCTCGTTCAACAAACTGCAATCCCCTCTTCTTCCTCTGGGGGCTGGTGTCAGAAAGCAGCATTCTCCATAGACCCCCATGTTAAAATCGCCGACTTTACACCCTCAATAAACATGATCAAAATCTGGTGTCAGAACGTTTTTTGGTCTCAATCGATAGTTTCTACCCCCGCACACACTCTGAGGGGGGGAAATTTTTTTTAAACTCTACTGTTTTACTGTTATTAGGTTAAAATTCTGGCCAATTAGGGCGCGGAAACGTTGAGTGACAGGTCCGGAGTAGTGCTGCACGATTTGATAAAAATGTGCGATTGCGATTATGGTGCCGCGCATTGATGTACTTTAAATCGCCAATCACACTCTTTCGTGCGATTATGTAATTGACCTCTGGCTAAGCCCCGCCCCCTCCACTCACTCGGACAAACAGTCAACATTCGGTGACAGTTGCTATGGCAACAGCTGTCACAGTAGGAGACATTTCACAGGAGGCAACTGATGATTTTTGGAGACAGAAAGATTAAATATCATCTGGAAGTCACCAAAACTTCACTTAGCTTTACTGCTATGGCTGCCGTTTGCCGCGAAACGCCGATAGCGACGGGCTAACTTCTGTTAGCCTATCTATGGAGTTTTACATTATACGTTAGCATTAAGCTAGCGGACTTTATGCTTAGTTGTGATACTGGCTTACATCTAAACATCTCTGACAATATGTTGCCTCAAATACGTTGTTGACTTAACTTAGAACAGATGTAGACATCCTTGTTCATTTTATCCACGTTTAGTTGGTGTTGTGGTCTACTGCATAACTTTATCCAGAGCAGACACTTCTCTGGGTTGAGATGTGGCTTGGGAAAAGGTAAAAAAAATCCCCCCGTGGCCTCTCAGGATACCTAGTGTCTGAGCTGCATGTACCCCATGAACACCGTTTGACCATTTAAACTTAAAATGTCAAGAAAAAACATATAAAAACCAATGAAAACTGACTAACTGCAATGCATTTCAATGGACGTGGAAGCAGAGAATGTCCCAGTGTATGGGCTAGCTATGCGCACTGTGATTGGCTCATCGCGTTTGGGGGCGTGGCTTAGCCATAGGTCAATTGCACGGCGTGACATCGGGATTGCGATTCGATTAATCGTGCAGCACTAGTCCGGAGCGGTCCGTGGACAGCTGCTTCGAGGCCAGTGGGCGGGTTCTCGGCCGGCCAATCCAACATGGCGCTGTTCAGGCCGCCATGTTGGAGTCATAAAAACGACTCCCCAAAACCAACGGATGACGTCACGGACGCTACGTCCATATTTTTACAGTCTATGGGAGGGACGGACTGACCTGTGTGTGCGTCGTCGTGGCGGCGGCGCCCTCCTCCAGCTGCCTGCAGCGGCTCTGAGCGTCCTGCAGGTGGAGCTGCAGACTCTGGTTCTCAGCCTCCAGACTGTGGAGCTGCTGCTGCGTCTGACGGGCCTGAGCAGAACCACAACGTCACACACACACACACAGAGACACAACACACACACACACACACACACACACACACTCTACACAGAGACACACACACACACACACACACACACACACACACACACACACACAGAGACACACACACACACACACACACACACACTGTACTACTGTGTGTGTGTGTGTGTGTGTGTGTGTGTGTGTGTGTGTGTGTGTGTGTGTGTGTGTGTGTGTACCTGAGCTCTGAGTCCTCTCAGATACTCCTGAAGTCCAGAGATGATTCCCTCCAAATCCCTCTGAAGGACTTCATTGGCCAAAATCTGACCTGAAGAGGAGGAGGAGGAGGAGGAGGAGGAGAAAGAAGACGAGGAGGAAGAAAAAGAGGAGGAGGAAGAGGAGGAGAAAGAAGAGGAGGAGGAAGAAAAAGAGGAGGAGGAAGAGGAGAAGGAAGAGGAGAAGGAGGATGACAAGGAAGAGGTGGAGGAGAAATAAAAGAAAGAAGAGGAGAAGGAGAAAGAGGATGAGAAAGAGGAGGTGAAGGAGGAAGAAGAAGGAGAGGAAGAGAAAGAGGAGGAGGAAGAGGAGAAGGAGAAGGGAGAGGATGAGGAAGAAGAAGAGGAAGAGAAGGAGAGGAAGAGGAAGAAAAAGACGAGGAAGAGGAGAAAATGATGGAGGAAGAAGAGGAAAAGGTGGAGGAGGAGAAAGAAGAGGAGCAAGAAAAAGAGGATGAGGAGAAAGAAGAGGAGGGGGAGGAAAAGGAGAAAGAAAAAGAGAAGGAAGAGGAGGTGGAGAAGGAAGAGGAATAAGAAGAGGAAGAGGAAGAAAAAGACGAAGAAGAGGAGAAAATGAAGGAGGAAGAAAAGAAAGGAGGAGAAGAAAGAAGAGGAGGAAGAAAAAGAGGAGGAGGAGAAAGAAGAGGAGGG
Source organism: Trachurus trachurus (assembly GCF_905171665.1). Taxonomy (NCBI): domain Eukaryota; kingdom Metazoa; phylum Chordata; class Actinopteri; order Carangiformes; family Carangidae; genus Trachurus; species Trachurus trachurus. The sequence continues at coordinate 1,942,260 of NC_139895.1, read as the reverse complement.
GGAGGAAAAAGAGGAAGAGAAGGAGAGAAAGTGGAAGAAAAAGATGAGGAAGAAGAATAAATGAAGGAGGAAGAAGAAAAAGAGGAGGAGAAGGAAGAAGAGGAGGTTTAATTTGCGTAAAAGAAGAAATAAAATAAAAACTTGAATGATAACTCAGATGATGAGTGTGGCTCCACCTCCCACACTGACAGCCAATCACAGGCCTCCTCCTCCTCCTGCTGCTCTGTGATTGGCCGTCGGGCTCCTCACCGTCGGTCAGCTGTTGCTCCAGCTCTTTGATCTCCTGCGTCTCCGTGGCGATGCGTGACAGCATGTCGTCGAGGCGACCCTCCAGCTCGCTCTGGCTGCGACTCATCCTGTCCAACAGCGAGGTCACATGGGCCTGCGAGGGAGACGGCAGCCAATCAGAGAGCAGAGTCACAACCCCCACACAGGCCTTTAAAGGGCCAGTGCGTAAAATTCGGAGTCGGAGCAAAAACAAACGTGCGTAAACGCGAAAACGTACGAGATGAAAAATAAAACAATGAGTCGTTTCTGCAGCAGCCTGAAAGTGAATGAATGAAAAAGTAACGATGACGTGACTTCCTGTTTGTGTTGAGACATGGGCTGTGTCCAAAATATCTCACCCATTCCCTACTCCTTACTCACTATAGGGGAGAGTGGGGTAAGATGAGCCAGTGGGTAAGTTGACCCACCCCTTGTTTCTAGGAAACTATAGGAAAAAATTAGCATGTGACCAAATATTAGGGAGGCAGGCATCATTTCATGGAGTCTGTGAAGATTAGAACCACGTGAGTAAAGTGGTTTAACATTTATGACCAAAAAATCATTTTTCACTCTCGAGAGTGAATTTTGCCGATCATAAGTTTCATGAGAATTGTGTTTAGACCAAAAGAGATGATTGCAAATTTGTTGTATACATGGGTTGTGGTATCTATGAGCTACAACATGAGGTAGTAAACCTAGCATGAAACTGCACCATTTTAGCTGTGAGAGCAATAAACCCAAGCCAAGGTAGCTGTGGGGTAAGTTGATCCATTTGGCCAGGGGTAAGTTGATCCACCTATCCTATACACTTAGTGAATGTATTTTGGCTGTATATGTCCAAATGATTAAATCAAGATTCTGTATGTTTGTGATTACAGTAAGTATGTTCCTATAAACAGGAAAAGTTGTTTAAAGTGAGGCCAAACTTTACTTTCAAAGAAAAATATCTGGGATTCTTCCCAAGATGCCACGTAATTGCAAAACTCCCCAAATCTCAGTGAGTTGGTGGCTCAGCAGGAAGTCCCTGCAGTTTGTGTTCACCTGTAACCTGGACAGATGAAATATTAAGTAAAGGGGGAGGTAGGAGATGGATGGAAGGAAAGGAGGGGGGGTTGATCAATTTACCCCACTACTATGGCCAACAAGTTGAGTCACAAGACCACTTTTTTTGAACATGCTATATTTTAAAAACAGTTATATTTACACTCATTCTGTTCATTTGTAGGGATGCAAAACATCCTGAAATATATGCAGATGTGTTAGTTAGGAACAAAACTATAATTGTCTTGATGTAGTGATCCTGAATACAAAAAGTGGCTCAACTTACCCCACTCTCCCCTATAGTGAATTCAATATTGTGACTCACTGGTCAAATGAAAAACACTTTCGGACACTACTCTGCCGCACAGTTCATTACGTATTACGTCGCGTAATTAAAGGGACAACGAGGAGTTTCTCCATCGGCAGAACGAAAAATTCTGCGACAATAAAAAAGTCTGATATTAATGGTGATGAATCTACGTTACCACTTGTTAATGGTCCATTTTAGATAAATCTATGGTTTTGTCTCTATGGTTATTTTGTTATTATTAGTGGTGGTGGAAATGCTGGGCGAGCCGACCAGCGTTTCTTTACTTTCGGTTTCGTGGCGAGTCATGAGAATAACGCCGCCGAATCTCCGTTTATGGTGGGAACTACGACGGTATGTGATCGTCTTCCAACCTCTGACTTTAATTCTTGATGAATGAAAACATGAGTCTGTCTTGCGGCGGTCAAAGAATTTCACGGTGCGCAGAGGCTCATAAATGTAGTGTGGAAACACTACACTTTTCCAAAACTCCTCGTTGTCTCTTTAAAACGTTCCGACCGCGATCGTAACGGCCGGTGTACGTACCAAAATAAAAAGAGGAGTAAAGCAATATATTAAGCGGCAATATATATTTAAGCATCAAAGATGTTCAATCAAACCCACATAGTTTGAAACCACGTTCAAAACACACACAGCCAGTGTCACAACTAAGCATATAAAGTCAGCTAGCTTAATGCTAACGTATAATGTAAAACCTCATAGACGGGCTAACAGAAATTAGCATCGCTATCCAGAGTCTGTGGTCAGTTTGTAACGCTTGTTAGGAAATTTGCTCCGACGTTTGTTTTGGGAGTTTTCATCATCATGCTGCCTTTATGGCGCTGGTCTGTGCATTTACTATGTCTATTTATTTTATTCAAACGGAACAATATTGTTATAGATTTAAAGCAGCGGGATAATTCACGTTTGTAATTAATTGTAATAGAAATCCGCTATTGTTGTGCTGGATCTAGATGGTGAAGAGTGTCATAAGGTTGTCGTTGTTGTTGTTGTCGTCATAAGGTTGTTGTCATAGAATGGATCTGTTCCCTAACAGTCGTGTGTGTGTCTCCGTTGTGGCCTTCAGTACTGAGCTCTAGGGGTGGGAGAAAAAATCGATTCACATAAATATCGCGATATCTTTTTTGACGATGTATAAATCGATTTTCTTTTTTCAAAAATCGATTTTTTCTTTTTTTTTTTTAAATTTTTTTTAAATATTGTGCAATGTGCATTTGTTCGCCTTTTTTTACATACAGAGAGTCCAGGTTTTGAAAAGGGTTTAAGTTCACTTTATAATGCAGTATGTTAATTTATAGGCTCCTACAGTATTTGTGTGCAGATAAATGTTAAAAATGCTAAAGACTAAAAATCGAGAGAATCGGCAATATCGTAGAATCGCAATTTAAATCGAATCGCCATCCAAAAAATCGTAGAAGAATCGAATCGGGAGAAAAGCATATCGTCCCAGCCCTAATGAGCTCTTTGCTGCTCCCTCCTTGTTCTCTCATTTGCTCTGAGTTTGGTTTTGTCAGCTTATGACGTGGAATCTTAGCCTACATTCTTCATTTAGACTTGTGTGATCGCTACAGTGCATGGATCCCTGACGAACATAATCAGTACACTGCAAAAACTCAAAATCTTTCCAAGAATATTTGTCTTATTTCTGGTCAAAATGTCTCAATTTTAGTCAAAACTAAACTCTTTCCACATAAAATAAGACTCATCACCAAAAAATTAACTTGTTTTTAGATCATTTTCACTTGTTTCAAACTAATTTTCACTTGAAATAAGTAGAAAAATCTGCCAGTGAAAGCAGGTTTTTTGTGCTTGTAATAAGAAAGAAAAACTTGCTCCTCTATCAGATTTTTCTACTTATTTAAAGTGGAAAATGTGCTTGAAAAAAGTAAAAAGTGTCTAAAAACAAGCTACTTTTTAATGTGATGAGTCTTATTTTAAGTAGAATTAGATTTATTTTAACTAGAAATGACATTTTGACTAGAAATAAGACAAATATTCTTGGTAAGATTTTGAATTTTTGCAGTGTAACAACAGAAAGCACTGTGTTTTTTCTGGTGTGCAGCCTTCCTATGAAATGATGGTGCCCCACCACTTTTTTACATGTAAAAACACCACTGTATGTACTGTATATGCATATATATGAGCACAGCTTCACCTCAGAGAGACAGTAAAGCGTTCACAGCCTGTGGAGAATGCGGGCATCGATCCCGCTACCTCTCGCACGCTCTCCCATTTGAGCTAATTCCCCTGTGACAGTGTAACCTCACAGCCCCCCCTGCCACCCCCCCACCCTGCTTCAGCTTCCTTCACTGTGTCTGTGTCGCTGCTGATTCATCAGTTTCATTCATTTCACTGTGTTTTCACTCTTTTGATGTTAAATATTGAATCTTTTATCTGGTGTTTCCTGTTCAGTTCACATTAAAACACAGAATTACCTGTAAGTTACTGCTGTAAGGTAGCTTTTAAAATGAATTAACATGTTGTTTTAAAATAGAAGTAGTTGTAGTAAAGCCTTCATTGTCATGACAACACAAAAAATGTACCTGTAAGTTACTGCTAGGTAGGTTGTTTTCAAATAAATAACCATTTGTTTTAAATAAATAAGCCTGTTGTTTTAAAATTAAAAAAAATACATTTGTTTTAAAATGAATAAATACTGTAAACTTGTTTTAAAACAAATAACCTGTTGTTTTAAAATGAATAAATAAACTTGTTTTAAAATAAAATAAAAATACATAAATGAACTTGTTTTATATGAATAACCTGTTGTTTTAAAATAAATAAATAAACCTGTTTTAATGTGAATAACCTGTTGTTTTAAAAATAGGCTACATAAATACATTTGTTTTAAAATGAATAAATAAACTTGTTTTAAAATTTAAAAAAAAATACATAAATGAACTTCGTTTTACATACATAAACCTGTTGTTTTAAAATAAATAAATGCATTTGTTTTAAAATGAATAAATACCGTAAACTTGTTTTAAAACAAATAACGTGTTGTTTTAAAATGAATAAATAAACTTGTTTTAAAATAAAAAAAATACATAAATGAACTTGTTTTACATACATAAACCTGTTGTTTTAAAATAAATAAATGCATTTGTTTTAAAATGAATAAATACCGTAAACTTGTTTTAAAACAAATAACGTGTTGTTTTAAAATGAATAAATAACCTGTTGTTTTAAAATAAATGAACTTGTTTTAATGTGAATAGCCATTTATTTTAAAACCACAGGTTATTTATATAAAACAAGTTCATTTATGTATTTTTTTAAATTTTAAAATAAGTTTATGAACTTGTTTTAATGTAAATAACCTGTTGTTTTAAAAATAAATGAATACATTTGTTTTAAAATGAATAAATAAACTTGTTTTAAAATAATTAAATAAATAAATAAACTTGTTTTGTTTAAATCAAAAACTTGTTGTCTTAAAATAAATAAATAAATAAACTGTGAACTGACTTCAAACACTGAAACTTTATGACACACAGACGGTGTTTGTACAGTCTAACCCCCCCAGAGACCACCGGGGGCTGCTGGGTAACATCCTGCACCTCCTCCCCTCCTCCTCTCCTCTCCTCCGTTGACAGTAAAGAACATCATCTCCTCCTCCTCCTCTTCTCCTCCTCCTCCTCCTCTCTGCTCTAACAATCACTCACTTCTTCACTTCTTCATCCCTCCATCCTCGACTCGTCTCCACTCTGTTCTCCTCTCGTCTCTCAGTGAAAACTTCTCTTCCTCTCTCTCTGTCTCTCTTTGAATCAACACAGGAAATCTTTCTCTCGGCCAATCAGAGCGTCCGCTGCAGAGTGACAGGGCATGGTCTGTCCAATGGGAGTGAGTTAAAACTGTGACAGCAGAGGGGGGGGTGTGGGGAGGGGCCAGAGCTTCTTAAAGAGACGGCGACCTGTTGCTGCTTGTTTGTGCAGATTTCACCACAGACTCATGGTTACTGTGTGTGTGTGTGTGTGTGTGTGAGTTCTTGTACTTACTACGTTGTGAGGACCAGAGAAGAGTTTTTAACCAACAGAGTGAGGACATTTTTGGGAAGTGAGGACATTTTGGCCGGTCCTCATTTTTTCCAAGCGCTATTTGAGGGTTAAGACTTTAGGTTTAATTAGGTTTAGAGTAATGGTTAAGGTAAGGCATTTGTTTTGGATGGTTAAGGTTAGGGTAAGGGGCTGAGGAATATATTATGTCAATGACATGTCCTCACAAAGATAGATTTACAAGGATGTGTGAGTGTGAGTGTGTGTGTGTGTGTGTGTGTGTGAGAGTGTGTGTGTTTGAGGAGGGGAAGGAAGTCACTCGCACCGGGGAATTAGCTCAAATGGTAGAGCGCTCGCTTAGCATGTGAGAGGTAGCGGGATCGATGCCCGCATTCTCCACAGACTTTTAACCCTCTCCTATCTCTGCTCTGAGGTGAGTGACCATGGACTCAGTCTTTCTGGAGATTTTGAAGCTGCTCACCCATCGGTCAACGCTGTTAGCTTAGCCTGCTAACATCAAAACATGTTAGCTTCACCTGCTAACACCAAAACATGTTAGCTTCACCTGCTGTTAAATAAGGGCGGTGAGACTTTCTGAGCAGAGCTAACTGCAGCTGAAACCTGTTTCTCTGAGCGTTCTGGTGGAGTTAGTGGAAGTGTAGGCTACAACAACTCCTGCAGTTCCTTCTGACCGAGACCAGAAGGACCAGAGCAACAAGCTGCATTTACTATCGTCTGACCAGACTGAGTCCATGGTCAGTCAGCTCAGAGCAGAGACAGGAAAAGGTTAAAAGTCTGTGGAGAATGCGGGCATCGATCCCGCTACCTCTCACATGCTAAGCGAGCGCTCTACCATTTGAGCTAATTCCCCTGTGATGACAGCTAGCTTAGCCAACAGGTTTGTTGTTAGCAGGTGAAGCTAACAAGTTCTGATGTAGCAGGTGAAGCTAACATGTTTTTGATGTAGCAGGTGAAGCTAACATGTTTTTGATGTAGCAGGTGAAGCTAACATGTTTTGATGTTAGCCAGTAAAGCTAACAGGTTTCAGTGTTAGTAGGCTAAGCTAACAGTGTTGACCAATGGGTGAGCAGCGTCAGATTCTGCAGACAGACTGAGTCCATGGTCAGTCAGCTCAGAGCAGAGACAGGAAAGGGTTAAAAGTCTGTGGAGAATGCGGGCATCGATCCCGCTACCTCTCACATGCTAACTGGCGCTCTACCATTTGAGCTAATTCCCCTGTGGAGGCAGTTAGCTTAGCCAACACGTTTGGCATTAGCAGGTGAAGCTAACATGTTTTGTGTTGGCAGGTGAAGCTAACATGTTTTGTGTTAGCAGGTGAAGCTAATATGTATTGATGTTAGCAGGCTAAGCTAACAGTGTTGACCAATGGGTGAGTAGCTTCAGATTCTTAGTGCAGAGACAGGAAAGGGTTAAAAGTCTGTGGAGAATGCGGGCATTGATCCCGCTACCTCTCACATGCTAAGCGAGCGCTCTACCATTTGAGCTAATTCCCCAGTGAAACGCTGCTGGTCACTTCCTGTGTAGGAGGTCAAAGGTCAGGCTGCTCAGCTGTCAATCATTTAACCACAACAATGAAGCTCACACAGCACACACACTGAGACGCTGCAGCTGCTGCGTGTGTTTGTGTGTGTGTGTGTGTGTGTGTGTGTGTGTGTGTGTCCTCCTCTCAGCCTGAGCAGTGCATTGTGGGACAACATGGCCGCTCCCTCTCCCTACAGACGAGGTGGCCGAGTGGTTAAGGCGATGGACTGCTAATCCATTGTGCTCTGCACGCGTGGGTTCGAATCCCATCCTCGTCGACACCGGGTTTTGTTACAACTACACAACAGGTTTGATCTGGACTCTGATGAGGTCATAGAAACTGGAGTTTCTCTGACCTTACTGCAATAGTACTGTAGTAGCATTGTAATAGTACTGTAATTGTATTGTAATAGTACTACAATAGTACTGTAATAGCATTGTAATAGTACTGTGATAGTACTATAGTGTTTTGACTATAGTAGCTTTTTATTTTTTTTTTAGCTTTTTTTTTCTTGTATAGGCCTTGTGTTCAAAATACAGTTATTAATTTCCTAATCCTATGAGTAGCGTTTTAACAGCAATGAGCCAAAGTAAAGAAGAATCGGGACATAACAATACTTTTTTGGGACGACATACATCCACTTTGGGACGGTTCATATTGTAATTTTGGGACGAACGTCGCCTCGCTCACATGTTGTGGGTCTGACGTGTCCTCCAGCTCCTCCACCGGTCTCTCCGTCCTCCTCCTCTCCTCCCTCTGTCTCTCCACCCGTCTCTCCGTCTCATCAGCGTCGTCTCTCAGCTGCTGCAGGGTCGACAGCTTCCTGAGGAGGAGACACAGCACCCCCTGCTGGACACACACACACACACACACACTTGGCACAATTTTCATGAAGAAAATCTCAATCTCCCAATAGAGCAGGGCAGACCTTAATATTAAATATACAGTACAGGCCAGAAGTTTGGAAACACTCAATGCATTTCCTTTATTTTCATGACTATTTACATTGTAGATTCTCAGTGAAATTCCACTAATGAACCCTGACAAGGCTGTCAACCTGTGAAGTGAAAACCATTTTCAGGTCAGGTTCACCTCTTGAAGCTCATCAAGAGAAGCCAAGAGTGTGCAAAACAGTAATCAGAGCAAAGGGGGGCTACTTTGAAGAAACTAGAATTGGTGGGGGCAGAGATAGAGGAGGAGGAAGAAGGAGAGGAAGAAGAAAAGAAGAAAGAGAAGACAAAGAAGAAAAGACGTGTTTTCAGTTATTTCACACTTTTTTGTTAATTCCACATGTGTTCATTCATAGTTTTGGTGCCTTCAGTGAGAATAAAGGAAACACACTGAATGAGAAGGTGTGTCCAAACTTTTGGCCTGTACTGTATATATCTCTGTAAAATCTATGCGTATGTTTGACCATGTAGATGTACATATGTGTAGCGAGCACGCTTATGTGTATGTTTGTGCAGGTAAGCACATAGTATATGTGCAAATACCCACTAATGTCAGTGAAGACAGATTACTGCTTTTCCACTTATTGTTTCCTTGTTTGTCTTATATATACAGTATATACATGGGTTAAACAAAAAAAAGAAGAAAGAAAGAAACTGTACGAGTCACCCCATCATCGATATTGTTTCAGGATGGATATTTTTGTTGTTGTATCTTTTTTGTTAATTTATTGGAAAAAAAAAAAAGAATAAGAAAACGCTCTACCATTTGAGCTAATTCCCCCGTGGAGGTAGTTAGCTTAGCCAACAGGTTTGGTAGGTGAAGCTAACATGTTTTGTGTTATCAGGTGAAGCTAATATGTATTGATGTTAGCAGGTGGAGCTAACATGTTTTGTGTTATCAGGTGAAGCTAACATGTTTTGTGTTATCAGGTGAAGCTAATATGTATTGATGTTAGCAGGTGGAGCTAACATGTTTTGTGTTATCAGGTGAAGCTAACATGTTTTGTGTTATCAGGTGAAGCTAATATGTATTGATGTTAGCAGGTGGAGCTAACAGGTTTCAGTGTTAGCAGGCTAAGCTAACAGTGTTGACCGATGGGTGAGCAGCGTCAGATTCTCCAGACAGACTGAGTCAATGGTCACTCAGCTCAGAGCAGAGACAGGAAAGAGTTAAAAGTCTGTGGAGAATGCGGGCATCGATCCCGCTACCTCTCACATGCTAAGCGAGCGCTCTACCATTTGAGCTAATTCCCCTGTGTTGACAGCTAGCTTAGCCAACAGGTTTGGTGTTAGCAGGTGAAGCTAACATGTTTTGTGTTAGCAGGTGAAGCTAATATGTTCTGATGTAAGCAGGTGAAGCTAACAGGTTTCAGTGTTAGCAGGTGAAGCTAACAGGTTTCAGTGTTAGCAGGCTAAGCTAACAGTGTTGACCAATTTTCACGAGTAACACACTGTTATTCAAAATTCTAAAGTTAATTGCCCTACTGTGTTGTTCTGTAACTGTTGCTAACATTTCCATGTTTCTCACATTCTCTGTTGTAAACTGTTTTCTTGTCTGTAACAACATCTCTGTCCCGTCTGTCTGTCCGTCCTGGGTGATGATCCCTCCTCTGTTGCTCACCCTGAGCTTTCTCCTGGTTTTCCCTGTTAAAAGGGTTTCCATGGAGTTTTTCCTCAGTGGATGTGAGGGTCTAAGGACAGAGGATGTTGTTATGATGCCATGTAAAAGCCCTTTGAGACAAACTGTTGGTAAAAATGGGGCTATACAAATAACATTGCCTTGCCTTGCCTTGCCTATGCACACTGACTCATCACATGGGTAAACACCTGTAACACTGTTTTACAATTAGCAATCAGAGCTTTAGCATAAAAGGGCAACATAACAGGCAGTGATGGACTGACACCAAAACACATAACACACACACACACACACACACACACACACACACACACACACACACACACACACACACACACACACACACACACACACACACACACACACACACACACACACACACACACACACACACACACATACCGTAGATAGCAGTGATCATAATGATGATGAGAAAAGAAAATGCATTGATCACCAAAATTGCATGTTGATGCAAGGATTCAAACCTAGACTAGAACAAAGTCTTTGACTGCAAAGAGAGCTGCTCTACTAGGTGAGCTACATGTTACAGTAGTCTCTCATCTTGTCAAAATTATGTGTTCAGTCTTTCAAAATTGTCCGGCCATAAACCAGCTGACCCCGACCAACTCTTTTTTTGTGTGTGTGTGGTCACATCAGCACGGCTGCATCGTATATCATATAAAAACAATATTCTAACATTTTACAACACATTTATAAATGTAATGTCTGTAGTTACTGTAAAAAAAGAAAAGAAAACGAAAGCCTAAGGTAAAGGTAAAGGTAAGGGTACTTTATTTGTCACATATACAGCTAGTACAGTGAAATTCTTATGTCTTAAGTCATTATGATGAATGGAGTAGAAGTGTTTTCCATTCATCATAGTGTTTTACACTGAGCACATCAGAGTTCAACTGGTTCTTATAAATCTCTATTCATAATATGATGGTTTGTGTGTGTCATCTGAGACTAAAACAGCATTTAGAGAAGAAATAACATTGTTTTGAATGTAAAGTTTCATTTTGCAGGAGAAGTGAGGGCTAAGTTAGTGTGTGTGTTTTTGGATTTGTGTGTAGAGTTATGAGAGTATGAGGCATGCTTTCAGAAAATGTGTGTAAACAATCGAGGAAAACCGTAGTATCAACAAACTTATGCTGCTTTCCCACTAGAAAGATAACTCCGCCCCCAGCGCCGACCTAAGAGGTTAGGTTAGGGTTGTGTGTGTGTCTGTGTGTGTGTTACCTGTCGGTGTGTTGCGGTTTCCTCTGCTTCCTGCTGCCTGGTGTGACGAGCCACCTGCAGGACTTCAGCATCACCTGTGCACAAGGAGGAAGAGGAGGAGGTTTGTGTTCAGTCTGCCGTGTTTCCATGACAACGTCAGTTTCTAACAGCTGCAGACAGAGAACGTGATGCTCAAACACCACGGTGAGCGTCCACCTGGAGGCTCATCAGGCAGGTGAACGCTGAAGGTGACTGAATGCTGAAGGTGAATGCTGATGTGAACGCTGAAGGTGAACACTGAAGGTGACTGAATGCTGAAGGTGACTGAATGCTGAAGGTGACTGAATGCTGAAGGTAACAGAATGCTGAAGGTGACTGAATGCTGAAGGTAACAGAATGCTGAAGGTGACTGAATGCTGAAAGTGAACGCTGAAGGTGAACAATGATGGTGAATGCTTAAGGTGAACACTGATGTGAACGCTGAAGGTGACTGAATGCTGAAGGTGAACGCTGAAGGTGACTGAATGCTGAAGGTGAATGCTGAAGGTGAATGCTGATGTGAACACTGATGTGAACACTGGAGGTGACTGAATGCTGAAGGTGAAGACTGAAGGTGAACGCTGATTTGGGAGGGGGCAGAGTTGAGGCAACACAGGACGAGGTGGCCGAGTGGTTAAGGCGATGGACTGCTAATCCATTGTGCTCTGCACGCGTGGGTTCGAATCCCATCCTCGTCGGGGTAGAGTTCACTTTAGCATCTGTCACACCTGGAAAAGGCCGAAGCTGCTTCATCTGAGACTGTAGGAAGTCTGTGATGATCTCTGGTGGATCATTTCATGTATTGGTTCAACACGCCGATCACCGATCACCAATCTGTCGGTGTGTTGCGGTTTCCTCTGCTTCCTGCTGCCTGGTGTGACGAGCCACCTGCAGGACTTCAGCATCACCTGTGCACGAGGAGGAGGAGGAGGAGGTTTGTGTTCAGTCTGCCGTGTTTCCATGACAACGTCAGTTTCTAACAGCTGCAGACAGAGAAGGTTAAAACTGAAAGTTAATGCTGAAGGTGAACACTGATGTGAACACTACGGTGGCCCTGAGGGCACCAATCACAACAGAAAATCAGGAAACACAACAACAAAAGAGAAAACACAACGGCAAAAGAGAAAACACAACAACAAAAGAGAAAACACAACGGCAAAAGAGAAAACACAACAACAAAAGAGAAAACACAACGGCAAAAGAGAAAACACTACAGCAAAAGAGAAAATACAATGGCAAAAGAGAAAAGACAATGACCAACACAACAACAAAAAATAAAAAAAAGTTTAGTAATTTGTGGTTGTGTTTTCTCTTTTGTTGTTGTGTTTTCTGATTTGCTGTTGTGATTTGCACCTCAGGACCACCGTAGAACACTGAAAGTGAATGCTGAAGGTGAATACTGATGAACGCTGATTTGGGAGGGAGCAGAGTTGAGAGACACAGGACGAGGTGGCCGAGTGGTTAAGGCGATGGACTGCTAATCCATTGTGCTCTGCACGCGTGGGTTCGAATCCCATCCTCGTCGGGATAGAGTTCACTTTAGCATCTGTCACACCTGGAAAGAGTGTCATCTGAGACTGTGAGTCTGTGTTCTCTGATGGATCATTTCAGACCGATCATGTCAGCGTGTTCTTCCACCTGCCTCCACTTCACAGCAGATTAGCTCTGTCTGATCTGAGTTCAGTTCAACTGTGATCACAAGGACTCATTCAGCTTTTAGAGAAGCCAACTTCATTCACTTCAGTTTAAAATCAGTTTAACCTTAATTTGATCTCAGTTTAAGATCAACTACTCTTCAGACCGTCGCTGCAGCTTGAACATTATGACCTGTCAGCCCTCCTGCTGGCGGCCATGTTGAACAGTTTCTAACAGCTGCAGACAGAGAACATGATGCTCAAACACCACGGTGAGCGTCCACCTGGAGTCAGGTGAGTGACTGAGGCTCATTGGGCTGAAGGTGACTGAACGCTGAAGGTGACTGAATGCTGATGTGAACGCTGAAGGTGAAGACTGAAGGTGAACGCTGATGGAGAACACTGATCTGTAGGGAGCAGACTTGAGGCGAAACAGGACGAGGTGGCCGAGTGGTTAAGGCGATGGACTGCTAATCCATTGTGCTCTGCACGCGTGGGTTCGAATCCCATCCTCGTCGGGGTAGAGTTCCCTTTAGCATCTGTCACACCTGGAAAAGGCCGAAGCTGCTTCATCTGAGACTGTGAGTCTGTGTTCTCTGGTGGATCATTTCATGTATCAGTCCAACACACCAATCTCAACTTCACAGCAGATGTTGAACAGTTTCTAACAGCTGCAGACAGAGAACGTGATGCTCAAACACCACGGTGAGCGCCCACCTGGAGTCAGGTGAGAGAGTGACTGAGGCTCATTGGGCTGAAGGTGACTGAACGCTGAATCTGAAGACTGAAGGTGAAGACTGATGGTGAACGCTGAATGTGAAGACTTAAGTTGAACACTGATGGTGAACACTGAAGGTGAACGCTAAAGGTGAACGCTGATTTGGGAGGGGGCAGAGTTGAGGCAACACAGGACGAGGTGGCCGAGTGGTTAAGGCGATGGACTGCTAATCCATTGTGCTCTGCACGCGTGGGTTCGAATCCCATCCTCGTCGGGGTAGAGTTCACTTTAGCACCTGTCACACCTGGAAAAGGCCGAAGCTGCTTCATCTGAGACTGTAGGAAGTCAGTGATGATCTCTGGTGGATCATTTCATGTATCGGTTCAACACCACCGATCATGTCAGTGTGTTCTTCCACTTCACAGCAGATTAGCTCTGGTCTGAGTTCAGTTCAACTGTGTTCACAAGGACTTATTCAGCTGTCACACCAATTAAACTTGGTTTAGAGAAGCCAACTTCATTCACTTCAGTTTAAAATCAGTTTAACCTTAATTTGATCTCGGTTTAAGATCAACTACTCTTCAGACCGTCGCTGCAGCTTGAACATTATGAGTTGTCAGCCCTCCTGCTGGCGGCCATGTTGAACAGTTTCTAACAGCTGCAGACAGAGAACGTGATGCTCAAACACCACGGTGAGCGTCCACCTGGAGTCAGGTGAGAGAGTGACTGAGGTTCATTGGGCTGAAGGTGACAGAACGCTGATGTGAACGTTGAAGGTGAAGACTGATGTGAACACTGAAGGTGAACGCTGATGGAGAACACTGATCTGTAGGGAGCAGAGTTGAGGCAACACAGGACGAGGTGGCCGAGTGGTTAAGGCGATGGACTGCTAATCCATTGTGCTCTGCACGCATCCTCGTCGGGGTAGAGTTCACTTTAGTATCTGTCACACCTGGAAAAGGGCCGAAGCTGCTTCATCTGAGACTGTAGGAAGTCTGTGATGATCTCTGGTGGATCATTTCATGTATCGGTTCAACACACCGATCATGTCAGTGTGTTCTTCCACCTCACAGTAGATTAGCTCTGATCTGTTCTGTTCACAAGGACTCATTGTCACACCAATTAAACTTGGTTTAGAGAAGCCAACTTCATTCACTTCAGTTTAAAATCAGTTTAACCTTAATTTGATCTCAGTTTAAGATCAACTACTCTTCAGACCGTCGCTGCAGCTTGAACATTATGACCTGTCAGACCTCCTGCTGGCGGCCATGTTGAACAGTTTCTAACAGCTGCAGACAGAGAACGTGATGCTCAAACACCACGGTGAGCGTCCACCTGAAGTCAGGTGAGAGAGTGACTGAGGCTCATTGGGCTGAAGGTGACAGAACGCTGATGTGAACGCTGAAGGTGAAGACTGATGGTGAACTCTAAAGTGAACGCTAAAGGTGAACGCTGATTTGGGAGGGAGCCGAATTGAGGGACACAGGACGAGGTGGCCGAGTGGTTAAGGCGATGGACTGCTAATCCATTGTGCTCTGCCCGCGTGGGTTCGAATCCCATCCTCGTCGGGGTAGAGTTCCCTTTAGCATCTGTCACACCTGGAACGGGCCGAAGCTGCTGAGACTGTAGGAAGTCAGTGATGATCTCTGGTGGATCATTTCATGTATCGGTCCAACACACCAATCTCCACTTCACAGCAGATTAGCTCTGATCTGAGTTCAGTTCAACTGTGTTCACAATGACTCATTCAGCTTTCACACCAATTAAACTCGGTTTAGAGAAGCCAACTTCATTCACTTCAGTTTAAAATCAGTTTAACCTTAATTTGATCACGGTTTAAGATCAACTACTCTTCAGACCATTGCTGCAGCTTGAACATTATGACCTGTCAGCCCTCCTGCTGGCGGCCATGTTGAACAGTCTCCTCTTCATCTCCTCGGTGAACCAGTGTCTGGACAACAACAACTCGTCTCCATCATCAGACTGGACTGAGTCTGTCTCAGTTTCCTTTTAAGGAACTTTTTGTTTTGATTTTGTTTGAAGCTAAACCTCCTACTTTTCCCCGGACATGTAAATTACACCATCTCCAGACAGAATCATGATCTCTTTGTTCACCTGCACTCTGCTCCTGCACAGAGGAGGAGGAGGAGGAGCAGGAGGAGCTGTGCCGAGTGGAGGTGATGGTGTTCCTGATGGGTCGAGCCTTTCCGATGTACGGACTGTCGGCCACTGAGTCGACTTCCTGATGAGACAGTGTAGACACTTTAAAGGGATAGTTCAACATTTTGGCAAATTGGCCCATTGCCATAATCCCTATAGTCATAGCAGTAGGTTCGTTACCTTTAATTGTCGGTGCAAGCTATTTTTAGAACGGCGGAGCAGAGCCGTGAGCTGCTCAGAGCTACGCTACGGAGGCTCATTATATGGGATTTCTTGGTTTCCCTCGTCAAACTCATCAAATACACAATCCAACAACTCCACAACGCTCTGGTGGACAAGTTGTGAGCTGCACATTCACCACGCTATGAGATAATAACAGAACGTTACCACACAGAGTTGTTTTAGAGGGAAATTCATGCAAAACCGCTGATGCGCGTTGCGTTCAGGGACAGTTTTTCAGCAAGCAGACTCTGTATTTACCTCGAAAACGGCTCCGTTTCGTAACGTTCCGTTATTATCTCATAGCGTGGTGAATGTGCAGGTCACAACTTGTCCACGAAAGCGTTTTGGAGTTTTGGGATTTTGTATTTGATGAGTTTGATGAGGGAAACCAAGAAATTCCTTTAGCCTCCATAGCGTAGCTCTGAGCAGCTCACGGCTCTGCTCCGCCGTTCTAAAAATAGCTTGCACCGACAATTAAAGGTAACGAACCTACTGCTATGATGGTAATGGGCCAATTTGCCAAAATGTTGAACTATCCTTTTAATGTTTGCTTCATTTATACCATTTATAACATTAATGTTTAATGAATGTGTGTGAGTGTGTGTGTGTGTGTGTGTGTGTGTGTGTGTGTGTGTGTGTGTGTGTGTGTGTGTGTGTGTGCTCCAGTCACCTGTGCGGTGCAGCGCGGCAGGGGGCGGAGCTTGGTGTCTATCTTGTAGAAGGTGAGCTCCTGCTCCAGCTCATAGAGTCTGTGAAAGGCTCGGCTCAACTCTGCTGTCGTCTTCTCCAGCTGAGGACACACACAGGAAAGGCTTTTACTGTGAAAGGGTGGCTACAGGAAGTCATATAAGAGCTGTCAATCAATTAGGCCAGGCGCCACAGGCAAAAACAATGTCTTTTCATGCATGGATCAATTTCTAGATTTGGCCTATTTTGTTTCCTTATCATGTCTTCCTTCAGACTAGTGGAAAGAAATAGTAGAAAATCCACATTAAGGTTTTTATTTTACTTCATTTTGTCTCTTTTTTCAATAGATTTCTCCTAAATTTACCAAAAGTTAGTCTGACTTATGTCATGTCAGGTATCATTGTAAAGCTCTCTCTCTTCAAACTTTGTCATTTCCTCTTTTTCCAGCAACAAATCGTAAAAGTTTGACTGACTTTTACGATCTTTTTTAAAGGCCGTTTACAAAGTGATAAAAAGAGATATTCAAAATCCCCTCTGTAAAAACTTCTAACTCTAATATGTCAACAAAATAAAACAAGAATTTTGAAAGTAGTTTTATCCATTGGTCAGATTTCTGTTCTGGAAATGTATGCAAATATTTCATCAGATATTGCCTCATTTACATATTTAAACACAGAACTTGTAATACAAAAAATAATTGTCTTAATGTGAGTGATAAATTCATGGTGAAATCCGTTGAATAAAAGGTTTTTAATTGTTCTAAAGGGAGATTTGATTTTTCTAGTGTTTCATAAAGGACAAAATGTGCTGCTTTATTCAAATGTAACTTTATTCTACATGAAACAAAGACAAAGAGATTGTGTTTGGTATAAAAACTATTCTCATATAACAACATGACGACTCCACGGATCCACACTATACACACATCGCCCACTCTGAGGGAGCGAGGGATGATGGTTTCGAATATATCCGAACGAATTACGGGTCATTCAATATTTGTTCAAACCTCATTTTTCTAAAAACTGACAGCCCTAATGCACACTCCATCACACTTACACACTTGGGCGCTTGGCGTGTGCGTTCATGGGCTTAGTGTCAGTGCTCAGTGTGTCCCGTTTCTCCAATGACTGAAAGTGCAGCGCGCTTGATTTGCACTTTACCCACACTTAAGGTAAGACCGCATCCCAGCGGTATTTGGCCAAGTATAAATCCCACAATGCACCACGGTGAAGTCCGACGTCACCGGGAGCAACAAGCCACGTTTAGGAAATGCGATTGAATTAATTTCAATAAAATGAAATTAACTTTCTATCTCATAATTATGACTTTTTAATGTCATATTTTATATTCATCATGCTCTGTTTTATTTTACTTTTTTCGTTTTTCTTGTTTGTTTTATTTACTTACAGAGTTGGGCTTGTGCATAGAGACACTTCAGGAGCAGATGAGACTGTGATCCAGCAGCACTGGTTATTAAAACTGTTGCTGTGCTGTGTGTGTGTGTGTGTGTTGGCACAGGCTGCACTTGTCAAGTTTGTCCCGATTGCTTTTAAATATCCCCCCAACACGCTTGGCCACTTAATACACGCTTGCACACAATAGACCGAATCTCCTTGTTGTTTACATTCTACTTCCGGGTAGAAACCCAGCACGTAATTTGAATGAGATCAATAGTAACGAACGAGAGTTTAGCTATATATCATATTTTTCACGCCCTATCACCGTTTAGACAAATCTGAAATGATTGAAGAAACATTACTATTTCTGTGTGTGTGTTTTGTGTTGCTATGTGTTGTATTTATTCAGTTTGGGGGAATCACGGTGTCTAGAAAGCATCAGTGGCTGCAGCTGACAGGGACAGCTAACGGTAGCTAAGCTAACAGCAGCAGCTAAGCTAGCGACGGTAGCTAAGCTAACAGCATGACGTCAGCTGTTAAAACCCTCCCGTTGTGGGACACGACATGAAACTACTCCAGTTAGCTCAGTCATGTTGGAACTCAGATATCCGCTGGAGAAAATATTTTTTCATGGACCGTTTATTGAGTCACTGAGTTATTAAAGTTAAACAGGTAGCTAACCGTTAGCCCGGCTAATCTATGATAACCATGACTAATTACAAAAATGTGCACACGTAAATAGTAATGTTTGTCCAATCATTGGTTTTATAGACTTTACAAACATCAGATTAGTCTAAACGGTGATATAGTGACATGAAAAATGAGATAAATATAGTGAAACTCTCGTCCGTCACTATTGTTCTCATGCTGGTTTTCTACCAGGAAGTAGTTGTAAACAACAAGGAGATTCGTCCTATATGCAAATATACGTTCTGCCTGCAAAACGTCACCAAAGTGTGTGCGTAACCAAGCGCACTGAGCCAAGTGTGGAGGAATGGGACAGGCCCTGTGTGTGTGTGTGTGTGTGTGTGTGTGTGTGTCCTACCAGTTCAGTCTTGGTGTGTAGCTCTTGTTGCAGCAGTGTGTGTGTGTGAGCCGTCTCCTCCTGCTGGTGGAGTCGTGTCACTGCAGCCTGCCGCTCCGCCCGCAGCCTGCTCTGCTCTGATTGGCCGACGTCCTCCTCCTCCTCCGTCTGCAGACGCTCCAGCTCCTCTGAGCACAGACGACCACGAGCGAGTTTTGTTTATTCATCTGCGAGACGCAGGGTTGTGCGTCGTCTCCAACGCAGCGTTAAGGTCTTTGCACACTGAGTCCGTTTTTTTCGTCCGAAATTGCCGCACGTCAAAAAATAAATTCGACCTCATGTTGTGTCGATCATGTTTACACACCGAGTCCCAAACTTTCGTCCGTCATAAAAGTTTTCGAAACAGGTTCGATTTAATGCGTTTTTCGCATCCGTGAAAAGTCTTTTGACCAATCACATCAGTGTTTTGAGGCTGGAGAGCAGTGTTGGGTATAGTTACTTTGGAAAGTAGTTAATTAAGTTACAACGTTACCATCAATTAAAAGTAATCAGTTACATTACTGCGTTACCTATGAATAAAAGTAACGCGTTAGAGTACTCATGTGTTACCAATAATTAAAAGCCTTTTGCAGCGCCTCGCACATGCTGCAACTTAACAGACACACAGCTCACAACTCTTTTAAATGCACCGAGTCCTGACGA
Source organism: Trachurus trachurus (assembly GCF_905171665.1). Lineage (NCBI taxonomy): Eukaryota > Metazoa > Chordata > Actinopteri > Carangiformes > Carangidae > Trachurus > Trachurus trachurus. The sequence continues at coordinate 1,922,696 of NC_139895.1, read as the reverse complement.
ATAACATCAGTCATCCAACCAAATTAGCTCTACAGGATAACAATAACAGGAAAGACAGTCAGAAATATGCCACATAGCGGGTTTTGTTTTTTTGTTTTTTTTGATCGTAGAACTGATCAAAATTCAGGAGTTGCTGTGAATCCCTCTCAGCGGCTTCACTGCTCGATCTGTCTGTCAGTTTGAACGGAGGACTCACGTGTGGAGAGGAGGGAGGCTGGCGAAACGTGAACTTCCTGCCTTGTGTGTAATAAAAGTAAAAAATGCGGTTAAATGTACTGGTATCACACTGGATTTTTTTGCGGTCGACAGAAGCTTTTCACCAACGCAGAGTGCATTTTACCGTTATGTTCTTGTCCTTTTCGCTGGCGAATAATTGAAACGCACGCGCACACACACACACACACATAGGTAACGTAGGTCAGCAGGGCACAGACGCATCACAGCGCTGCCTCGGCTGACACCTCCGCAGGTTGCACAGTAGTCTGTCTGACAAAAAGCAGCTGCAGTCGGGATTTTCCTTTCCTTATCCGGCAAAAAGTAACGGATTACTTTAAAAAAAACAAGACTAAGTTACTGATTGCTCAACTCATGAAACTAACGCGTTACGTTACACGAAAAAAGTAATTAAAGTACTCTAACGCATTACTTTGTAACTTTACTTTACTTTGTAACGCGTTACCCACAACACTGCTGGAGAGGGAGAGAAAGAAGGGGGAGATCACCTGAGTGTGTGTGTCTGTGTGTGTGTGTGTGCGAGCGCCAGCCGCTGTTGAAGATCATGGAAATTGTCCGTCTTCTGTTTACTGTGTGAGCTAATACAGGGTTTATACAGGAATCTTGAAGTTAATTTTAATACCTTTTTAAGACTTTTTCAAGACCTTATCAATATTTTTTAACACCTCACCGCCACTTCAAGCTGTAACCATTCACATTAATGACACTTTTAACTCAACAGTTTTAGTTTGTGATTAAGACTGTAGACCACTTACAACAGAATTCAAAATAGGCTGGGATAATAAATCAAAGGAAAAGTTTATCAAAAAAGAAATATTGCTCAACTCCCCAAAAACAAAAACTACAATCACGACAGTCATGACATGTGCCTCAGCTCGTTTGATTTTGTTTCTCGTAGGGCTGCAGCCGATATCCGAGTACTCGAGTACTCGCTCGACTTGGGCGGCATCTGAGTGCCATTTCCCTACTTTATAATGTCATGAAAAGACTTTTTAATACTTTTTAAGGGTCTTAATTTTCCCAAAATTGATTTATCACCTTTTAATACTTTTCAAGACCCCGCGGATACCCTGTAATAATCAATATCTATCAAAATGGAACTGACATCCTAAAATAAACTGTTGAAGTGATGATGATAGTTCCGCTGCTTTGTTTCCCTCTACGAAATTTGGAACACAAAATAAAAACGCATGCGAAAAAAATGGACTCAGTGTGCAAAGACGTTTACGGTTCGGTTACCTGCACTGAAGTGGCGGCGGCGGCGGGGGGGGGCGTGTCCTCTCTCCTGCTGAGTGACCGGCTGCTCGTCCAGCCGGTCCAGAGTCCTGAGGTGGAAGAGCAGGAAGAGGCGGGAGTGTGGCAGCGAGGAGGCGGGGTTTCCTGACACGGAGAGCTCTGATAGGCTGCTCAGAGAGCGCAGCCTGGACACCTCGTACAGCTGCACGCACACACACACACACACACACACACACACACACACACACACACACACACACACACACACACAGGTGTCACGATCGCAGCCGTCAATCATGACCTCACACTCCAGTTTTATAGCTTCAGACGACTAATGAAGATCAAAGAACAACAGGAAGTGACAGAGCAACAGTGACGGGAAGAACGGCGTAATCCAACAACGCTGTTAAAGAGGCACTAAGCAGGATTTCTCCCGTGGCTCTGCTACATCTTTAACCCTTAATTAAAAAGCTCCGGAGTAATTGTGATAGTTAACTACATGACTTGTGACTTGTTACCGTGACAACGGAGGCTCTCTGTCTTCACCTGGCGTCTCACGACTGAAAACCAACCTTGTAACATCAGTTGCACAGTTCTCCTTTAACATTACCGACAATAAAATGCTGCGGTACTTGACTCAAGAAGTCCTGTCACGTTGAAGTGTAGTCACGTTATAAACACATTAGTTTCAGTTCATAAACTAGTCGGAAAAAAAGACGTTTATCTGGAACTAACAGCAGTTAGTAACAATAGTTACTTTTCCTGGTACTTTTATCATTAATTTCACACACAGACTCACACACACCCTGACTCACAGAGGTGATGAGGTTGTGCTGCAGGTGCAGTGTGTGCAGCGATTGCAGTTTCCTGCCCAGCCACCGGGGGACGCGGTGGATCCTGTTGTAGGACAGATTCAGCTGCTGCAGCCTGGACAGCTGCTGCAGCCCCTCCATGCTCCTGCACACAGTCACACAGGGAAGGGTTGCTATGGTTACAGCTGCTGCAGCCCCTCCATGCTCCTGCACACAGTCACAGTCACACAGTACGTTTACATGACACTTGAAAAAAACGAATTATTGCCTTAATCCGACTATAACTGGACAACTGAAGTGCATGTAAACACCTTAGTCCGACTGAAATCGGAGTTGGAGAACTCCGATTAAGACACCCAGATAATGTGATTGGAATTAGATTTTCTCCGTCATGTAAACACCTTAGTCGGAGTATAACTGGACAATGCATGTGCGCTGCTCCACAACCGTAGAGACGGCACCAAGTGGAGCAGAGAAGCCGCCCGAACCCGGCAAAGTAAAGAAAAAAAAAACAACGTCAGCGCCGATTCAATGCATTTCACACATTTCCGACCCAGACTGGCGCGTCTGGTCAGGAACTGCAGTTGAGACTTTATTATTAAGCTACTAAGTTGTTTATATTCAGTTTTTTAGGAGGTGACAGAAAAGTCAACAGGACAGTCGGCGTATTAACCCGCTGAAACAACGGATGAGGGGGCGATGGACCCGTCAGTTATTCGGTTTTCTCAGTTGCATGTAAACTGAGACAAGGACAGAAGTCCGATTAGACGACAAAATCGAATTTTGAGCATAGTTGGATTCAGCTCTGCATGTAAACGTACTGACTGACACAGGGAAGGGCTGCTATGCCACATGCCATCACACTGTATAATAAATACAGCCAAAAAACTCCGGTCATAACTTACAGTCACTACGCACTTTGTTTCTACACACAGTTACACACATCGCAAATTTTTTTTACTTTGCACTAAAATCAACACTGCCAATTTACTCGGCAATCTAAGCTGCTGCATATTCCACTCTGTTGTACCACTAGAGCACAGTTTTCCATCAAATATAAAGGTGTAACTTTATGGAACAAGTATATTCACCTGACTAACAGCTTTCCCTCCCTAGCCATCTTTAAAAGGAAATTAAAAGATCATCTGTTCACTATGGGATTGTCTTAATACTCTGTTGCCATTGTAATTCATCTCCTGTTTCATTCTCTCGATTCTTTTGATTCATTTCAATTTATCCCTTGATTCATTGCTTAATTACTATTTTGGTTATTTTGTTTTTTTCTCTCATTAATTCATTTGTTATTATATTTCGATAAGATACATTTAATGTGTGTGTGGTTTGACGTGTGTGTGTGTATATGTGTGTGTGTGTGTGTGTGTGTGTGTGTGTGTGTGTGTGTGTGTGTGTGTGTGTGTGTGTGTGTGTGTCTCACTGGATGCGGTTGTGAGCCAGCTGCAGCTCCCTCAGGTGAGTCAGAGCGTCGAGTCTCTCCATCCTCTGGATCATGTTGTGGTTCAGATTTAACACCTGCACACGATGACACACACACACACACACACACACACACACACACACACACACACACACACACACACACACACACACACACACACACACACGCGCGCGCGTTAAACCAGGTCGTGAACTCCAACGCACCACACGAGTGAAGAGACGACAGAAACAAAGAGGAACAAACATCTTAAACATTTCTTTCAGTGTCAAAACGTCCTGGTTTAAATAAAGTTGACTTTATTAAAGGTATAGTACGTAGGAATTCCCCCCATCTAGCGGTGCGGTTGCATATCTGAACGTATTCTTGATGTTGCATTCAGGTGAAATGGGGCAGACGTCAGACAGACAACAGACGCTGCATGTAACAGGATAAACAAGCGTCTATGTAAACAAGTGGTGTCCGTGACAACATGTTGTCATGGTGATGTGGTATTGTTTTACCGTCTTTCTCTGGTGGAGTAAAATGACATCCGGTTGGTTTGCCGACGGCCGTCTGCCTGACTGCACCTGAATGCAACACCACTGCCTCCGTCCTTCCTCACACTACACAGTGGTGACAGTTTTAACAGGCCGTTTCCGTGGTTACCTACGGTCACGATGCAACATGGCCGCCTCGGTTCGGTGCGTCGCCCACTTATGTATTTGTAACGACTTGTAACAACTCATTCTAAGGAACCAGAAAGCTTTCATTTGTAGCAGCTGTGATTCACCTTCAGTCAAATACGGATTTATGAAAGACAGGTTTGATTTTGATCATAAAAAGGCAAATAAGTTACAGACTGGGACTTTAAGGTGGAAGCACAGAGACTAACACACACACACCTGAATGTGTTGGTCTGTAGCTGAAGGACGAAGAGCCAGAGGACGACAAGAAGACAACTTCAACAACAACTCCTCTGTGATGCACCTGATACCTGAGAGGAGGAGAGGAGGAGGAGGGGAGGAGTAGGAGAGGAGGAGTAGGAGTGGAAGAGGAGGAGGAGGAGAGAGGGGTGGAGGAGAGAGGAGGGGAGGAGGAGGAGAGGAGGGGGAGAGAGGGGAGAGGAGGAGGAGGAAGAGGAAAGGAGAGGAGGAGAGAGGAGAAGAGAGGTGGAGGAGGAGAAGAGAGGAGGAAAGGAGGAGGAGAAGAGGAGGAGGAGGAGAGAAGGAGGGGGATGATGAGGAGGAGAGGAGAAGAGAGGAGAGAGGAGGAGGGCGAGAGGAGAGGAAGAAGAAGAGAGAGGATTAAGAGGAGGAGAAGGAGAGAGGGGGAGAGGAGAAGAGAGGAGGAGATGAGGAGGAGGAGAGGAGGAGAAGAGAGGAGGGGGAGGGAGGGGAGAGGAGGAGAGGAGGAGGAGGAGAGAGGGGTGGAGGAGAGAGGAGGGGAGGAGGAGGAGAGGAGGAGGAGAAGAGAGGAGGGGGAGAGAGGGGAGAGGAGGAGGAGGAAGAGAAGAGAGGAGGAGAAGATAGGGGAGAGGAGAGGAGGAGAGGAGAGGAGGAAGAAGAGAGGGGTGGAGATAAGGAGGAGAAGGTAGGGGAGAGGAGAGGAGGAGAGGAGAGGAGGAGAAGGGGAGAGGAGGAGGAGAAGAGAGGAGGAAAGGAGGAGGAGAAGAGGAGGAGGAGGAGAGAAGGAGGGGGATGATGAGGAGGAGAGGAGGAGGGAGGAGGAGAGGACAGGAAAGAGGAGGAGGAGAGTAGAGGATAGAAGATAAGGAGGAGGAGGAGGGGAAAGAGGAGAGGAGGAGGAGGAAGAGGACAGAGGAGCAGGATGATGAAGAGAAGAGGAGAAGAAAAGAGAGGAGGAGGGGGAGAGAGGAAGGAGATTAAGAACAGAATCATCACGTGACTAATCTGCTTTAAAGTCTTTAGCTCCTCCTCCACCTCCTCTGGTCTCCTGGAAGACTGCTCCTCTCTCCTCCTCCTCCTTCACCTCCTCTCTCTGCTCCTTCTCCTCCTCCTTCTCCTCTTTCGCCTCCTCCTCTCTCTGCTCCTTCTCCTCCTCCCTCTGCTCCTCCATGTCCAGGCAGTAGAAACAGAGATGATGCCTTCACGGTGCCTTGTTACGGGTCGGAAAAATAAAAAACTGACTCAAACTTTGAATAAATTAGTGAACAAAAGTAAAAGAGCAGCAAACTTTCACCACACACCAAACCAAATATCTACCTATTACTTTACTTAACTTTACTTTATTTATTGGTTTATTTGGGTGTGACAATGCACATTAATGCACATAGCCTATAAAAACATGTAGCCTACTAAATGTGCCAGATTGTGGCAGCTAATGCTAGTTTCCATCCAGAGTCCCAAAACATAAAAACAGTACAGTGTCAGAGCAACATAGTATTATAAAAGACGTAATGCAGACAACAACAAACCACTATTAATCGATTACCACCTGCCTTATCGATGTAGCTAGTCGATCACATCACGTTGGTTTAATGAGTGCAGTGAGGTGGACCAGTTTTAACCAGTTTTAACCAGCGCTATCCCAGATACAGTACGTAGCCTTCCTTACCTTTAACGCTGTCAGTCTTCGGTCACCATGGAAACCTAGCAACGGTAACTGCTCTTCGTTTCAGTGACGTAGTTCCCGCTGAGTCTCTCCGTACAACCGAAGCGTCGCCCTGGAAACGTAACGTACTAGTAACTTTAGCCTACTACTAACCAGTCACACAAACGGGACAAACAAACCATGGATGTATTATTATGGGATAAACGGACATTGGTCAGGTTAAGTAGTTAGTTAACGTTAGTCCTCCCCCTCCGTCTCCATGGAAACCCGGTCGCTGTCGTTAAGTTAACCCGTTCAGTCCCCGTTAAGTTTTAACCGTGTCGAGTCAACAAGAAGAGTTTTCTGGAAGAGCTGCAGGTGGATGGTGCGTTCAAGGCCCGACAATAAACTCGTACTTTACAAACCTGTTGGTCACATGTTCCTCAGACTGGCTGTATGGGGTTAGATTTGTCTCATTAATACCTGTAAATGCACAGAGGGTGATCTACATATTCCTGGATTTGCACAAGTGTTCTGTTTTCTTTTTCTTTTTTTTGTTATCTGTTTCTTGCTGCTTGCTGCAAAACAAATTTCCCCCAGGGGATAATAAAGATGTCTTGACTTGACTTGACTATCCCCAAATACATTTCTAATTAACTTGTATTTTGGGTTTTACAAATACATGTGTAGGCTATTTGTAAATAGATGCTGTATTTGTAAATATAGGCTATAATTTATTATATTTAAATATATATATATATATAAAAAAAAAGGCATAAACTGAAAATTCTGTTTGTGAAGTGTGATTCAGCATTTGGGGATCACCAATCACACACATGCATCGCTTTTGAGACATATTGTCGAAATCCACTGCACAGATCCACAAACAAATAGCCAATTCCTCAGTCCTCATCCCGAGGGAGAAACTCTTAATTAAACTCTGAATTACAGCTTTTATTTAAATGAAAATAATGACATTTTCTCTTTGTTTTAAATTAAATGAATCACTCTCCTTTACAATGAATACCCACATGGTTACTAAACCAATTTATGTGATTTAAATGTAATACCTCAGCCCCACCACATGGTGGCGCATCAGCTCCGTGCTCAGTGTCATGACCACTGAGCGTGATCTCAGTCTGAGCCGAGCGCCATCTTACTCCGAGCCGAGCTACTGACCAGAGCACCTGCATGTAAAGAAGCTGACGCAGCGAGGTAACATGATGTAAACCACGTAAATGAAAGATTAATCCTCGCGCAGTATCTTGATAAATCTTCTGTTTATTAGGAGAAAGTCGTGTGAGTGTTGAGTGAGAGACAGAGGAGCCGCTGTCACCGTGTTAAGCCTCTGTGAGAACCATGCTACATGCTACGGGGCTAGGCCTCCAGGTTAGCTGTTGATATTAGCATGATATGAGAAAATGCCTTTCATTGAGATACTTTCATAAAACCAGTCGGAGTCAATAATCTGTTTCTAATGTTTTAAGCCACCGTGGTACCAGCTGTATCATTGTGAACTATGAAAACTAGCATTAAAAGATCGGTAGCCGAGTTAGCTTGAAGCTAATGCTAATCGAGGTTAGCGCCGCTAAGCTAACTCAGGTATTGCCTGTAATGGGAATGCTAACTGTGTAGCTGGTTAAGCTAAAATACTACTGCAATATGAGATAGAGATGATAGGCTATATGATGCATAAATATATTTGAGTAGATGCCAGTTGTGATTTTAAAAAAAGTGCCTTTTGATTAATGTAATGTGTATAATGTGTTTTATTGCACTGAAGTTCTTTAAATATTCATGTTGGTTAAAAATAATAATTTAATACTGTTAATTTATGGTTAAAAGAGTTAAAAAAGAGATGTAATCTATGATTAAAAAGATAAGTATTGATGTTAAAAATATAAATATTGATGTTTAAAGGTTGAATATGTAGAATATTCATTAAAAGCTATATTTTTTCAAAAATAATACATCCATGGGGCCTTTAGAGGGGTACAGAATGAAAGTATTGCTTTTCCACAAAAAAATTTTTTTTAGTCTGAATTATTATTTTTAATTTTTTTGACGGGCTCGACAATGACTTTCTGTCAACGTTCTGTTTACATTCGTACCTGTCCGTAGCCGACATGTGGCTCAGTTCTCCGCTGTTTTCCTGCCTCCTCCCGGTCGGATGCGTTTGTTTCCAACCAGGCCTTTTTAATAATCAATCGGTGGATCAATGGATTATCATATACTTGTTAGGATGGGTGTATTTATGTAGTCTTATCTGTCATAAACACGTTTATCGTCGCGGACTTTCGGTGCCACGGAGCTCCTTTTTTTTTTTTTTTTCCCCAACTTGACGAGAGCAGTGACAGCGGAGGCTCTGAGCAGCAGCGGTGTGGAAGGCAGAGAGCCTCCACTCTCCCTGTAACAAGCTACAAGTCATTTATTATGCTGTTAATGACGGTAAAAATGAAACATAAGGTAAATATCCTGCTTAGTTCTCCTCCTCTGCTGTCCTCTGATCAGAGCGGAGTCCCTAGCAACGGCCCGTTTTACCTAGCAACGGTCTGGCAATCGACTGCTGGAATTCTTTTTCTGTTGTTGTTCTTGTATTTCTACATAGTCAACCTTTAAAAGATAAATATTGATTAATAGAGCTGTTTAAGAATATAAATAGTGCTTTATAAAGATAAAAAAGTGCATTTATGTTAAAATATAAGTTTATGATAGGTAATTATCATGGTAAAAATACTTATCCTGCACTGTAAAATTATACCGACTAATTTTTACAATGCTTTGAATGCTGTATATCCTGCATCTGGGTATATGGAAGATATTTAGAGTGAAAAGTGAAAGTAGAAAGATGTCATGATTTGAATAGAGAGTAATTATTACGTTTCTGCACTCTATGTGTAGATTGTTGCTGGATTAGGAGTTGATTCAGATTCCAAACCTGTGGAGGTTCGGTGGCGAGCCAGAAAGGACGAGCAACGGTGCACGGTCTGTCCAGCCGTGGGATCCACTCCGGGGAACTTCAGAGATCATCTCTCTTCACTCGTGATACAGATAAGAACATAACACAAAAATCTACCTGGGTAGTGAACAGAGCAATACACATAAACCACATAACTGAAACTGAACTCTGACTTTCTAACAAAGAAGGAGGGACACAACTTCTTAAAAGAGCTCTGTTTTTTATTTTCTGTATCTTTTATTTTTCATAGGTAGGCCTACACTGCAAAAAATTACCTGCTTGTGGCAATAAATTGTCAACTGTAAACTTATGTTATCGTGTTCGAATAACTATATCCAGCTCTCCGAACCTAGAGGGAATGTAGGTGTCATAGTGTGTTATTCCGATCAGGCTAAGGGCACTACAGTATTCTATGTGATACTCGGGGTATAGAGGGTAGGCACATGACGTCACGGTACTCGGAAGTCGCTGTGGAACGTCCACTGAGCGGCAAAAAGACGAGTGGCAGAGCCGCCAAAGTTTAAAAACGAGCAAGTAACGAAGCGATTTCCTCCGAGCCCACACAAGTCTGACATGTCTAGCTCTGCCAGCATGTAAAGCAGCAGCATGACCTAACAGAGCTGCTAAAAATCTTGAGGATACGTCTCACTTTGACCGAGTTACATTCAAGAACCTGTTCTCAATGACAGAAAGTAAATTCACTGGAGCGGTCATTTTTTTCGATCGATTAGCTGTGTTTACAGTTTCAGGTGTCATAGTTATGATGTTTAGACAGATAAATTAGTCCTCTAACTAGGGGTGTAACGGTACACAAAAGTCACGGTTCGGTACGTACCTCGGTTCAGGGGTCACGGTTCGGTACGGTTTCGGTACAACAGACACTAATTGAATGTAAAACTAAAATCTGTCTTGTGTTATAAAAGTAGAAAAAAAATAGAATATAAAATAAAACAAGTGCATTAGTAGTGTTATCATGCCATTCATTAATTCTAGAGGAGAAAAAACTTGCACTTGACAACTGGCAACTATTAGCCTATTTAAAAAAAACAAACAAGAAACTAACATCAATGTTGGTAATTTAGACTAGATGCCAGTTGCTTTGGTGATGTTTCTGGTCCTGTCTGTGTTCATGTCAAGAGGCTTAAAAGCAGCGGGATAAGTTGTTGCACAGAAGTTGTCTGTTTCCTCGCATCAGTGATTGACATGTGGGAGGGGGGGAGGGGGGGGAGGGAGGGGAGGGGCGGTGGGTGAACATGCGCTACGTGTTTGATGCGTTTCTAGCGACGCAGCGCGCATCTGTGAAATATCGCAGACGGACTTTGTCCGGTGGACCGGTCGCGAGCCGCCGCCGCCGTTGTGTTTCATTAAGAAGCCACGGTGAGATAAATGCAGCAGACAGCTCTCCTCCTCTAACTTCACTCTCTCATCACCTCTCTTCTTCGTCTGTTATGACGGTTGTGGCAGCTTCGAGGCTCATTACCGCCACCTAGATTGGAGGACTCGACTTTTTTTTTGTTTTTTTGTTTTTTTAAATATTCATTCAGACGTATTCGTCGTGTGACTGTGTGCACCGAACCGTGACCCCCGTACCGTGACGGCACGGGACGAATACATATACCGTTACACCCCTACCTCTAACACATCCTACAGTTTGACTGGTCAGAGTTTTTCAGAATAAAAGCAGCTCGTGTTTTAGTGTCGGGAGTCACTGTCAGGACAACAGTAACAGCTGTAATCTCGTCCCTCTGTACAGTAACAGCAGCCTGTCAGTCACTCTGCATGTACCGCGGTCACACTGCGTCTTACAGGAAGTGTCCGTGGAGCAGACGGTTTTGTGGAGCTGGTTGTCGATTCCTTTTGACATCAATTTGTTTTGATATAAGATATTTTATCCAGTTTATGAGTCCACTGCTATCCGCCAGCATGTTGAGGGACGGTTGTTTTGCCACTCAGTCCGATCGAACGTTGCCGAGGGCAACGTGACGTAAACGCATACCCTCTATACTCAGTATACCAAAATGCATTAATATTTCTCTATACCCACTACAACTAAACTATAGTCTCGGGCTGTAACCTCCTAGTCGACTGGTCGTTCGGGCTCGACCAAAATTCAGATTTTGACCCAGCCTTTATTGGGGGCAGGCTTTTATCTGAGGGAGGCTTTTATTTCTAAATCCCTCCTCATCGTTCATTAGTTCATCTTCATCTTCCTCACGTGCTGTTCTCCTCGCTGCGCTGTCGGACCTGGGTCTCTGCATGGGGTTATACTGTAATGTAATGTGTGTAATGGATGAAATGAAATGGTTTTAAATGTTTTATTGCACGGGCTTGAGTGGTATTTCTACATTTGCTCAGCTTTGTTGGCTGGAACAAAGTTGAGCTGCAGAATGGGCAATGGAGCTGTGTCCTGCATTGCTCCTTGGGGCAAGTTTTGCCATGCTGGATTGTTTTTTTTGTGATCAACTTTTTATTTTCTTTTTTATACTGAAAAACTTACAGGTACAAGTCAATAATACAACAATAAATCATAAACCATGTATTCATATATACCCATACTTATAAATGTACTGTATAGATACATGAAAGTGAACAATAAAACTAAAATAATAATAAAAATAAAATAAAATAAAATAAAATAAAATAAAATAATAATAAATTACATGTGCATGTAATAAGGTCAAAGAAAAAATAACAAAATACATAAATAAAATGACTACCCCAAACACAAACCACCCACCCCCTGGATCCAGATTCCAATAGCCTTAATCACACACTACAGTTGAAGCGCACGGAGGATAGTTAGGAGCGAGTTCCAAGCCTCTATTGCGGATTCTTTGGCTCCGTGTACTCGAGCTGTTGACAACTCTAAATAGACAATGTCCAGGTACGTTAAAATCCATACTCGGAAGGAAAGTGAGTGAGGAGGTTTCCAGCGTGTGGCAATTAGTTTTTTTGCAGCTGTGATTCCCGCCAGCAGAGCTCTCCTCTCGTCCAGTGTCAGACCCAGCCCTGACAAGTCATTTAAAATTAGTGTGGCAGGCAAACAAGGCAGCCTGATCTTGAACAACTGGGACAGATTCAAGGCAACCATTTTCCAAAATTCCGCCACTGGTGTGCACTCCCAGAACATGTGAAAATAACTGCCGATCACTTTGGAAGAACATAACGTACATGTAGGATCATTTATAACTTTCATCAAATGAAGCTTCCTAGGAGTAAAGTATACTCTATGTATATAATTATAGTGTATTTGTTGATGGTCAGGATTTCTGGATGCTAAACTTACATCAACCCATACTCTATCCCAATTAAATGTAGCTTTCAAATTTGGGATATCTTTCCTCCATGTTTTATCTAATGCCAGAGGTCTGTAAGAGTGTCGCAACACGAACCAATAAAGTCTTGAAACAAAACCACTTGTATTTCTAGCAGAGTCAAACAATTTGCGGATTGGGTGTGTTACAAGAGGGCTCTGAAATGAAATACCATTGTTTTTTAAGGTAGATCTCAGTTGCAAATAAAAGAAAAAGGAGGTACGCGTTATACCATATTTAATACAAATGTCCTGAAAGGTAAGTAACCCCTTTTCCCCAAAGATATCGTTAAGTGTACAAATGTTTTTTCTTTCCCAGTCAGGAAAACGAATGTGTTGACCTCCGATCAACAATCTATCATTGTTAAATATTGGAGAATGTGGGCCCCATCCAGAAGAACAACCAACTAACTTCTCCACCCTCCTCCATACAAGTAATAAATATGAAATCATGGAACCAAATCTTAAACGACATTGGTGGACTGAGATGTTAGAATGCAAAAAGCTAGCAAACGAATATGGGGCTAGTATCTGCTCCTCTAGGGCACGCCATGATACCTGAGCATTAGGTTGAAACCAAGTTAATAAAGGTCGAAGTGTAAAGGCCCACTTATAAATTTTAAAGTTTGGGAGAGACAAACCGCCAGCTTGTCTTTCTCGCTGCATTGTGGTGAGATTAATGCGGGGTCGTTTACCACGCCAAATAAATTTTGTTATAGCTGATTGTAATTTGCACCAATATTGAGGGGGCGGAGGAAGGGGGAGCATTGAGCTCACAAAATTGACTCTGGGCAGAATATTCATTTTAATTATAGCTACCCTGCCACGGAGTGAATTTGGCAGGTTAGACCACCTGTCCAGATCTGCAATGATTTTATTAAGTGTATTACCAAAATTGTTTTTAGCTATTGTCTGTACAGAAGAGTAGATATCAATCCCCAGATAAATAAAGTTTTTAGAAACTGGAATGGATGCAGGGATAGGAACATTACACATGGCCTGATTCAAAGGGAGCAAGGCTGATTTCTGCCAATTTATTTTAAAACCGGAAAGCTTGCCATAATCTTCAAAGGTTGACAAAACATGTGGGATACATTGCACTGGGTTGTTTAAATACAATAAAACATCATCAGCATAAAGCGAAATGTGATGGTGTGTTCCTCTAATGGTAATTGGAGAAATTGTGGGAGATATACGGATGGCCTGTGCCAGTGGTTCAAGAGAAAGGGCGAATAACAGAGGGCTGAGAGGACAGCCCTGCCTCGATCCTCTCGATATAGCAAAGGGAGGAGAGCTAGTTTTGCCTGAAAGCACCACGGCTGTTGGGTTTTTATACAGCACCTTAATCATATTAATGAACGGCATGCCAAATCCCATAAACTCAAGCACTGACCATAGAAAGGGCCACTCCAGGCGGTCGAAGGCCTTCATCGCATCTAGTGAAAGAACAGCAGCAGGGGAACTCAAGGTTTGAACACCATCTATAACATGCAATAATCGTCTAACGTTATCCGTTGCCAATCTAGACTTTATAAACCCTGTTTGGTCACTGTGAACCAACTCTGTCATATGGCCTTGAAGCCGCCGGGCCAGTAATTTGGCAAAGACCTTTAAATCTGCATTTAAAAGTGAAAGAGGCCTGTAACTGGAGCACTCGACCGGATCCTTTCCCTTTTTAAGAAGGAGTGAGATTAAAGCCGAATTAACATCTCTCGAAAATGAACCCACTTCTATTGAATATTGGATCATGTCCACTAGCAGTGGACCAATCAAAGCCCAGAAAGTAAGATAAAATTCGGGTGGGATTCCGTCCGGCCCTGGTGATCTACCTTTACGCATGTCTCTGACGGCTGCTTCACACTCCTGTAAAGTAACAGAGGCATCTAGTTTTACAGAGTCATCTTCGCTAAGGCGAGATAATTTAATGTCATTTAAGAAATTATTGCAGGCATGTTTATCAAAATGATTTTCCGAACTATACAGCTCCTGATAAAAGGAGGCAAGAGAAGCATTTACTTTTTTTGGGTCAGATTGTATAATGCCATCTTTATCTTTAATGCAAAAAATATCAGCAAAGTGCTCATCCTTTCGAAGCGTCATTGCTAGGAGATGACTGGGTTTAGAGGAGTTAAAATAGTAAGTTTGCCTCGTTTTGTGCATGAGGAATTCTGAACGGCGTTTCAGAAGAGAGTTAATCTCTTTTTTAATCATTTCTTTCTGTAGGGCTGCGTGGTCATTAAAATTATGTTGCAAGGTGGCATCAAGAGTTGCATATTTTAATTCTAAAGCCTCCAATTTGGCCGAGCGCTCCTTATTTCGTGTTGAGGCATATAAGGTGGTGTTGCTTCTTATAAAGCCCTTCACTGCCTCCCAAAGTATTCTAGGATCAGAAACAGAGCCGACATTAAACTCCAGAAATTCGCTAAAATTGCTTTCAAACTGAGTTTTAAATTTTTCATCTCGAAGTAAGGATGAGTTAAAGCGCCACCTAGGGGCTTTAGTAGAAGATGGACGAACAGTAACCGAACAATGTATTGGTTTGTGGTCAGACCAGGTAACTGGAATATAATGCGCATTTTGAATATTTTGAAATAAATCTTGGGAGGCGAAGATAAAATCTAACCTCGAAAAGGATTTATGTCTCCCTGAGTAAAATGAGAAGTCTTTTAGAGAAGGGTTTAACAAACGCCAAATATCAACCATGCCTGTATCAGCTGCCCACTGGCGCAGCGCCTCGGATGCAAGACGTTGGTCTCTGGTCTCAATGCCGCCCGTTTTGTCCATACTGCTGTCCCACACCGCATTGAAATCTGCCCCTAGAACTAAATGAAATCCTGTGAGATCAAGCAAAGCTTTAGTTAATAGTCCATAAAAAGCGGCATCAAATGCGTTAGGGGCATAAGCAGAAATAAGTGCAATGTTTTTCCCATCCATACGGATTTTGGCAATGGCCATCCGACCCGCATCGTCTGCCCAAGAGTCAATCATATCAAATTTCAGTTTTCGTTTACACAGTACCATTACTCCTCTACATTTAGTAGATGCAGAAGAAGTTGCAATGGGGTGATAAAACTTATTAGCTAAGCGACCCGCATCTTTGGATAATAGATGTGATTCCTGAATCATAGCAAAATCTATATTTTTCTTACGGAGAAAATCTAGTACAGTAGTTCTTTTATGTGGAATGTTAAGACCCCTGGCATTGACTGAAATGAGATTAAGAGCAGTCATACGCTAAAAGAAGTTGTAAAAAATAAAAAATAAATGAAGTTGCCTCCATAGTAGTAAGAGAGAAGTCTGGATCCAAAAAAAACACCCCAAAACAAGAAAGGACAAAAAACATCAAAAAACACCAAAAAGAACAAAGGAAGGTGAAGAAGAAAAATACTTTCAAACCTTCCTGATAAATCCACAACCGGACAACTAACTCAAAGAACTATGAGTTTCTGGCCACCCAAGTAAGGCAGCAACACCACCATTTATCAAATATCAAAAATAGCAGCAGTGTGAACTTTTTTTTTTTTTTTTTTTTTTTTCCCCCTCTTCTAGCAATAAAACATCTGGTTTGTAACAATTATGTGGCACCTTTAGCAGTCTGTGACATCTTTGGACAAGCTCCCCATCCCACATACACACCCCGTGGATCCACATCACTTGCAGCCTAGGCACAGATACAGTATGAATGCACACCTACTGATAGTGCACGTATGGCCTATAGATTATAATACAGTGTATGCCAATAAAAACAATAGTGATGACGCCGGGATGAAGGAACAAAACAAAACATTCCCATCTTCAATATAATGAAACGAAAAATGTTCATCTAAATGTCCATCAGAGAGGGGGCTGAAGATATGAAGATAAACATAAATCACGTTGTCTTACCCAGGTCACTCTGACGGGGGAGGGGGGGGGTCATTTGAAGTCAGTGTCACTTACAGGTTTTTGATGCATCTCAAAGCCTTCTTGGGGTCATCAAAACGATGCTTTACCCCGCTTGCTGTTGTGAATGAAAGCACAGCTGGATACCCGATGCCAAACGGGATTTTAGCTGAGTGAAGCAGACGTTTACACTCCAAAAAGGAGTGTCGTCGCTCCTGCGTGGCCTTGGAGAAATCTTGATAGAAGCTTATTTTGTGATTCTGCCAACGGACGTCTCCGATTTCTCTCGCCAGTTGTCTCACCCGCTCCTTCTGTTGAAACCTCAGGAAGCGCACGATGAAAGGCCTTGGGGGGGCTCCGGGCTTAGCTGGCAATAGCGATCGATGGGCACGCTCCAAATCCAGACCCCCTTGGAAGTCATCTCGGAGGATTTCAGGGAGGGTATCTCTCAAAAACGATATAGCATCTTTATCTTCAACCCGTTCTGGGAATCCATAAATGCGTAGATTAACTCGCCTTTCCCGGTCCTCATACTCAGTTAGCTTGGCGTTCAGCCTTTCAACTTCAGAAGCCGCAGCCGGGGGCGAGTCGCACCGCTGCCTCTCTGCTTCTTCTAGCATGTCCAAACGAGCCTCGGCGCTAGTCATCCTGGTTAGCACGTCAGCTAATTTAGCTTTGACCGCCTCGACAGCTCTTCTCGTTTCTGACACGTCTTTGCGGATGTCTGCAAAGTGTTTGGTTTGGTCGTTGAGGATTTTCGTTTGAGACTCTGATAGTTTCTGAAGAAGCTCATGTATTTTAGCAATGGAAGTTGACTCATCCACGGGCTGCCGGGCAGGTGCAACAGGAGAGGCCGGGTTAGCTCTAAAGCTAACGTTAGCCCTGGTGCTCTGTTGCTGTTGAGATGCACTTGCATCATTTTTCCGGTTATTCGGCATATCGGTGGTGAGAAAAAGTTACAATCGGCAATTTGTGAGAGAAAAATGTGGAAAAAAAATGCAAAAGCCGATAAATTCACACAAATGTCAAAGGGTGGTGCCGCAGCTCTCAGCCTAAGCAGCCATCTTACTCGGCGTCATCACGTGACTCCGCCATGCTGGATTGTTATATGCACCTTCAAAAGAGAGAAAGATACTGTGTCAAAAATCTACAAACTATGTCTAAAAATAACAATGGACAAAAAACTTAATTTAGTTTAATGTCACAGTGTCTCCTGTTCATAAAATATAAAATGTCATGCTTTTGTGGAAACGTTGGCCCACACACATATAATTTTATTTCTGTTTAATGTAAGCACACAGTATTAAAAGTATCTCGGTTTCATTAACTTAAACAAAATGTACCGGCCAAGCGAGCTTAAAAAAAAAGCTAAGCTTGCTCAGCCTAAATATTGTACTAAATTACACGATAGTGCTGTGCTGTCCTGTTTTTATCGTCTATCTATCACACTCCCTTGTGCCCTGTATTATTCACTATGTTTTTTTTTTCTAAAATGAGTGCAATTTGAATTTTGGGTGAACTATTTGTTTAATGAAGGAATTAAGTCTATCTGAGTCTTAGCCGCAAAGCTGAGCTCCTATGTTCTTGTGCCGATATCACTAGTTGAAATTGTATATTTTCAGAAACCATGGGCTATGATATTGCTCAGATGCACGTGATGCAAAACGCTGTCAGAGCCGATAGACTTGTGTATGTAATTAATTTCAGTCCAAAATAATTAGGTCAAAAGTGATTTAATATAAAGCAAATAGACTACTAGTCTTTATGTTTATTTATAATTCATTTTGGCGGACAAGGTTACCAAGCACATCATCATCCCTCATTCATCACGTATAAGGCTTCACCATGTTAGCATAACAGAAAAAAAAGAATCACATGAAAACACATATGTCCATCTGAAGCATAATGAAAGCAATAATGAAATACAGAATATGATTACAGTGTAAGCCTCTACCCAGTCATGTGACCAGATGCCTTTCAAACCTCACATCAAGGTGTTTAGCTCAAGACTACAATGATCTTTTAATCAAATTATTCATCAATGTTAACCTTTTTACATCTTATTTATTGCACTGCATTTATTATCATTTATTAATTTCTAAAAAAAACAAAAACATAATGAACTTAGATTCATTTCTCTTTTACGACATATGAAACACAAAATATCCCACAAAAACGAAACTTGTCACAAATACAGTTACAATGAGGAATGGGCAAATTAACCATCTATTGGCTTTTCAATTCTCCAAAGTATTGTCATTATATTGGCCTTTAAAATCCACTATCAGTCGACCTCTAGTTCAGGTAACTCTGACAAGTCTGGGACAGGGTTTCCTCTACATGTAATTGATCATGGCGCACCGCCACAGCAAAATAAAAGCCGCAACACCTTCAGAATGATGTTTATTTATTTATTTATTTTTTATGTTAAAACAATGTAAAGCAGGGTTTCCACAACCAGTTACCATTAGGTACTTTGCACCTTTCTTTATTTCCTCCTCATTAAGAACGAAACTTATCAACCAGCGCATCCAGCGTTTACCATTAATTAACGACTCTGTGGCGGCCGGGGGACAAGCTCTTCGCCCCTCAGCTCTGTGTGTGTTCATCTCTCGCGCTCTGTTTCGATTTATAAACACAAATAGGCTACAAACGTACACACATTGGCCTCACGTGTTTGTCATTCCCGGTGTTTTATTTTGAAAGTTGACCGGATTCTCTCTCTGTTTTTTTGTGTGACTTCCTGCCAAGATTGATGCGATCGCTCGCAGCTCGTGCACAAAATAGACCAAACACTGAAACGATCGCTGCAGGGCGCGAGGCGGCCGCGGAGGATTGGACGCCGAAATGAAAATGCCCTCGCCGCCACTCTTTAAAAAAATCCAGGAAGAAACACTGTGGGACTTAAAGGGTTTTACCAAATGTTCCAAAACAAATGAGAAAAAGCGTTTAAGACATTTCTGTGAGGCACAAACACAGGACAGACTGTTTCTACCTCAGATTCAGCTGTGTTGACAGGCAGGGATCCACCTCACACAGAACTCTGATCAGATCTGAACAAGCTGCTTCTCCTTTCTTTCGTACAGGGTCGATCACCTTTCGAGCTTTCTCTGCCCTGTCTGCTATTGCAGCAATAGACTCCATTTCACTGTCAGTTACCACTCCAAGCTCCAGGAGTTTGTCCAGCAGCTCATGGAGAACTGGTTCAGTCACTCTCTTGATGAACTCAGCCCGAGCTAACCTCAGCCTCTTTGCTGCTGAGACACTTGGAGTCGGAGCTGAGACACTTGGAGTTGGTTCTGGACGAGGACCTGGAAGATGAACAAGAAAGATACTTGTGTTCAAAAGAAGCAAATTCAATAGTGGTATAAGTGTATACACAGTGGGGATGGAACCGCTCATGAAAAACAATCTGTCTCGTCCAGTTTGCTCGTCTCAGTTCAGGGCTCTGTAGAAAGTCCTTACAGCAGTAACCCAGAAGCCACCAGTGATCACACTAGGCCAAACACAAATGTAAAGTCCATCCAACATCACTTCTGAGCATTTTCAGCTCTAATGATTTTAAGGCGACGAGTTCTGACTCTGGGACGACAACATGTGACAGACTAACAAGTTACAGACACATCAACAGGAACTTGATTAAAGTGAAGTGTGGAGCACCGTACAGCTCAGTAGCAGGTGCCCCATAGGCAGAGGCTACAGTCCTCACTGCAGCTGGCCCCGGTTTGAATCTATATCTGGTGGCCCTTTGCTGCATGTCATTCCCCCTCTCTAGCCTCAACATTTCCTGTCTCTCTCAACTATCGTATCAATTAAAGGCAAAAAGCCCCAAAAATATACTTAAAGAAAAAAAGGTGAAGTTTCTGAGCAACACCTGAAGGAGAACAAGGACGACTGATTTAGGATCTGATGGAGGACTGAGCATAAATATTTATACTCCTTATTTTATTGAAGGTCCTTTCAGCTCCTTCATGAATCTCCTTGGTCCTACTCTGAACGGTTTCCCACTAGTTTGACTCTCACTTGTCGACAAGAATAGACCACAGAATAAACAGAAGATGATCTGAGGCCCAATAAGAACAGAGATAAGAACCACTCATCAGTCTGTTCTACGTCAGGCGGATGAAGACTTTACCTCGCAGAGGAATCTGACAATCCCACACAGCTGTCCCGGTTTCATCTCGGACCTCTACATCGGCTTCCTCTGCGCTTGAAGGCAGGATGATCTGAAACGTCGGGTGGTAATTTGGTCCATAGTTCAGGTCAAAGTCTTTTTTCTGAAAACCAGCAGCACGTGTGTCAGTGTCTCCAGGTGAGTGACAGCAGTTTGAGGAATCATGTCAGCTTTAGTCTGAAACACTCACCTTAGGCTGGACTCTATTGGCGTGCGGACAGTAAACTGTGTAAGTTTTATTTTGGACGAGTGTGCTTTCAGAAGTCGTCGTGATGAACGCACAGTCATTGTGCTGTGCCTTCACCTGGAGAACAATCATATCATTTCATTAGTGTCGGGCCTGAGCCTGAACAGACAGACTGGTTCTACTGGGCTGGACCTACAGGACTGAGAGTCTTTTCTGAGGTCACACTGATCTTTGACCTTCATCCTTGAAATCATGTGAATGTTTGTGTAAGACTTGCTGAAGTGGTGGCAAGGCGACACCAAGACACAGTGTCCATGAAATAAAGTTCATGTTATCAGTTCTGTTAGTGATGAGTTTAGAAAGTGAAGCAGAGTGAATCTCTAACACTTCAGTCTGCGGCCTTACCTCAGCCAGGGGGACATTATGAGGCAGCAGATGCACATTGAGGCCTTGCTTCAGTGCCGTGAGGTTTGGTTGGTGGAACAGCAGAATTTGACTGCAAACTGGTTTTATGTTGTTCCACCACCTCCATATAAGATCCTGAACCCAGACCAGGCCAAAGGCAGAAAGATGAGGGACTGAGATGATCACATGAGTGTCTGTGATCTCCAGTGGCTCGATGAAGCTCATTCCATCATCAGTGATGTGGGCGACAGACAGCAGACCGTCATAGAGCAGAGCTGTGGAAACACAGAGACAACAACCTCGTTACAACAGCAGTGATCATTTCAGTCACTGTTGTCAACATCAGGAAATTAATCAGGAGGCTGGAGAAGGACAGTGCCCTGATTTTACATTATATTAATTTAATAAATGTACACATCAATTAGATGGTCACACAACTTAAGTTACATCATTAGTTCCCCACCGTTGCTCTAACAAACACAATCACTTGCTCACCATCCTTTGTTTCACAATGTGGGAGGTGGAGCTGGCGGACGGCATCCTCAGGACACTGGATATTGAACAGCGGTCCTGCAGCCAACTTGCCAACTGAGTGGAGGAGGCTCTCATCCCATTGGACAGTCCTGTAGAGCAGCTCCGCCTTCTGAGCCACAACAAACACCAGTCCAGTTGAAGAACACTGGAACTGGCCTGGACCAGGACACCTGAACCTGTGGGACACAGAAGGCTGAGTGACCACCTCAGACCCTGAGATGAAACAGGTTCAACATTGGCTAAAACATTGTGTTCCTCCTGACTCAGCTGACTGAGAGCTGATCCAGCTGATGTTTCCTCACACAGTCGACCATGAGACCAACGATGCAGAGACACCTCTGCTGTGGCTCGATAGAAGCTGTGAAGGAAAAGGAAGGTACTTTGGTAAAAACTGTGTTGAGTAAGTTTATTGCATGTTTACCTGTATGAGACTTGTGTAGATTTAGTTTCCAGTTCAGGTTTGAAGCTTGACTGCTGCAATTCAGAGAGAAACAATGTAAGCTGGTTTATTACAATTAAAAATATATTGTGTTGAGTGAAGCCAACGGATTTGTTCCACAGTCCTGAGTGACCTCGGGCACAGTGGACAGAGTTTGAGGGGATACATTGACAATGTCAATGTAATAATTTACAGACTCCATCTGAGAAGCAGCAGGTTCTGCAGAGAAATGATAAATGTTTTGTGAAATAAGTTCATGCTTGAGGTTATCATTGTTAATAGGGCTGACCCAAAAAAATCGAAGCATCGAAGCTTTGTTCGTTGCCATGGTAATCGATCATTAAGTCCGTGATCGATTTTTTTCCTTTTTGACACCGGTTCTCATCGGCAATTGTTACATTAAAATGAGTAGGCTACTTGGCATCCTGGAAACCTGCCGGATTTTGGAGATATGCAGTGTTTGTTTAGCCTGATGCATCAGCCGCTTACTTCATTACATTTCATAAAGCGTCTGAACACGAGCCATAGGGATTCGTTTGCTTCCGGGAGGCGGTTGCTTACATTTGCTTCAACTAATCGCTGCTGCTTGGTGGTCACGTGTGCTATACACCGGTTAAGCTCATAGGTTAATCTTGAGCGCTTGAGTTCAACGTCATCGCCTTCACTTACCCGTCTGTTCGCTGATTGGTCCGTCCGCTCTGGCGGACGGAGCAAACCGAAACGCATTGCTAGTGTCCTGACTACATGCTTGAGGCAAATGAAATTTGCCGGAACCAGTAGGCGGCGCTAGCCTGGCTAGTGTTTGTTTGCCATTACTATTATTTCCGCTATTATTATAGAATAGATTACTATTATTATTATGCAACTAATAAACTATGAGTTTGTTTATACACTGGAGATCTCATTGTTGTTATCAACACAGGAGATATTCTCAGATTATTTTTTCCCCTCTCTTGAGCCCTGAAGTCTGTCTGGAAAATACAATGTTTTTCTCTCACCCTCAGCTTTGCGTTGTCCTTAAGCTTCAAGCTGTCTTCATCAAACCTCTTCACCTTTGAGCCATCCTCAGAGGCCTTCAGCTCCGCGTTGTCCTCAGATTCATTCAGCTTTGAGTCATCCTCAGAGATCTTCAGCTCCGCGTTGTCCTCAGATTCCTTCAGCTTTGAGTCATCCTCAGAGATCTTCAGCTCCGCGTTGTCCTCAGATTCCTTCAGCTTTGAGTCATCCTCAGAGGCCTTCAGCTCCGCGTTGTCCTCAGATTCCTTCAGCTTTGAGTCATCCTCAGGGGCCTTCAGCTCCGCGTTGTCCTCAGATTCCTTCAGCTTTGAGTCATCCTCAGGGGCCTTCAGCTCTGCGTTGTCCTCAGATTCCTTCAGCTTTGAGTCGTCCTCAGATTCCTTCAGCTTTGAGTCATCCTCAGGGGCCTTCAGCTCTGCGTTGTCCTCAGATTCCTTCAGCTTTGAGTCGTCCTCAGAGGCCTTCAGCTCTGCGTTGTCCTCAGATTCCTTCAGCTTTGAGTCGTCCTCAGAGGTCTTCAGCTCTGCGTTGTTCTCAGAGACCTTTGGCTTTGTGTCATCCCCAAAAACCTTCAGCTTTGAGTCACCTGTTGAAAGAGAAGAAACAAGGAACATCTCAGAAATCAGTGTCAATTGGAAGGAAAGTTTCTTATATGAAAGATTCATACACATAGAAATTTAAACATCACTTCTTTCCTATGATGACCCTGTCTGTTGTCCATTGTTTCATTTGTTGTATTCAAGCCAAAAAAGAAAGTATGAAAAAACAATATGCAATTCATAAAACTATTGGATGTTAAATGAGCCCAGACTCATTTCCCAGTCAGACTGATGAAGAGGAGACAGAGGTTCAGTACTTACTGGTTTTGTCTCTGGAAGCTTTAATCACCTCTCCCTCACCGATCCTGTAGGAACAAACACAACAGAGCCAGAGGGAAATAATCAGGTTTTGTTTGTTTGAGTTTGCTTTATTAAACCAAACTGTGATGATCCAGGATCAGACTCACCCAGCTGAGCTTTAACTGATCCTGCTCAATGTGTTAGTCAGTGACCTTTGGGATCAACCAGAGCTTTAAGTTTCATGTTCAACCAGGTTACCATGGTGTCACCACATTTACTAATGATCTGATCTGGACCAGGTGGCGTTTAAAGATTCAGATCAAAGAAAATATAGAAGATGGCTCTTAATCAGATCTAGAAAAGTAAAGCCACTGGAACCACAGGAAGTTCAGCATCTGATCCGTGCTGTCCTGATATTCCAGCTGCTGCACATCATTCTGTATTTGACTCTTAAGCCGGGTTCAGACGACACGATTTCAGGATGATTTTGACACGATTTTTTCGTGGCTGACAAATTTCCGGCGTCATGCCCGATTATGAGCGTCGGGAACGACAAACGGACATGTAGTGTGACCAGGGGCGGATTGGCCATAGGGAGTACCGGGAGCTTTCCCGGTGGGCCGGTCACTAATGGGCCGATGGCGGCCCTTTTTTATTTTATTTATTTAACTTTTTTTTTTCGCCATGCCTCGCCTTGCCTATTGTAACTCTCCCGGCCCAGGGAGAGAGACATGCATCGGCTCGGCCCACAGTGCTCAGCTGCAGACACAGCAGAGAGGTGACGATTGGCCCAGTGGCTTGTCTACCTGGCCCAATGGCCCTATGAGAGGCTACAGAGGCCCAGGAGTCCCACCCACGCATGTTCTAGACCCCCCCTCGTCCAATCACGGAGTCATGATGAGAGAGAGCGAGAGAGAAAAAAAACACACCAGCGCACAAAAACGGAAAAGAAAAGTAAACAAACGCAAAGGCGGCGCGGAAAAATGGAGGAAAGTAACAGAAAAAGAAAAGCTCTAGCAGCAGAGACTGCTGAAAGTACAACAATTACGCAGATCAGGGCTAGAAGCACCGATGCTGCAGCTCCAGCAGCAGGTCCTTCACATGAGTCTGAAGGGAGTGAAGCTCTCATTACCACCGCCCTTATGGTGCAGGAGGAGGCTGAAAAAATAAGTGTTGAGAAGACTCTCCACCATGTGAAGGAGGTAGTGATACCGTGTTAAGCAGGTAGGCTATGTGCTTTCCAGAATGGTGTGGATAAACATTCATTAAAATACTGTAAATGGTCCAGAACGGTTGCTATGAACTTTACTTGACATAATAAATAGCTATAGCTAATAACTCTGATGGTGTGGTGTGTTACAGCTAAATCTAGTTATCTAAAGTATTGGAAAACAATAACTATATTCATATACTATCCGATTAATTGATTAGTTGCTTTTATTAAAGTGCCCTCACTCAAATTTGATCATGAAGGACATTGAGCTTACAACTTAACAAATATGTATGCTTTCCATATTTTTTTCAGTCAGTGTTTATGGTTTATTGTCCTTTCAACAGTTTAACATTATACAGTTAAAATTAATAAAACACTGATTAACTACTGTTACAGTAAAACATCATTCTGCATACAGTATTTCTTGTCATGCTTCATTGTCTATTCACCTTATTCTCCGGGGGCAACCATGGAGTCAATGGAACGCTGTGAGATTGTGTTGGAACTTCCGGTGACGACCGGAAGTCGTATAGTACATTAGCGGTAGCTTGATTATTTGAGTCCGTTCTCAGATGTTTCTTGTTGGCAAATCTGGGTTTTTTTTCCCGTTGTCGATTGCAAAAAATGACGAGCATTATAAAGAGGAAGCTACAATCACTGGAAGAAAACGTGTGAGTTTTTATAGCAGTTGAGCATCGACCTCATCTTCTGTCCCAGTGTGTGTGGAGCTCTGTACGACATGCACCCACCTCCATCTACTCTAGAGTCTGGTTAAAAATAATTAAATAAATCCCCGTGTCCCCGCTGATTTCAGCCAAGGTGAGCAGCTTGTTTGGAGAGTAGGAGCGAATTAAAAAAAAAACAAAAAAAAAAACGCTATCACAGCCCAAAGCAACATTGTTAATGCACATAAGAGGCTGCTTTTAATTTCTGACAGCTGGACATTGCGCTACTTTTAATTATGAAGCTTTATCCATTTAAACAAAATAAACTAGAGGAACAACTTTCATGTTTAAATTGTGTTTTATAGCCTACTTTTATATATTTTACTGATCGCAATTCAGGCTGGGTGTGCGTATGAAAATATGCTACAGTGTTTCTCTTTTCTTTTCTCTTTTTTGGAGGGGGCGGGGGGTAGTTTAGGTGACAAAGACATTTTTAACTGTGAAAATAGAGATGTATTCAATATTTGCATTTGGGCAATACTGCTGTAGGCGAAACAAATTTATTCATGGCCACATTTAAGTTACAGTAGTTGAGGGAGGGTTTTATTTCTAAATCCCTCCGTTTATTTCTTTTACACATTAGCGAGCAGGTTCACAGCGTGAACAGCGTGTCCCGACCTGACCAGGCTCTGGACACGGAGCAGAGACCCAGGTCCGATAGTGCAAGGCTGTCTCTGAAGCAGAGGATGAGGCCAGCTTCCCGTCAGTCTTCACAGACAGTCCAGAGTTGAACGAGTTTCTGATCATATAGTTGTCAGTTTGCTCCAGGTGACAGTCGACCCTCACAACAAAAACCCCCCCTCCCTCTCTCAGTAAATAGTTCCGACGTCCATGCTGCAGCTTATATCCAAGTAATATAATAGCCTATATATAAATGAGCTCCTGACGCTCAGCTCAACAGTTGGTAAACAGCAGCGGATCAGCGCGATCTCTCCCTCCGTACTGGTTCTGCCAGCTCCACTTGGATTTCAAAGTAAAAGTCACGCTGTAAATGAGTTAAATTGTGAAACAACGGCGCTTTTATAGCCGATTTTAGGATTAAACTCTGAATAAATGAGCTAAACATCTGTTACCATAAGTTTCCATGGCGATCTAGCTGGGTTGAAAGAGAGAGTACAGGAAAGCCTGGCTTTAGACTCAATAAAAAATATATAATTATAAAATATAACCCACTAAACTCGCTTCGAAGTACACCCCTCAAGTGTTGTCCATGTTGATTTGATTGTCTGTATTGTAATTGTCCCGCAATATACTGCAAATTCAGTCGATTGTTTACATCAGTTTTTACTTCCGCATTTGACCGGAAGTCGTAACACAATCGCGGCCAAACCGGAAGTGGCAAAGTGGGCGGGGCTACATAAGGTGAATACATTATGTTGAGCTGTACTGTCTTTCTAAGATAAAATTAGTGTTTGTCCATTTTTCAGATCATTGTAGCCTACTATTGTTTTCCATACTTTAGCCAACTAGCCAAAGTTCTGACTCATTATGTGCATGTAATCGTGTCCAAACTTAACCTATTCCACACTATTCCTCTACTTTGTTGTATATTGTATATCGTTTAGTAGTGGTGTTATTAAGAGCTTGTGTGTTTGTATGTACATCAACGGTGCTAGTTGGCAAAATATCCGCGTGCAGATAGTGGGCCGGTCTGGACCAAAAAGTCCAGGGCCAAATTTTTGTCCCA
This sequence comes from Trachurus trachurus, assembly GCF_905171665.1. Lineage (NCBI taxonomy): Eukaryota > Metazoa > Chordata > Actinopteri > Carangiformes > Carangidae > Trachurus > Trachurus trachurus. The sequence continues at coordinate 1,895,055 of NC_139895.1, read as the reverse complement.
GTCCACCCCTGAGTGTGACCGGTATTATGTTTACGACGCTCTACAATGCCCCAACAGAAAGTCTACCATGTTAGAATCTTTTGATTTTTCCTGCCCAGTCTTACATCTCCTACGATGTGAATCTTGATGTTGACCAATAGGATGACAGAGCTCTGACGCGTTGTTTACACACAGTGAACATGTGCTGTGCAATATAAGTGAATGGTTTGAGGTGAACACATCCGTTAATATCCCCCATGTTTTGCCTCTCCTCACAACACTGAAAAAAAGCTGTGTTGCTGAAACACGTTGTGGGCCCCCGCTGCCTGGATTAAAGAGAAATTAAGAGGATCAACCTATGAGTGCTGGCTATCTGTGTTTTTCCTTAGGCAGTCAAGGGTGGCGTTAACCATCCAATGCGAAGTGTGACACGTACACACACAGAGTTTATGAATGTTTTTTGTGGCTGCTGTTGCCTTAATTTATGTTACTTTGTAAAGATTTATTTTTCCGTTAAGTGATATTCCTCATCTCAATTTGTTCATTGCTGCTTTTATATTTTTGTTTTTGATTACATTAAAGCCCCAGTATGTGGGATTCGTGGTGCTGGTACTTTTAGAGCTGTCTGGTAACTTGTTCCCAGAGAAGCTGTCGCCAACACCGTTGCTATCGTCGGTGTGTCGCCGTCATCATTACCAGTAGCGGCGCTGTTGCCGTCATCGTTACAGTCATCGGTACCGGTACCGTTGCTGGTGCCAAGCAAAGCTCCAGAGTTGGCCAGCCAGCCTCCCCTCCAGAGCTCCAATGAGCTCCGGTGAGCTCTGGAGGGGAGGCTGGTCACCTGTGCGGCCCAGCACAAGGCACTCGTGTGTGGGTGAGAGGAGCAGGGGGACTGGGCTTGAACTGGGCCTCTGGAGCTCAGCGGAGCTGCGGTGTACCAGAACCACAGAGTTCCTACCCACACAGTGAAGTTATATAGTGCAGTTTCAGTCAGACTGCAGCGGCAGCACCATTCATCCTATTAACCATTTTTCTACCACTTCATTGAGTTTAGAAACATTATTTTAAGGTTGAAAACTGTGTTGCTTTATTGCTCTGATTATTAAACCAATAAATCAGAGGTTACTCAGCACTTGAGTAGTTTTTTCTCTAAGTACTTTTTTTCTCTTACTCAAGGAACTATTTGGATGGCTACGTTTGACTTTTACTTGAGTAATATTATTTACCAGTCAATCTACATTACCCTCACCTATGGTCACGAACTCTGGGTTATGACCAGTGTTGTGCAAGTTAGTGAAAAATAGTAACTAGTTACAGTTACTAGTTACTTCATTTAAAAAGTAACTCAGTTAGTAACTGAGTTACTTAAACCAAAAAGTAATGCGTTACTGAGAAAGTAACTTTTTCGTTACTTTAAAACGTTTTTTTTTCCAATGCTCCCACTAAATAAAGGTTGAATAAGCTTCATGCACAGCTCCCCTACTTCCTGAACTTAAAGCAGATATCAGTGGAATGTTTTTGTTAATATAAGTCCTAAATAGTCGTATTTTCCGTCAGCAATCACTTACATGAAGTATTTCAGCCTAAACACGAGTCTCTCCGTCACTCTGCTCTGCTGTAACCCGAGGAGAAAATTTTCCTTGTGGGATACAAGTGTTATCCAATGAGGAGAGAGAACGGCATGAAGGGCTGTGTGTGCAGCCAAGGGATGCGCGTGAATGTGGTGACGTAGCACGAGGACCAATTGATGCCTGACAAGGGCGGGGGCTGCTAACTCATGGTGCGTTCAAAGAAACTCGTACTTTGTGTTTTTCCTTCCTGTGAAGTCATACCAGTTCGATCTGGTACGAGTTCACGGGTCGGAAGTTACGAGTGGCCGTTATAGGGAACTTTCACAGACAACAGGATGGTAAAAACACGAGCTACGGGTTACCTGGAACGCTACCAAGTCGTAGTTGTGACTTGAAGCTGTAACTTACGGTTTCAAAAGCCTGCCTTGAACGCAGCATTAGCCGAAACGGCCGTGAAGCTGATATCTGCTTTAAACCAGCTTCTTTATTTCCTGTCTTGCATTATTGGACAAACTGATTAAGGTGTGTCTGTGACTCTGACCTCAGTAGTCACAACAATGGTCAGGACACCCTTGGATTCAGGAGCAGTGGAGCAGTGGAGCTGTGCATAAAGCCTGTCCCCCTCTATCCGTCATTTCTACTGATGCTGATGAAAAAACGCTTGTCTTTATCTGTGAATTTTACCATCATCATCATCATCATGCTGCATGATGTCAGCAGCACTGCAAAAAAAATCTTGAGGATACGTCTTGACCGAGTTACATTCAAGAACCTGTTTCAGTGACGGAAAGTAAATTCACTCCAGCGGTAATTTTTTATTTCGATCGATCAGCTGTGTTTACAGAGCGATTGCTCTGTGTTTAGCGTTTCAGGTGTCATAATTGGAGTCCGTCTGTTGGACTCAGACTGCTGCTGCTCGGGTGGAGTGGGTACTGGTGTGTGCTGGCTGTGACTCTCGAGCTGTGTCCCAGGGGCTGCACTGGCACACAGCTGATCGGTCTGGGATGCTGCGTTACCTTAGCTCGCCGTCATGCAGCTGTCCTGAGGTAGCTGACGTGTGGCCGAAACCACCTTGCGTTTCATTCAACCGAACTGTAGTAACGCGCCACTTCACATTCTCAGTAATGGGAAAAGTAATTAATTAGATTACTCGTTACTGAAAAATATAACGCCGTTAGTAACGCCGTTATACTCTAATGCCATTATTACCAACACTGGTCATGACTGAAAGAACAAGATCTCAGATACAGGGTTCATGACCATGTCCCACCGGGAGGAGGCCCCAAAGAAGACCCAGGACACACTGGAGTGACTATGTCACTCGACTGGCCTGGAAACGCCTTGGGATCCTCCCTGAAGAGCTGGAGGAAGAGTCTGGGGAGAGGGAAGTCTGGGTGTCCCTGCTCAGACTGCTGCCCCCGCGACCCGGCCCCGGATAAGAGGAAGAAGATGGATGGATGGAATATTATTCTAAAGTAAAAATACTCTTACTTGAGTGAAATGTATAGCTGCTACACCAACCTCTGCCTACCCCAGTTACTGTCAACTTGAGTGTCAACAATAAAACATACCAGCCTCAGCCACTGGCCCATTATCACATGCTAGCACTGTCATGACACACTACAGCAGTGCTAGCAGTTAGCTGACGAGTAAAAGCAACATTTTAAACTCATTGATAACATCAGTAACAGGAAGCTAGCTAAGAATAGCACGTCTACTCTACCTGTCACTAATGAGACCAGGTGTGTAACATTATGTGCACATAACAGAGGACCTCTCCTGGACCAACAACATCACATCACTGACCAATGAAACCCAGCAGCCCTGGTTCTCATCATGTGTTCCTTCTACTGAGGAGACACTGAGAACACTCTGACCTGCTGCATCCCTGTGTGGTTTAGAAACTGAACCACCTCAGACTGAAAAACCCTGCAGTGCAGGAAGAAAGGTCATTGGTGCCTCACTCCTGGACATCTACAGCACCTGCCAACATAATCTACACTGAGAATGACAACAGAGATGAGAGCAGCATGGACTGATCCATCCCTCTACTGACCTCAGAGTCTCCAGTCTACAGTCTGGACTCTCCAATAGAGCACAAAGATCCTTCAGGTCTGAATCCTGCAGCTTGTTCTCTCTCAGGTCCAGGTATCTCAGGTGGGAGGGGTTGGACTTCAGAGCTGAGACCAGAGAAGAACAGCTGATCTCTGTCAACCTGCAGCCCCCCAATCTGAATAAAGAATAAAAGAAGAAGAGTTTGTTTTTTACAGTGTCTCTGAACCTTTTTCACATTAAAACTCCTAAGTCAGTGAACACAACATCACATCAGTCATGGTGGACTGTACCACACACACACACACACACACACACACACACACACACACACACACACACACACACACACACACACACACACACACACACACACACACACACACACACACCTGGAGGGATCAGATTATTGATTATTGATGACATAGAGTGAAGTGAAGAGTCATTGTCAGTGTGAGAGAAGAACAAGTGGAAACATGAGACAAACGTCCTTCATTCATGACATCAAAGTCAATGATTCAAGTTCTGAGTGAAGATCAATCAGGTTCAGTTGTGGATCAAAGATCTCAGATCTACAACAGTAACAGTCAGTGAACTGACCTCAGAGTCTCCAGTCTACAGTCTGGACTCTCCAGAAAACCACGCAGATCCTTCAGGTCTGAATCCTGCAGGTTGTTTCCATCCAGGTCCAGGAGTCTCAGGTGGGAGGGGTTGGACTTCAGAGCTGAGCCCAGAGAAGAACAGCTGATCTCTGACAACCTGCAGCCCTGCAATCTGAATAAAGAATAAAAGAAGAAGAGTTTGTTTTTTACAGCATCTCTGAACCTTTTTTCACATTAAAACTCTTAAGTCAGTGAACACAACATCACATCAGTCATGGTGGACTGTACCACACACACACACACACACACACACACACACACACACACACACACACACACACACACACACACACACACACTTGAAGCGATCAGATTATTGATTATTGATGACAGAGGGAAATGAAGAGTGATTGTCAGTGTGAGAGAAGAACAAGTGGAAACATGAGACAACAACTATTTCAAACGTCCTTCATTCATGACATCAAAGTCAATGATTCAAGTTCTGAGTGAAGATCAATCAGGTTCAGTTGTGGATCAAAGATCTAAGATCTACAACAGTAACAGTCAGTGAACTGACCCCAGAGTCTCCAGTCTACAGTCTGGACTCTCCAGAAAACCACTCAGATCCTTCAGGTCTGAATCCTGCAGGTCGTTGTGACTCAGGACCAGGAGTCTCAGGTGGGAGGGGTTGGACTTCAGAGCTGAGCCCAGAGAAGAACAGCTGATCTCTGACAAACTGCAGCGCACCAATCTGAATAAAGAATAAAAGAAGAAGATTGAATGATTGATGATTGATCAGATGTGTCTTCATCATGTGGCCTTCTACACATCCTCCACATGTCAGCACAGATTTATCAGTTGCTGCTGACCTCAGATCAGTCTGTCAATATACAATCAATATCTGATCAATACCTGTTGGACTAAACACTGACTACAACTCTCTGATTCAGGTCTGAACTGAACTTTGCCTCTAGTCATATTGCTTTTTCTCCTCCTACTGGTGTTTAAAGCAGAAGTAAGCGATCCGGTCGTTTTGGCTAATGCTGCGTTCCAGGCAGGCTTTTGAAACCGTAAATTACAGCTTCAAGTCACGACTTACGACTTTGTAGCGTTCCAGGCAACCCACTCGTGTTTCTCCGACCTGTTTTACCTGTGAAAGTCATTATAACGGCCACTCGTAACTTCTGACCCGTGAACAGGTCGGACAAACACGAGTTACGAGTTGCCCTGAACGCACCATAACTTCTTGTCAGCCGACGGAGTTAGCAGCCCCCGCCCTCGTCATGGATCTATTGGTCCTCGTCCCTACGTCACCACATTCACGCGCATCCCTTCATGCTGTTCTCTCTCCTCATTGGATAAAACTTGTAGGATACAAGAAAAGTTTTCTCCTGGGCTCAGAGCAGAGCAGAGTGACTGACAGACCCGTGTTTCAGACCAAACACTCTATGTAAGTGATTGCTGTCGGAAGATATAACTATTTAAGACTTATATTAACACAAAAATATTGCTTACTTCTGCTTTAAGAGAAGCTCACTGGTTCATGTTTAATTCCAGCCTTTGTTCTGATAGGTAGATTTAATCACATGACAGCGTGCAGAGAGTCTGATCAGAGAAGCATTAGCTTCTACATGCCATGCGTTCTGCTTGCAGCTCCAGCTATCGTCTCTTTTCCTCCCGCTGTTTGTACCGAGCAAAATTTTCACTTGTGAGTTGTGTTCATATTTTCAATTAATTCTGTTGTTACACAGGTATTCATGTAGTGCATTTTGAAATGTTACATAAATGTTTAGTTTATTTCCATGTAAATGTTGCTAATGCTAAATTAACAGTGGACGATACAGCTATCTGCATGATCATGTCTGTGAGTATATGATGTTTATGTGGCAGAGCAGGTTGCTCATTATTTTTTATTTTTTTGTATTTGGGGTGTATTACCCTAGTGTGCCCCCCCCCCCTTCCTCCTACTTCCTGCTCACTGTGCAGGCCTTGTCCACACGAGCACGGGTATTTTTGAAACCGTGAACATATGTTCCCGGTTGTATGTCCTGTCCACATGCAACCGCGCTTTTGGAACCCTGAAACCGTGGTTTTTTGAAACCGGAGTCCAGGGTGGGGTTTTCGGCCGGGGTTGGTTTCACCGGGTGCGTGTGGACACTGCAACCGCGATTGTTTTTCTCGTTTACGTCATAGCTGCACACGTGCTGATGTAAACACTGCCAGCCCGCAGAGGTTGTTTGCAGCGGTTTGCAGAAGTTGACGTGAGCTCGCAAAAATGGAGGTGACAAAGTGGATTTTTATTATTTCTCGATTTTTTTTTTTTTTTACATCATCTAAATGCTATTTGTATAGTTTTTCGATGAGAAAAATATAAGGAAACGGTCGTCAGGGCGATCCTCTTGTCAGCTCCAAACTCACCCTCAATCACAGACCACAGCTGGTTTTCCACACAGCATCATTTACAGTAACAAGTGACGCTACAGATCAGCTGGGCCGCTGCTGTGTGTTTTTAAAATTACAGAACTACTACAGTAGCGCCGCAGTTTCTTATTCCCCACATTGTTTGATTGAGAGTTTTTCGGGATGATTTTCATGAGGCAATAGCCTATGTCTCTGTCAGACCGGGTACGACAGGAGGGGGGGTTGCACTGCTGTCATGCAGTGATAAAAAGAGCCTATGCGGAGATGAACGGAACGAGCAAAAAGCCGAACATTTATTTGTGACGTCCGCGGTCGATATAAAGTGGATATGTTTCATTCATCCATGTTTTGACAGACAACACAACAGCCAGTGAATGAGTTGAGCCGCTGAGTTTGATTGGTTAAAACAGCCTTCCACACATGCATTGCGTCACTTGGTAGCGGATTCCACGGTTGCGTGTGTACAGAGTGTTTTTATTACACCACTCGTGTGGACGCGGAGCAAAACTCCGGTTTCAAAAATACCCGGGCTCGTGTGGACAAGGCCGCGTCACTGGTCTCGGAGCAATCGTCCTCCTTCACCTTGATTACGGGGCGGCACCCGGAAAATTAGATCATTTGATTCAGGTGCACGTACTCGCTCCTTTTCTCAGTAGACTTGGCGTCTGCAGCGTGGCTCGGGCTGGCGTGGCTGTGGCAGCGTTTTTCATACCCTCAGGTAAGTTTCCCAACAGTGTTGTATCAGTTACTACATGGTTTTCAGACGTGGTAAATAAAGACGCAAAAACAGCCACCGCAATCTCTTCCTGGTTTGGTAAATCACATTGCACGCGCTAAATAAATCTATTTGCATCTACTCCTCCCAGTATTTTGCACGTTCTGGCTGAAACGCCCATATTTACATATTCATCAAGGCAAACACGCTAAATGGATCACACGTGCTATTCTGCCCGTGTGAGAGACGCAATCCTCGGTGCGTCCGGTTAGTAGATCAGGTTCCACATGTGTTTGCGCGTGCAATCACGTTTGCACACGTTTTAATACACTCAAACCTTTAGTAAATCAGGCAGAGATCAGTGATGGTGTTAATAACCATGCTAGCGTTTCACCAGCTCTCATCTCTGCCAGTCAGCCTCTCAAACTACCGCCTCTCTCGCGTGCTGGCGCACCGCACGTAGACACACGTGAGAAAAAAAAAAAAAATTCAATTTTTTTTTTTCTGTGAGAGACTGTGGCGGGCTCAAACGTACAAAGGAGTATTAGGGCAGTATTAAGTCAGGTGAAAAAAAAAAAAAAAAATCCGGCACAAGAAAAAAAAAAGGGCAAAAAAATAAATAAAACTGCAGGCTTGACCACGTACCACAACAAAGCGACTGACTGATCCATGACAGCAGCAGGGTGACAGACAGACTCTTGTAGTAGTATTAAATACTACAAATACAGGAGAGGAGGAGAGGAGATAGGCCTATCCCTGTATAGTATTTGTATTTGTAAATACTACAGGAGGAGGCAGAGACCTGGATTGCGGTGGTCTAGTCACGGAGGTGTCTCCAGTCACGTTTAGTTGCGTTAGCTCATATAACGTCTCTATGTAATTTATAAATGATTGTGTTTGTGTGTTTGTTTTGGGGGGGCAGCCATAGATATGGGGGACAGCAATGAAGAACATGCATTGCTGATTGCTGTACGTTAGCAGCAGGGGATGGACACGGAAGTGATTCGTGTTTTCATTGTCATACTCCGGCATTGAGTCAAAGTTAATCGGCTTTATTGTTCACTTTTATGGCGCTGCAGAGTTTGGCCGACAGTCGCTTGTCGCTTTGTTGTGGTACGTGGTCAAGCCTCTGCAGTTTTTTTTTATTTTTCTTGTGCTGGATTTTTTTTTTTTTTGCCTGACTTTTTTTTTTCTTGTGCCGGATTTTTTTTTTTTTTTTTACCTGACTTTTTTTGTTTGTTTTCTTGTCCCGGATTTTTTTTTGTTTTGCTTACTTTTTTCCCTCGCGCTGGATTTTTTTTTATTTGGCTGTTTTTTTTTTTTTTTGGGCTGGCCCTAATACTCAAACGAGACCCGCCACAGACTCGTTAATTAATGGGAAACACTGGACTGACGGGACTCTGCCTGATTGTGTTCAGAAGATAATTTCAGACAGGCTCGGTGTTGAAATGAGGAATTAGAGGGAACGACTGCACAGGCAACTGGCACCGATGATGTAGAATATGGATCAGTCCCTGAGACCGGTTGTGATCCAGGGACACGGTGATCAGCACAGATAAAGGAAAGAGAGGATCTGATAATGGGACAAAAATACCGTGTCCCTGTGGCAGGAGTTGGACCAGAAGAGGAAAGTTTTCAGGCCAGTGAAACGTAAAGTACATGAGCTCAACGTCAGGTTCACACTGGTCTATCGAAGCAAATGTGTCTCATAATTCAAATTAAAATGGATTAACACAAATCCTTTTTCATTTTTAAAATATAGCTGCATGTTTTGACTCATAAGTAAAATGAATTATCAATAATCCAAACTGCATTTTAATTTTCTTCTTCAAGACTGCTCATTCTGTGACTTATAATAAAGAAAAGGACATTTAAGGTTTAATTTTCAAAATATCAGGGCGGCGTATAGCTCACTTGGTAGAGCTGCTGCTCCATGTTGAGGCTACAGTCCTCACTGCAGGTGGCCCCGGTTCGAATACCACATCGGGCAGCCCTTTCCTGCATGTCATTCCCACTCTCTGCCTCCCCATTTCCTGTCTCTGTCTCCACTGTACTATTGATATAAAGGCAATAAAACAGCCCCAAAAATATACTTTAAAAAAAAAAATTTAATTTGAAATGTCAAATTTGAAAATTAAAATGCATTAGCTGAAAGGCTTTTTCATTTCAAGATCATAGCTGCATCATTTGACTCATAGATGAAACTAATAAGAAATCGTCCAAACTGTATTTTCATTTTCTTCTTCAAGACTGCTCATTCTGTGACTTAATTAGTTGGCAATCCCAGTCGGCGCAGCCTGGAGAATGACGTCGCTGGCCGACAGCGACAGCGGTAAAGCAGCTAAAAGCTGTTGTAGCCTGTTTATGTGTCACTTTATAAAGTTTTAATAGTTTTTCATGTGAGAAAGTAACCGTTTAGATCCCCAGTCTGTGGTCAGTTTATCCAAACGACTCCTGTTTGGAAGTTTGCTCCAATGTTTTTGGAACAGTGCAGAGCGGTTACATGCTGCTATTTCGACATGCCGCTATTCCGACATTGACTTCTAATTGTCGGAATAGCGGCATTAACATTATTTTTCAAGCGTCCCACTATTCCGACATTTTTTTTTTTATTGTCGGAGTAGCGGCACTTTACTATTTTTCAAACATTCCGCTTTTCTGACATTGATTGATTAAGTTATAGTCAGACGTGTCCTTCTATTTTTTTTCTCCATCTGAGACACTGTTTCTCATACACAAATACATAGGCCTATAAGAGAGAAGAAAAAACAAACCCGCTGAGTTTAAAAACACACTGGCAGCAGCATCCACTGATCTGCAGCTACTGAGACTGTTATTATTCTGTCACCTGAGTTAACGAGGTGCACGTGTGTTTGGAGCTGACGAGAGAATAAAGAGTGAGACAACGCGGCCCTGAGGAGGAACTGTGAAGGACTCAGCTGTAATGGAAAATGACCTAAACCGAGTCCAGTAGAGCTGTAACTGTGTAGTGGAAAGCTGTGCAAAGTAATGGTAACTATCGTCCTGCTTTACATTGTTTTAACATAGGTAAAAGGAAAAAAAAAAGATTTTCTGGGGCAGATTACATAAGATTATTCTTCTTTCTGCTCCCTTTTGTTGAGATTTGGGAGGTTTTTGTTTTTATTGTAGCTTATTAAAATGCAAGATCATTTTTCTGACTAATTTATTGCCCGTGGCTAATTTGCACGTGCTGACCATATATGGTTGTGTCTAGGCATTCCGGGGGCGGAAATATGAGGTGTGTTCACGTGCGCACCATTCTTGGATCCAGTTTGACTTATCAAAGAGAAATTGAGGAGAGTTGTGCATGCACAGTTTGATAGATCTGAAAAAGGTGTAAATATTGTGGGTGTCTTTTCGCCGTAGGCCTAAGCAAAACATTTAGTAGCAGCAGTTTTACACTTCTTACTTACAGTTTTGATAAATGAGGCCCCAGGCCCTAAACCCAGACTAGAGCCCAGACGCTCACAGCTGCATCTCCGCGGCTCATCCGCCACGCTGTCCGTGGTGCTGAAGGTGACAGGTTAACTTGACAAACAAACTGCAGCATAGTTCTGTTTGTTTATCATGTGTGTCAGTTTTGTTTGCGACTTGATAGTTGAGTTGTTGAGATTAAGAACATCACTCCCTCATCAAACCGGTGACAGGCATGCTGAAAAGAAAAGAAAAAAAGAGAGAGAGACGCGCCTGGGTATCGCAGCTGTAAAAAAAAAAAAAAAAAAAGACCAAAAAGTGTCGTAATAGCGGCATGTCTAAATAGAGACGTGTCGGAATAGCGGGATGTCTGAATAGCGGGCGGACCCCAGTGCAGAGCTACCTGGGTCAGAGCAGCGGCTCATCACCAAGACAACAACTGGTCTGCTGCGGTGTTCAGCCAGTAGGGGAGCGCCGGGTCGATTGATACACTTTTCAGTTAAACGTCTTTTTCAAAGATGACATTATGTACACAAACATTTTTATCATGTGATCAACAACTCACATGTGTATTCTCTTAGTTACAAGTGTAATTTAACACATATGTTGGATGATCCCGCTGTTTTATAACTTTGAACGTAAGTTGACATTTGTCTCAAACGCCCCACCTATGCGGGTCGTTTGAAACACAGAGGAGGGACGGTTGAAACAGCATGTTTTAAACAGAAACTACTGACATTACTCTCGTTTTTATGCAGCATATCGGACAACATACTAGTGTACTCGTCATTGCCAAAATGTCACATAATTTCTCACAATATAAATAGGTCAAATAAATATTTTTGTCCCGTGCGTAATTGTCAAGATCCGCATTTCGATTAAATTCACCTTGATTCATTAAAAATATGTGGTGTTTATTAAAAATACATGTTGTTCATTCAAATAGGTTGTTGTTTATTGCAAAACAGTTAGGCTATTAATTCTGTGATTTTTACAGATATTGATCGCACAATGTGACCACAATCACTACGCACGGTGGCGTGAGGGACATTTGAAACAGCTGTATCAATCGTCCCTGCAGCGACTACTGACACTTCAACCTGTTTTGCCTCTAAACTTCAAAACTATGACATTGCATAGTTTAGGACCTGTTTATGTACGAATCCATCTGTTGTTAGGTCATATTATTATTGCATGAAACACACAATACAACTTTTGATCACAAAAAAACTACCGCACGTAAGATTTTACTTTCCGTAGTCAAAAACCGGTTCGCGCTAATAACTTTTGAATGGCGTGACGTCATTTCACAAGCTTTCCCAGGATTGGTCGGTGTTGAGTGCTGAAGGTAGTGACGAAATCTGACGGCTCAAGCTTGTGTGGTTTTCAAGGAAATCGCTGTGTATCAATCGTCCAACCTGCGTCTCAGCCCGGGGAGGAGAACCGGGTCTGACTCGACACCGGAGAGAAGCAGGTCATGGAGCGTTGCACCGCGGACAAACATGAGAGGCTGAACTCTTTTGCCATGACAACAAACGTATAGAAACACGTTGAATGAAGCTAAGAGACAAAAACCTGCTGACCAGCACACACACACCTGCTTATTATGGGATGTTGGCTTTGAATGTTTCACTACAAACATCACAGAGCCTCAGGAACCAGTTATTGATTATAGATCAGTGATTAACACATTACATGTGTTTCTGTAGTTGACTGGACTAAGGCTACGTTTACACGTAAACGATCTGAAGAGAAAACGCAAAAGTGTCGTTGCGTTCTCACTTGGTTTAGACCAGTGGTTCTCAACCAGGGGTCCGCGGACCCGGGGACAGCTCTCCATTCCGACACCCCTCCACTTCGACACACCGCTGTTCCGAAATACCTCCACTTCGAAACACCGCTACTCCGACACCCTCCCCCCGCAACTGTCCAAGGTGCTGAACCGCGTGACGTTGTTTACATTCTGTGTTGTGGCTTGTCTGTGAGGGGTCATTCCTATGTTCCCACAGCCCTTTGGTCCCACCATTGGTTGGGTTTAGGCAATGAAGAAAAGAGTTGGTTAAGTTTAGTAAAAAGACCAGGTATAGGCTAGACAGGTCAGATAGATAGAGTCCAGATAGGTAGAGAGTCTAGTTGGAACATAGGGCCTAATTTTGAGAAAAATCTTAGAATTGTGGGACGATAGGGCTGTGGGAACATAGGGCTGTGGGAACATAAGGCTGTGGGAACATAGGCATGGACCCGTCTGTGAAACGTGCACTGCTCAGAGACTGGGCAGATCTGTCCCACTTGCTTTCTCCCCGACTCCGTTGTTGGAGATCTCCACACAGTAATAGAAATACACTTTTTTTCTCCCCCCCTGCTCCGCTCGAGCGCGGCTGAACCCGGCTTGAGCTCACAGGGTGCGAGGCTGCTGCAGCCGCCGCTCGTGCTGACAGCTGACTGAGGGAGATGCTTTGGTTGGGCTTAGGCAATGAAGAAAGGAGTTGGTCAAGTTTAGTAAAAAGACCAGGTAGAGGCTAGACAGGCTAGAAGCATAATGAACATTATATGTCATTAATATGAAGTATTTAGCTTGTTTTGCAGTTAATTATGCACATGATCCATTTGACCCCAAAAAGGAAAAAAGGATCAATGCGCACTGCGCACTGGGGGTTTCCCCCAATAGCCTTTTCGGAGTAGCGGGGTCTTTAGAAAAAATAGAAAACCCCGCTATTACGATGAATGGAAGTCTATTGTTGGAAAGGCGGGGCTTCAGAAAGGCGGGGTGTAACCCGCGGACCCCTAGTGGTCCGTGGTGTAATTGCAAGGGGTCCGTGAAAATATCCGCCGGACCTTCCAATCCGGCCCACGAGTTTTAATAGTTTGCGTACTGTTTTTCTCTGTCTGTGTGCGCCTGTAAGTCAATGCGCTGGGACACGAAAACACGCTCAAAGTGTTTGTGTGTGCCTGTGAGCCGCTGCACTGGGATAAGGAAACGCCCAGATACCGCCGGCTGGACTCGCAGGGTTTTCCCTGTCTGCAAAGGCCGTGGGTGACTTTGGCCGCCGCCTTGGTTCAACTGTGTGTGCCCTGTGCATCCTGCATGAGGGGCCATTGAGATGAAGCGTCTTTTGCGCGTGCTCAAACCCATTCAGTGTAGACGCGCGTCATGCGCGCTCCCAACTCAAAAGCCGCAGCGGTGCGCAGTTGTTTTTCCGTGCACGTCCACGGCGCCTCCATGACTCCTACTGTTTCCCACTGAGCTCTGCCTCGTTTGACAGGTGAAGGAAGCCCGTGTGTGGAAAGACGTCGCCTGTTACGTGAGCTGGAATTACTGAATTGTTTGTTGTTATTGCAACTTTCAAGTTGAAAAAAAGAGGAGAAACGTCGCCTCCGAGATGTACAATGTGTGTTAAGAGAAACACATGTCAAGACCAATGACTTGTATCATCACAACAGACCTGATGTTCAGCAAAATGATGATGATAAATGATGATAGGCTATGTGAAGATTTTTCATTTTATATCATACAAAACACCAATAATGTGTATAATTGAAAATGATGTGCACAAGTACTGTAAAATAAAAATATAAAATCTAAACAACCAAATTATTAGGGAAAAAGGTTAATTCAGTTTCAATCAGGACTATTTGAATGTCCCTCAAGGTGTCTGCAGCCACTGCATAAGTATGATTTTTTGTTCTGGAAGTTACAACTGAAAGCTTATACTTGCCTCAAAGAGTAAATAAATGCCATAATGCAATTTAAAATGCACCCCCCCCTTTTCTATCAAATTGCAAATTGGGGCGCGGGGGTCCTCTTTCTTTCTTTCTTTCTTTCTTTCTTTCTTTCTTTCTTTCTTTCTTTTTATTTATTCCAACCAAGGCAATTTCACAATTTGACAATATCATCACAACATTTTTTCCATTGGTTGGAAGGGAGCAGGGAGAAAACAAGCGTTGTTGTGTAAACAGGGCCTAAGAGCAGAGAAGAAGAACACAGCCGTCACCATGACAACCCTCAGTGTGGATCAGTATAACATCAGCCTCATGTCTGCAGCTCAGTGTCAACACAACTTTCACATCACATTCATCTGAGCACAAAAATAAAACAGAGTCTGACCTCAGAGTCTCCAGTCGACAGTCTGGACTCTCCAGAAAACCACTCAGATCCTTCAGGTCTGAATCCTGCAGGTTGTTTCTGCCTAGGTCCAGGTATCTCAGGTGGGAGGGGTTGGACTTCAGAGCTGAGCCCAGAGAAGAACAGCTGATCTCTGACAACCTGCAGCCCCACAATCTGAATAAAGAATAAAAGAAGAAGAGTTTGTTTTTTCCAGTGTCTCTGAACCTTTTTTCACATTAAAACTCCTAAGTCAGTGAACACAACATCACATCAGTCTGTGTGGACTCAACACAATCACAATCAACACACAGACACACACAGACACACACACACACACACACACACACACACACACACACACACACACACACACACACACACACACACACACACACACACACACACACACACACACACACACACACACACACACACACAGACACACACACACACACACACAATCAGATTATTGATGACTATGGAGTGAAATGAGCTGAAAGTGAAGAGTCATTGTCAGTGTGAGAGAAGAACAAGTGGAAACATGAGACAACAACTATTTCAAACGTCCTTCATTCATGACATCAAAGTCAATGATTCAAGTTCTGAGTGAAGATCAATCAGGTTCAGTTGTGGATCAAAGATCTAAGATCTACAACAGTAACAGTCAGTGAACTGACCCCAGAGTCTCCAGTCTACAGTCTGGACTCTCCAGAAAACCACGCAGATCCTTCAGGTCTGAATCCTGCAGGTCGTTGTAGCTGAGGTCCAGGTGTCTCAGGTGGGAGGGGTTGGACTTCAGAGCTGAGCCCAGAGAAGAACAGCTGATCTCTGACAACCTGCAGCCCTGCAATCTGAATAAAGAATAAAAGAAGAAGAGTTTGTTTTTTCCAGTGTCTCTGAACCTTTTTTCACATTAAAACTCCTAAGTCAGTGAACACAACATCACATCAGTCTGTGTGGACTCAACACAATCACAATCAACACACAGACACACACAGACACACACACACACACACACACACACACACACACACACACACACACACACACACACACACACACACACACAATTATTGATGACATAGAGTGAAGTGAAGAGTCATTGTCAGTGTGAGAGAAGAACAAGTGGAAACATGAGACAACAACTATTTCAAACGTCCTTCATTCATGACATCAAAGTCAATGATTCAAGTTCTGAGTGAAGATCAATCAGGTTCAGTTGTGGATCAAAGATCTAAGATCTACAACAGTAACAGTCAGTGAACTGCAGTGTTGGGAAAGTTCACTTTCTACATGAACTAGTTCAAAGTTCAGTTCACAAATTTTAAAATGAACTAGTTCAGTTCATAGTTCATAATTCAAAATTTTGAACTAAGTTCACGGTTCCAAAACTGAACTAGTTCATAGTTCTTTTTTCTTTTCTTTTTTTTCTCCAATATGTTTCTACAAGCTATTATTTTCCAAAATTATTGCCTCGGCCCATATCGAACCACAGTAGTTTAGTTTACTACTTTTAACCAGTAGTATTAGTTATAGTTACTACTTTACTTTACCCAAAAAGTAACTGAGTTAGATGTGTCCAATGTGTGTACGTTTGTAGCCTATTTGTGTTTATTAATCCAAACAGAGCGTGAGAGAGAAACACAGACACACAGACACAGACACACATAGACACACAGACACACACACACACACACACAATCCGACCGCGCGGAGAAGCGTCTGATGTGAACAGGAGGGCCGCGGCTCACGCGTCCGGTGTGGCCCCGGCGTAACCCCCGTTTATCTTTTACCAAAGACGGTTTATAAAATAAATAGAGTGTCTTTACTTTTACTAACAACTGGGTCAGTATTCCTCCAGACAGACAGGCTCCACGACGCGCTGTATCAATCCGTCTCTTCCATGCGCCGCTGATCCAAACAGCTGATAGGTGTTGCCAGATTGGGTGGTCTTTCCGCTACATATTAACGCCTGTTTACAGTGTGTTTTAGCTGGGTTTTCTATGGAAATCTGGCACACTCCTGAACGAAGTCGAGAGCGGCGTTCACAAACGCCAGAATGAACGCGTTCACAATAACGTTCATCAAGCAGAAATATCTACGTTCAGTTCACGTTCGCCCAACATATGAACGAGTTCATGAACGATCGTTCATTGAACGCGTTCAGGCACAACACTGGTGAACTGACCTCAGAGTCTCCAGTCTACAGTCTGGACTCTCCAGAAAACCACTCAGATCCTTCACTCCTGAATCCTGCAGGTTGTTGGAGCTCAGGTCCAGGTGTCTCAGGTGGGAGGGGTTGGACTTCAGAGCTGAGCCCAGAGAAGAACAGCTGATCTCTGACAAACTGCAGTGATCCAATCTGAATAAAGAATAAAAGAAGAAGAGTTTGTTTTTTCCAGTGTCTCTGAACCTTTTTTCACATTAAAACTCCTAAGTCAGTGAACACAACATCACATCAGTCTGTGTGGACTCAACACAATCACAATCAACACACACACAGACACACACACACACACACACACACACACACACACACACACACACACACACACACACACACACACACACACACACACACACACACACACACACACACACACACACACAGACACACACACACACACACACACACAATCAGATTATTGATGACTATGGAGTGAAATGAGCTGAAAGTGAAGAGTCATTGTCAGTGTGAGAGAAGAACAAGTGGAAACATGAGACAACAACTATTTCAAACGTCCTTCATTCATGACATCAAAGTCAATGATTCAAGTTCTGAGTGAAGATCAATCAGGTTCAGTTGTGGATCAAAGATCTCAGATCTACAACAGTAACAGTCAGTGAACTGACCTCAGAGTCTCCAGTCTACAGTCTGGACTCTCCAGAAAACCACTCAGATCCTTCACTCCTGAATCCTGCAGCTCGTTGTTGTCCAGGTCCAGGAGTCTCAGGTGGGAGGGGTTGGACTTCAGAGCTGAGACCAGAGAAGAACAGCTGATCTCTGACAACCTGCAGCCCTGCAATCTGAATAAAGAATAAAAGAAGAAGACCGAATTGTTTTTTGTTTTTTTTACATTGTCTCTGAACCTTTTTCAGTTCTTTTAACTCAGTGAACACAACATCACATCAGTCTGTGTGGACTGAACAATCAACATGTTTCTTGTTCTTTTGACACAAAATTCAAACATTTAAAAATGTTTCAGCTCAACAAAGACCAAACAACAGGTTTGAACGGCTCCATGTTGAGTTTCTTTCACTGTTTGTCAGAACAGAAAACCTCTGGTTGTAAACTGAAGCTGAAGTTAACAGCAGTTCACACTGGGACTGAAACACACTGATGAGTTGGTCTTCTCATTGTTGTTGACAAACAGCTGATTGAAGTTGTGTAACAGATCAATCAGCTGCTTCATCCAGGAAACATCCTCAGGTGGTGAGACTCTTTAGTCACATGACCAATAGGAAGATGGAGAGGAAGACGAGCAGCAGACGATGAAGAAGATGTGAGGTGTGATGTGGATCAGAACGTGTGGTCCAGAACAGAAGAGCTGCACATTAACACAGACTTTGTTTTTCCTTAATTGTATTTTCACACAAAGGTGAACAGCAGCTATGATGCAGATTATTCTGTTTCTTTGTAAATAAAGTTTTTACAGCAGACATTCAGTCACTTTCTGTCTTCTTGTTTCATAAAGTGTTTGTTCTGTAAAGCTGCTCTTAGATGGGTCGTTCACTTTTTGAACTGAACGTAGGGCTCATACCGAATACCGGTGATTTTTTTTTTGTGATAAGAATTTTTCATATACCCCAATACCAGTGAGTGTGTAGCGTACAAAACGTTGGGAACACAGAGCGGCGGAATGTCGCGCCGCGGGACATTGTTTGAGAGGGGGGCTATACCAAACAAGCTGCATGCCTGGGTTGAGTGGTGAATAATGTCACAGACACCGAGGAACTTATACCAGAAAGAGGAGCCGTGTCGGTTGTGTGGAAGTACTAAAAAATTGACCCTGATCAAACAACAATAATCTGTAAATGTTTTTTTTACTTAATTAATTATCCTGAAAAAAAAAAAAACGAGTCTCACCCACACCAGATGGTTTCACCCAACCTGGCATTTGTGCACGGCATCGCCTGTCAATCAAACAACAGAGTCGCGGTTGAAATGTAGCAGCAGCACTGCTGAAACAGGAGGGATAAGTGATAAAAAAGGCGAAACCAGCGCCGGTAAAATCCCGACAGTATTCAGAAGAATTTGTGATGAAGGGATTTACGTCCACGAGTTGCAACCCACTCGAGCCATCGTGTTTTTTTTCTTCTGTGGGGAGAAGTTAGCAAACAGAGGCATGAAGCTGCTCATCTCCAGCCGCATCTCAACCAGATCTCAACACAAAACATACACGTGATGTCGGTGAGCCTCCTGAGTGTTAGTTTGTTTATGAGGAAACTTTATGAATTCAGGTTGTTGTTACATGAGATTTTAAACGACAGCATCAAAGCGATGAACTTCATAAAGTCAAGGCCACTAATGCAGGTGTGTTTCACTGCCTCAGTTAACACAGACAGAGAGAAGTCCTCTGGCTCTCAACCTGTTGTTATGATCTGAAGCCACGTCTCTGATTGAGCACAGCCCCCCCATGCCACCGTGTTCCAGGACACAGACTGACTTGCAAAGCAGTAGCCCTACTGTCTGGGCTTTTTTTTGTGTGTGAAGAAATGTTTATGTGTAAATAATTGATGTCATGAATTCATTTTGAGAACAGATATTTATTTATAAGTTAGCATTTTAGATTGATGATTATTCTCATGTGCAAACATTGTTTTAGTCTGTATTATATTAATAAAGGGTTCTGTATTTTGATCATATTACAGTTATGAGTGCCACTGCCTTTCATGCATGAAAAAAAAATACAGTGAAACCAATATAATTATGACGAATACCGTGATATAGATTTTTGGTCATACCGCCCAACTCTAACTGAACGTTTCAAAAAAGAAACAAAATTCATTCATTTAATTTTCAGCCGTTTGGTGTTCAAAGTGTTAAACCAGTTGATAGTGATGGTAAGAAGCTGTTCTGGTGGATCTTCATCATGTGGCCTTCTACACATCATCCACATGTCAGCACAGATTCATCAGCTGCTGCTGACCTCAGCTCAGTCTGTCAATATACAATCAATATCTGATCACTACCTGTTGGCCTCAGTCTGATCCTGACAGCTGGTTCTGGTTCTGGTTCTGGTTCTGTGGACCATGAATCCCTCATCAGATCCTTCATCCTCGCTCTCTGTTCAGTCTCTGTGACTCTCTGACTCACAACGTAAACAAACGAAGCGACAGTGGACTGCGGCGTCTCCAGGAGGAAGAACTGGTCCCTGTTCTGGTTCTGGTTCTGGTTCTGTTGGGACCTGGAGGAGGACGAGTGCTGGGCCTCAGTCCACCACCGGAGCTACTGAGACCTGCAGAAACAACCAGGTGACCTTCAGCTAACGTCCAGAGCCTCCTGCACAAACACCTGACAGGTGTTCAGCTGACCTCACTGATGATGGAGAAGAACGAGTGTGATCTTCACTGAGACGCTGCAGCACAAACACATTGAAAGGACCCGGATCCACAGCCGATCCACATCAGACCAGCTGCTGCTGAAGGCCGAGCTTCAGGCTCCTGTCAGGTAGACGGAGAGCTGCTGTGTCCCAGCTGCTTCCTGCTGTCCACACTGACTGTGAAGTGGTCTCTTCCTCACAGCTCCACTGGCAGAGAGCAGCTGAGGAGCTGAAGCTGGATGAAGCTTCAGCTCCAGAGGCTGTGGACACGGTCACAGTGGCTCAGCAGACACTGTCCACTGTCTGAAGCTGACCTCTGACCCCTCACTGACACTGGAGTCATGTGACCAGAGGCTGCTTCACACACACTGTGGACAGGAAGTAAACTCCTTTAATGTCATGTGACCATGATCTGAAGCTTCCTTCCTGTGGAGCCCAGTGTTGATGTTCATGAGCCTCAGTGTCTCCACAGTGGGATCATCAAACCAACACTGTTCTCTGAGCTACAGGACTTTAACCTGACCTCTCACACTGGGAAGCTGCTTTGACCTTTGACCTTTGACCCTGAACCAAGCAAAGAGGGAAAACTCAGATCTACATCACATCTGCTCAGCTGCTACAGTGGCTGATCCAGCTGTTCTGTTAGCAGCTTCATCTGAGAGCAGCTCATCCATAGATACTATATAATAAGACTAGATGACTCACCCACCGCTGCTGCTCAATGACAAAGCGTAGCCAGTACGGCGGCCATCTTGGGACGGGCAACTCTCTCCCTCAGAGTATTAAGCCTATGGTGCATGTTCTGCTATAATGACCATAACTTGCTCAGTTTTTGGCCGATTTCAAAACGGTTTGATTTTTATGAACGTCTATGCAGTTATGATGCAGCATATTTAGAATCACGGATAATTTTAATAATATTTTTTTTTTTTTGTAAAAGTAACATTATAGTGACATTATGCAAATGGTTTAAGTAATAGCTACATACTGATTTTATTTTTCACAGAGTTATGAATCGTTTTTTTTAGTGAAGATGACTGGATCACCTATCTACTGCACTGTAACTGCAGCCAGAGTCAGAGACAGTTGCCCGTTCAAATATGGCCGACTGAGCTACGCCTGCGTGTCGTCCGATCTACCCCCTTGAGCTCATCATCACCATCATCACACTGACCTCTGAGTGACCTCTGACCCTTCACCTTCTACCAGCTGCAGTAACATGGAGTCACAATCAGTCGCTGCATCAAACTGAACTTCACACATTTGAACTGAACACAGACAAAAGTCCAACAGGTCCAGTCAGTGTACTCCAGTTACGGCTGGTATCAATGGGCTAGTGGGGCTAAGCCCTCCCTGCATTACACAACAAAAGATGAGGAAAAAAAATATTATATATAGCCTATATTATATTCTCTAAATAACATACAAAAGATTGTTTTAAGTCTTAGTAAAATCGGAACTGGCAACAATATTAAATAGTTTCAAGAAAAACACAGGATATCTCTAAATGGGCTAATTTTAATCAGCCCCAGCTCACCGAGTCTGCTCTCATTCATTTTCCGACTGTGGATGATTGACAGGTGCCATGTCCCGCCCTCGCCATTGACCGACTGTTGGGGCTAACTTCATTCAGCCCACAGGCCGAGCGGTTCTGACCAATCAGCAGCGGGCTGACGCAGGGTCAGTGATTGACAGGCGTCATGTCCCGCCCCCTTGATTCACTTGTCATTGGGGCTAATTTCATTTAGCCCAACACCGCTGTTTCCAGACCAATGACAGGAACCGGAGGAAAAGTTGTGTTGTTGTGGGAGGGAGAAGACAGAAACAGCGGTGCTAGGCGAGAGAGAGAGAGAGAGAGAGAGAGAGAGAGAGAGAGAGAGAGAGAGACTGTGTGTGTATGTATGAGATAACCAGGTGAAGTTTTTTTTTTTTTTTTTGGACTAGACCCTTCTACTAAATGCAGTGTGTAGGCCTAATAGTTGCTATACTTTTGTGAGATGGGATAACCCAACTTTTAGCTGTGTTAACCATTTAATGGGTATAATTTATGTATTAGCCCACCCAACTAATTTGACCACCAGCCGCCACTGGTGAACTCACCTCAGAGTCTCCAGTCTACAGTTTGGACTCTCCAGTCCAGCACACAGAACCTCCACTGATGAATCACTCAGGATGTTGTCACTCAGGTCCAGGTGTCTCAGGTGGGAGGGTTTGGACTTCAGAGCTGAGGCCACGACTTCACAGTGACTCTCTGAGAGTTCACAATAAACAAGTCTGTGAAGAGAGAAAATATGAAACATGTTAGAATGAAATCAGATGAAAGCTGCAGTAAAAACACAGTTGATTTGATGCATCTGATGACAGGACGTGATGATGTGATGAACATCTGAGCTTCAGCTCATCTTCTCTGACTGAGTTTGACAGGAACCTCTGAGACCTGCACAGGTTTAATCTGGATCTGTGTTTTAGATGAAGATTCATCAGGTTTGAACAAAACCAAGGAGTGAAAAAAAAACTAAATGAGTGTTTTTGTTGATTAAACCGCAACAATCACAACGAACTGAAGATCCACATGTTGGAGCTCACAGCTTTTCACCTTAAAAAATAAAACACAACTCACTTGGAAATGTTTCAAAGTCAAACTGAGAATAATGAAAATCAGTGAAAACTGTGTTTATCTGAACTCGATTAAACTACTTGTGGCGGGATGGGGTGGTTGCCGAACAACGCCAGAATGTGGCAAGGTGAAGAGGGCCCGGGCGGGGATTGAACCCACACCTCCCGGGTAAGAGTCATGTGTGCTTGCCAGTCACCCAAAGGGACATCCCCTTGGCCAAGTAGCCAGGGCACATGATCAATTGGAGGCATAGTGACAGGAACCTCAACTGTCACATACTGATCAATAATTATATTGATTATGTCTGGACTCACTCAGCCTTCCTGCAGTTCCTCACAGCTGGGATCAGTCTCCGTCGTCCCTGATCTGATGTGTTGTACTTCTTCAGGTCCAACTCGTCCAGAACCTGGTCTGACATCTGCAGCGTGTAGGCCAGAGCTGAACACTGGATCTCAGAGAGTTCCTCTGATCTGTTCTCTGACTCCAGGAACTGTTGGATCTCCTGATGAACTGACTGGTCCTTCATCTCTGTCAGACAGTGGAAGATGTTGATGCTTCTGTCAGGAGAGATGTAAACACTGTTTATCTCCTTCAGGTTGTTGATGGTTCTCTGGATGGTTCCTGGACTGTTGTCTGTCTGACCCAGCAGACCTCCTAACAGCCTCTGGTTGGACTCCAGAGAGAGGCCATGAAGGAAGCGAACAAACAGGTCCAGGTGACCATTTCTGCTCCAGAGGGATTTCTGCATGGCTCTCTTCAAGAAGTCATCCAGGGTTAGAGGACTGTCATTGATTGCTGGATGACTGTTACTGTTTGATGGAGGACTGTCATTGATTGCTGGATGACTGCGTGTCTTAAATCTAAAAAACTTGGAAAACTTCTTTAAGAAAGATTTTGGCTTTGGCTTTGATTCTCCCTGTTTGTGATCTTCTTCCAGGAAGTTCACTTGGCGTAAAACGTTAACGTATTGCTCTTCTAGGAAGTTCTCCAGGACTGGTGTGTTTCTGTTGGTGAAACAGTGGAACATGTAGACTGCAGCCAGAAACTCCTGGACACTCAGATGAACAAAGCAGTAGACTGTTTTCTGGAAGATCACACTCTCTCTTTTGAAGATCTCAGTACAGAGTCCTGAGTTCACCAAGGCCTCTGTGACATCCAGACCACACTGCTCCAGGTCTTCTTGGTAGAACATGATGTTTCCTTCCTCCAGCTGTTCAAACGCCAGCCTCCCCAGCTTCAGAAGAACTTCCCTGTCGGCCTCCGTCAGCTCCTGTGGACTCGTCTCATGTCCTTCACCGTACTTGTTCTTCTTCCTCTTTGTCTGGACCATCAGGAAGTGTGAGAACAGGTCCGTCGTGGTCTTGGGCAGCTCTTCTCTCTGGTCTGTGGTCAACATGTGCTCCAGAACTGTAGCACTGATCCAGCAGAAGACTGGGACTTGACACATGATGTGGAGGGTCCTGGACGTCTTGATGTGTGAGATGATTCTTCTGGACAGATCTTCATCACTGGACCTCCTCCTGAAGTACTCCTCTATCTGGTCGTCAGTGAAGCCTCGGACCTCTGTTACCCGGTCGACACATGAAGGAGGGATCTGATTGGCTGCTGCAGGTCTGGAGGTGATCCAGACCAGAGCCGAGGGAAGCAGATTCCCCCGGATGAGGTTTGTCAGCAGCACGTTGACTGATGACGTCTGTGTGACATCAGACACAACCTCCCTGTTGTTGAAGTCCAGTGACAGTCGGCTTTCATCCAGGCCGTCAAAGATGAAGAGAAGTTTACAGACAGCCAGCTGCTCTGCTGTGACCTTCTGTAATGTTGGATGGAAAACATGGAGCAGCCTGAGAAGACTCAACCGCTGATCTCTGATCAGGTTCAGCTCCCTGAACGAAAGCAGAACCAGCAGACTGACATCTTGGTTCTCCAAGCCCTCGGCCCAGTCCAGAGTGAACTTCTGCACCGAGACGGTTTTTCCAACGCCAGCGACGCCGTTGGTCAGAACCACTCTGATGGGTCTCTGTTGGACAGGTGAGACCGTAGAGACGTCCTCTCTCTGTTGGACAGGTGAGACCGTAGAGACGTCCTCTATCTGTTGGACAGGTGAGACTGTAGAGACGTCCTCTCTCTGTTGGACAGGTGAGACCGTAGAGACGTCCTCTCTCTGTTGGACAGGTGAGACCGTAGAGACGTCCTCTATCTGTTGGACAGGTGAGACCGTAGAGACGTCCTCTCTCTGTTGGACAGGTGAGACTGTAGAGACGTCCTCTATCTGTTGGACAGGTGAGACCGTAGAGACGTCCTCTCTCTGTTGGACAGGTGAGACTGTAGAGACGTCCTCACTCTGTTGGACAGGTAAGTCTTTAAAGATGTCCTCTCTCTGTTGGACAGGTGAGACCGTAGAGACGTCCTCTATCTGTTGGACAGGTGAGACCGTAGAGACGTCCTCTCTCTGTTGGACAGGTAAGTCTTTAAAGATGTCGTTGCACTTGATTGTAGTCTCATGGAGGGTCTTCTTCTTGGACGTTGTCTCCAGCTGTCTCACCTCATGTTGGGTATTAACCTCTTCACTCTGTCCCTCTGTGATGTAGAGCTCAGTGTAGATCCTGTTGAGGAGGGTTCCACTTCCTGTTCCACTTCCTGTTCCTTCAGTCACTCGTTCACATCTGCTCCTCAGACTGATCTTATGTTGATCTAAAACCTCCTGCAGACCACCATCTGCTGAGAGAGAAGAGACAGAGTCAGACTGAAGACAGAGAGTCTGACAATCTGATCAGATTATTTAAGAGAGAAAATTAGAAACAGTGAAAGTCATCACTCATAGTTGATCTTTTTTTTTTGTAAGTTGTGGGAGCAGAACTGAGAACATCAGAGACACTCTGGTTTTTAAAAATGCAGCCTCTTGGACGAGATCTGAAACGTCTTTAACAATCTACAACCAAGTCCAGTTGACCTAGATCCAACTTCGTCATAACGCTGGGTCCTTGTTATTTTCATCTGAACTGAACGTTCGGCTCATAAAAACAGCACAGGAACAGGTTATTCAGCAGAACTTGTGTACTTTTTTAATGTCCACTCCAAAACAAGACAAACAGTGCTGTGGTGACACTGCCATCACACTGCACCTTATCGCTCCACCCAGTCTAAACCAATGAAAACACTAAGGACAAACTACAGAGTAGAAAGTAGTACAGAATATTTTTAATCACATCATGGATTTTTCTAATCATAGAACACATCTAATCAATAACAAAACCCCTTTATGTTTTCTTCAAACTAACTCTTCACAAAAATGAATTCCATCTTAGATTAGTTTGAAAATCTTGTAAGTTATTGTTCCTCATTGCCAATAGTGACATCATTTTAAATGTCCATCCTCCTAAAACAGGCCAAGTGTCAGGTAAAAGTCATAAAACTAAAAGAAGAACATCTGAACATGACACATCAGGTATGAAGCAAAATTAGTTTATTGTTTACATGAGTGTGGAAAAGTCTGGACCATATCATGGTTCATAGCCGAGTGTTGTCTGACTAGAGGCCATTACATTACAGTTCTCTATCATTACTGCTGTGATTGTTCATCAATATATTTTATAATTTAACAAACACCTGTTGGTTTCTACATTCTACATTACACCTACATTTTCAGGTTTAGATCAGTTTGTGTTATTGGACAAGTAAGACACAACAACTACAGAGACTTACCTGTCCAGTCCATCACAGAGCTGCTCTGATTGGCTGTCTGCAGTCCACCTCTGGTTCTGGGTCTTTGTCCACACTGGGGACAGGAGGGGGGTCCTGAAGAACCAGACTGGTCCCAGTCTGAGGTGAAGCACTGTCTGCAGAACCAGTGTCCACAGCTGGTGGAGACTGGATCCTTCAGGACGTCCTGACAGAGACCACAGCAGGACAGCTGCTGGTCCACAGAGACACCACTCCTCTTCCTCTCTCTGTGAAGACATGGACACATTTCTGTTTAAACTAGAGCCACCTCCTCCAGCTCGTTTCCTCCTCCTCTCAGACTAGTTCCAGATGATCTGACCCCTGTTTGTCCAGAGTCTCAGAGAATATTCATAGTTTCTCTGACATCTTCTCATGTTTACTTTGTTTTGACTTTCATCTTTAGTGACAAAAATCTAATCACTTAGTTCTTGAGCCAAGATGAACAGTTGTGCCAAATTTGAAGACGTTCCCCTTGTTTCAGAGATTTTTCAGATTAAATTAGGATGAATTGATGAAATATTGGTAAATAAAGACTCAAGACTTTACACAACAATTAAAGGTGTTCAGAAAAGAAAATTGAATTTGAGCCCACTGTGGGCCTTAAACCAACACTAAGGAACTTTTCAACCTTCATATAACATTTTCATAACTTTTGTGATGGTACATCGACTTACAACAGGTTGAATGACACCTCTGTCATGGCCTGAGGGGGTCTGTATCATTATGGTCTGTATCGCCTTCACTGGCACTAAGAAGCTTTGAGGAGCATGGTGGGAAACCGGCTCTCACTTAAGTTTCACTTGCGCAAGTCACGACGAGGAGGGAGCAGCAATGCAGCACCCTTCCCTCTGTTTACTGTGAAATGATCTGCTGGTAACAGAAACTTAGTTTGGACGTCTTCTGTTAATTTCCATGCACCGGGAGATCAGGATGTTTACGGCGCTACGCGCTAGTGCTCATGGGAAATGGAGTCTTCCTTCAGGCAAAACACTACCGCTTTGGGCCACTGGCGCCGCCAAACTCAACCAAAACTGAAAGTTCTTTAGTACTGCTTTAACATTAGTGTAGTAACTCATCTATCAGACGATGGAGCCCAAACTTTGTGCAAAATTCTATTTTCGAGTAGTACCCGGACTGGGATGGAGATTAAGTTCTGTATTTTCCTCTTTATTTTATTTTATATTGGTGTATTGAAAACATTGATAGAGTCTTCAAATCAAGCACTGAAGAGAGTTAAAGTTTGATGCAGTAGAGTTTTAGGCCGCGTTCAGACTGCAGGCAAAACTGATTCAAATCTGATTCCTTCTCATATCCGATTTTTAGGGCTGACTGTCCACACTGTTTTTAGCAAGTGTCCAAATCGCATTTGGCTCTGTTCAGACTGGGCCACATTATTGACCCATCTGACAGGTTGCTGTAGCAACGACGTCGGAGCGGAGGCTACGCCGTATGTGACAGGCGATGCCTCGCGGACGCGACGGCTACTTTCGCTGCAGCACAGTGATCTGTCTGGCGCTGCAGCCGCACTACCCCACTAATTTCAACCTCAGTCCGCCTGGTGTGTCTGTGTGTACATGTACGTGTACCAGAGACTGGTGTGTATGTGTGTGTGTGTGTGTGTGTGTGTGTGTGTGTGTGTGTGTGTGCGTGTGTGTGTGTGTGTGTGTGTAGCCACAGAGACGGGAAACTCCAGCACCCCAGAGCTGGGAGCGCGACGTCGCCGTCACTCCTGTCGCCAGCAACACGGTAGTTTGCATAAAAGAAAAGTAACAAGGAGGAAATGGATATTTAACTGGAGCTCACGGGACCATACGGGACCTGTAACACCGTGACAGCGCCGCGGAGAGTGACGTCACGGACAGTCCAAACCGATCTGAGTGTTTGGAGCTGTTCAGACTGAGACGCATCTGTCCAAATGTGATCTGAAACTACCTCCCGGAGGTGGTTTCGATCCATTTCGCAAAAATCGGATTTCATGTGATTTGGGACTGTTCAGACTTCAAAAGAGTCATCCGGTTCCAATCTGGATGGGATAAAAATCGGATTTTTGCTGGCAGTCTGAACGCGGCCTTATTCACATTGCCGTCAATAAGACCCGAGTCGTACACAAGGGGAACAAGGCCCTCTCTGATAACACAGCACGACTGACTTCACCCTCCTTTACAACACCATTTATACTTTTCACATCAAACACTGGACTTGGACATCTTTTTCCCATCCACCATTTTCACCGTTAATCCTTTCCACCATTTCTCCAACTGGCAAACTGTGCGGGTCCTTCTTATCTCCGCTCTTCCGCACAGATATCCTCTACCTGTTGCTGATATGATATGCAGGCCCCTGTTTTTCTACTCATAATTCATGGCATAAGTGCCCCTTTTGTGACCGGCCACTCATATGGAGGGGGGCGCCTACTACCGGCAAGGCTGCAGGCTGAAGTCTTTCCTGTGTCCCCCTCCTCCTCTGCACAATCACTCATCTTCTGTATTTCAGTCAGTTTGAGAGTGAAACCATTAACACTGACGGTTAGTGCAAAAACACAGGAAGTACCCTCAAGTCTGACAGAACAGGAAGTAACAAACACACACACGGTTAAACTCAACACTGCACCTCACACAGCCAACAGATCCTCATCTTCTCCACAGTCCACACAGAAAAAACAGAATAACAACAGAACTCACCTGAGTAAAAACTTCAGCTTCAGTTCTCCGTCTGTGAGTTTAATGATTAACTGAGCAGAGCTCCTCCTCTCTTCTGCTTCTACTGGGCGTAGCCCACAGACTGCATAGCACATAGATTCATGCTTTATATTCACCACTTTCTTTTCCCATGATCCATTGCGTCACACCACAACGGAAGTCAGTTTTCAACTTTCGTTTCACTCTAGCATTCTAGCAAGCAGTTAGTTGGTAACGTTAGCCAGCAGTTTATTGTTAAAAGGCCAATGTTTTGGTTGTTTAACCTTCGTCAGGGCGTCAAACAGTGAGACTGAGAGCCAGCCTCTTTTGTAGGCTGGTGGGTCTGCATGATCCAATCGGAATACACCACATGACATAGAGGGGGCCGCAGCTCATCCCACACACCAAGTTGGTGGGGGGGACAGCTCTCCATTCCAACAGACCTCCACTTCGACACCCCACTGTTCCGAAATACCCCCACTTCGAAACACCACTGTTCAGACACCCTCCCCCCCGCAGCTGTCCACGGTGCTGAACCGCGTGACGTTGTTTACACTCTGTGTTGCAGCTTGTCTGTGAAACGTGCTGGGCAGATCTGTCCCACCTGCTTTCTCCCCGACTCTGTTGTTGGAGATCTCCCACACAGTAATAGAAATACACTTTTTTTCCCCCCCCCTTTTCGGAATAGCGGGGTCTTTAGAAAAAATAGAAAACCCCGCTATTACGATGAATGGAAGTCTATTGTCGGAAAGGCGGGGCTTCGGAAAGGCGGGGTGTAACCGTTGGTGGGCCATATATACAAAGCACGTACAGAATAATATGCAACATGAAACAAAAAAACAGAATATGATACATTCAAGACAGTCAACAATTTTTAGGATAAATAGAATAATGTCACATCTCAAGGTATAATCAATAGAAAAAAAGGTGATGATTATACCTCTAAAGTGTGGGCACTTTGGATAATTAAATCAACAAGAACACACATTAAATGCTCCCACGACATTATGTGTATAAAACATCATGTGAGAAAAATAACTCATGTGAAAAATATATACTATAGTATAATTAGTGAGCATCTCCTGATGGCGTGTCCTAATCGACCCGTTCCGTAGAAATGGAAAAAAGTGTGTGTTTCTTGTTGATTTAATTATTATTCCATCATGAAACCTACAATTACTACACTGTAAATATTTAACTATTTGATACCAGACAGTCAGAGAATTTGATATAGGTAATGAACCCAATATGTAACTGTGTCGTCCAAATCTTTGCGCCACAACATAGCAGATCTTGTCTAAAAGGAGGATGACATGAAGCATACTCATACTCAGGAGGCGCTTCCCTTTGTCCAATGTGTGTCGTTACTCTTTTATTTCAGCACTCTACTGGTGAATATTAGTTCCACTATGTAAACACTATATCCTACAGTTCCTTTTTAAAGGGGAACTATGCAAGTCTGCTCACTTTTTTGCTGTTTTGGTTACACTCCTCTCCTCCATGTGCAATTTACAGTGCATCTAAAATCAGTTCTTTTTCCCCCCCTCTCTTCTCTCTGCTGTGGAGCGTCGTTACGGTGAGCGTGTTACGTCATTTCCTGCCTGTACCTGCTGCACTGTTGCTGTGTTGTGTTAGACTTTCTCAATCTTCCGTCTAGTGTTCTGCTAATTTAATCACTTTTAGCACCAGTGTACACCACGTTTTGCTACAATACACAACTTTCTGTCACTCAAGTCTTTAACAGGATTTGTTTTGTATTTCCCCATTCAACTTGTTGTATTTGCCACAGGTCCGCTAGTCTAGCTTAGCATACTAGCTTAGCATACTAGCTATGGCTTCTTCCTCCCCCTCTCCCTCCCTCTCCTGCTCTGTGTGTCAGATGTTTAGCCACTCCTCTGCCTCCTTTAGTGATAACGGTATGTGTAATAAGTGTAGCTTGTTTGTAGTTCTGGAGACGAGGCTCAGCGAGTTAGAGTCCCGGCTCCGCACCATGGAGGCTAGTCCAGCTATAGTAGCTTCACAGTCCAGCTTAGCCGGTGCGGAGCCACCTAGCCTAGCCGCCGCTAGCAGTTCCCCCCCAGCCCCCGAGCAGCCGGGAACTAGCCAGTCCGGCTGGGTGACAACAAACCGAGGGAAACATAGACACAAAAAGCCCGTGTTGGCCCACCAACCCCTTCACGTCTCCAACAGCTTTTCCCCACTCAGCGACACACCCGCTGAGAACGTAACTCAACATGTCGGCTCTGTTGCTCACAGCCCCGCTGTGAAGTCGGCATTAGTCATTGGCAGCTCCATTTTACGGAACGTGAAGGTAGAGAATTCAGCGAGCATAAAGTGCATCCCAGGGGCCAGAGTGGGCGACGTTGAGGCTAATCTGAAGCTGCTGGCATGTAAACGTAAGGTTAAATACAGTAAGATTGTAATCCATGTCGGCGCTAATGACACCCGGCTTCGCCAGTCGGAGTTAACTAAGGTTAATATGGCTTCGGTGTGCAACTTTGCAAAGACAATGTCGGACTCCGTAATTTTCTCTGGCCCACTGCCCAATTTAGTGAGTGACGATATGTTTAGCCGCATGCGTTCATTCCATCGCTGGATGTCTAGGTGGTGCTTAGATAACGACGTGGCTTACATAGATAACTGGACCTCCTTCTGGGGAAAGACTGGTCTGATTCGGAGAGATGGCGTCCATCCTACTCTGGATGGCGCATCCCTCCTATCTAGGAATATAGGGAACTTTATTAGCCATGCTAATCCCTGACAAGCACCCAGAGTTCAGACCAGCAGGCAGAGCCGCAGTTTAACACGCCCCTCTGCTGGGTCCTTCGTGTTGTCACCCACCCAGCCTATAGAAACTGTGTCTGCCTCGAGGCTGTCTAAGCCTAAACCCCAATCTAGAGGAGTTGTTTATAGCAACTTAGTTAAAATCAAAACCACTGCTCCAGCAAGCCAACCCAATAGAACTATTAAATGTGGTTTGCTCAATATTCGTTCTCTCCCATCCAAGTCTCTCCTAGTGAATGACTTAATTACAAGTCACCATATTGACATATTAACACTAACTGAGACCTGGTTGCAGCAAGATGAATATGTTAGTTTGAATGAATCTACCCCTCCTAGTTACATTAACTGTCATGTGCCTCGTAACACAGGCCGAGGAGGAGGAGTGGCTGCTATTTATCAGTCAAATCTGATTATCAACCCTAGACATAATAGTTCATATAATACATTTGAAAGCCTTACTGTCAGCCTCTCTCACCCAGACTGGAAAGCAGAAAAACCACTCTTACTTGCTGTAGTGTATCGTCCTCCTGCACCTTATTCTGAGTTTCTAGAAGAATTCCCTGACTTTCTGTCAAATTTAGCAATGAGCTCAGACAAAGTCATTATAGTAGGTGACTTTAACATTCATGTGGACGTCGATGATGATTGTCTGGCTACTGCATTCAAGTCACTTTTGGATTCAGTCGGCTTCTCTCAGAGGGTAAACAAACCCACTCACACTTTTAATCATATCCTTGACTTAGTACTTACTTATGGAATAGAAGCTGACCATGTCACAGTTCTTCCTGTCTCGCACTCTCTCTGTGTTTCCGCAGATCCACCGGAGCTCCATCTCTCTGCACCAGCCGCCGCCTGCATCGCCCCCCTCCCACCTCTCCCCCTGCTGTTAGACCGGCCTCCCCTCCCTTCCCATGGACCAGTCTACCACCCAGTCCTCCCATCGAGCTGACCGGCTCTCCCTGCCCCCCCCCCCTCCCCTCACCAGAGACTGCCTTCATCAACTCCTGCTAACATTTCCATTCCATTCGCACATTCTGTGACAAACTGTAAACTGTTTTCTTGTCTGTAACAACATCTATTGCACGTCTGTCCGTCCTGGGTGAGGGATCCCTCCTCTGTTGCTCACCCTGAGGTTTCTCCGATTTTTCCCTGTTAAAAGGGTTTTCCATGGAGTTTTTCCTCAGTCGATGTGAGGGTCTAAGGACAGAGGATGTTGTTACGATGCCATGTAAAGCCCTTTGAGACAAACTGGTTGTAAAAACGGGCTATACAAATAAAATTGCCTTGCCTTGCCTTTCCAACAACGAGGCCGGTGAGAAATCAATCCATGGAGCGGTGGATGAGGTTATTTATCATCTACCATGTTACCATGTGTATATCTGTGTAGTCTTATCTGTCATCAACAAGAGATTACGGGTTACGGGTTAGCGCGTTACGTTTGTGTGGCGGTGTCGCCATGGAGACGAGAGCTGGGACACCGGGTCGGAGGCTCTGATCTTACAAGTTTGTTTTTCAGCCAAGAGACGCTCCATTCTCCCTGGAACTAGTCACTAGTCATTGATTTATCCAGAACTAGGACTCTGGAGCTGGAGACAAGGGACACACGGTTCCTCTTTTAGCAGTTTTTTTTTTTTGTGCAGATAAGAACAACATGAACCTGCTTCTGATGAACTGGCTCAGTGTGGCTGCTGGTCTGAGGACAGTAGTTAACTGTCACATATAGTGGGGTTAATGTAGACGTACGGAGGCTAATCATCCTCCAGTAAACACACACACACACTGTAAAGGTAATCTTCCTTTACTGGCAGGTGAATGTGATATCACAGTTTGGAAAAAGAGAAATAAAACAGATTCAATGACACTTT
Organism: Trachurus trachurus; assembly: GCF_905171665.1. Taxonomy (NCBI): domain Eukaryota; kingdom Metazoa; phylum Chordata; class Actinopteri; order Carangiformes; family Carangidae; genus Trachurus; species Trachurus trachurus. The sequence goes on along the minus strand of NC_139895.1, from coordinate 1,860,968 downwards.
GACTGTGAGCTAATAATAGTAATGACATCAATCTGTGCAGTGGGGCTGCAACTAATTTTCATCGTCGATTATTCTGTCGATTATTTAATGTTAAATGTTAAAAAATGTTGAAAAACATCAATCAGTGTTTCTCAAACCACCAGACGACGTCCTCAAATGTCTTGTTTTGTCCACAAACCAAAGAGAGACTCAGTTTATTGTCATAAAGGAACAAAGAAACCAGAAATATTCACATTGAAGAAGCTGGAATCAGAGAATTTTGACTTTTTTTTCTTAAAATCTACTCAAACCGATTATTAGATTATCAAAATAGTTGAAGATCAATTTAATAATTGATTAATTGTTGCAGCTCTACTGTGCAGTTCACATGTTTCCTGTTTACAGATGACACTTTTATCTTTATCCACACAGCTCTCTGTGGTTCAGTCCAGCTCTTCTGCTGCAGTCATGGTGACGATGGTGACGATGGTGATGATGGTGACCATGGCGACTACGGGCAGCTGACTGTCTGCAGCTCCTCAGCGTACGTCAGCAGGACCATAACGTACTCTGAGCAGCTAGGAGGGGTACAGAGCGGCGGCCAGGCCTCCACCAGGGCCTCGGAGTCCAGAGCCAGACGATACCTGCACCGCACAAACACAACGCAGCAGGTGACAGTGTTGGTCAAGCTACTTGGAAAATGTAGTGAGCTAAGCTACAAGTTACTCTACATGAAATGAAGCTTCACTACACTGAAGCTACCCACCAGAGAAATGTAGCAAGCTACGCTACAATAAAATGACAAAAGTAGCTTAGCTACTAGATCAAACCAACTTCATTCCAAGTCATTGCTTTCTAGAGATCAATAAAACTTTAAGACAAACAGATTGGCAAAAAATGTTCATTTTAATAGTTTAGGCTATTTAAAAAAAAAACTGCAAAAATAATATTTGAGTTAACAGCTTCTCCTCTTGTCATTTGTCCTACCTCCTGCCTAAATGCCCTTCTACACACACACACGTTTGATGTTTTCTGACTGAATTGTGAGCTTAGCTGGCAATTGTTGTGTTAGCTTCGGGAAAATACCTTAATGTGAATGTGTGTCCTCAAACCCCTATTTGACGTGTTGGACGTTAAAGGGATAGTTCAACATTTTGGCAAATTGGCCCATTGCCATAATCGCTATAGTCATAGCAGTAGGTTCGTTACCTTTATTTGTCGGTGTAAGCTATTTTTAGAACGGAGGAGCGGAGAGGCAGGCTGCTCAGAGCTACGCTATGGAGGCTAAAGGAATTTCTTGGTTTCCCTCATCAAACTCATCAAATACAAAATCCCAAAACTCCAAAACGCTTTCGTGGACAAGTTGTGACCTGCACAATCACCACGCTATGAGATAATAATGGAACGTTACGAAACGGAGCCGTTTTCGAGGTAAATACAATGTAAATACAGAGGCTGCTTGCTGAAAAACTGTCCCTGAACGCAACGCGCATCAGTGGTTTTGCATGAATTTACCACTAAAACAGCTCCGTCTCGTAACGTTCCATTATTATCTCATAGCGTGGTGAATGTGCAGCTCACAACTTGTCCACGACAGCCTTTTGGAGTTGTTGGGTTGTGTATTTGATGAGTTTGATGAGGAAAACCAAGAAATTCCCTTAGCCTCCATAGCATAGCCCTGAGCAGCCTGGCGCTCCGCTCCTCCGTTCTAAAAATAGCTTACACCGACAATTAAAGGTAACGAACCTACTGCTATGACTATAGGGATTATGGCAATGGGCCAATTTGCCAAAATGTTGAACTATCCCTTTAAGCGCATCTTCATTTTTGGGTTGCAGAGGAAGCGTGCAAACGTGTAACGTGTAGGCAGGGTTCAAACTTACCTTTTTTGCTCACTGGCCAACTGGCCAACTGGCTAGTGAGCTTTAAAAATCTACTGGCCAGAAAGATTTTTTACAGGCCAAAAATTATGTATAGCTGTTTTGTATATTTTTCATTGTGTTGAACTGTTATAATACACTCATAAGCATTTTAACACATATCATAGCTATTAGCATATTTTTGTGTGGAATAAAGGAGTCAAGTTTGCCTTTTTTCCCTAAAAGGTTTATTTTAGGGATGCACATGGTTAACCCTTTAACCATTAACCTATAACAAGAACTTGACCGAATAATACTCTCAGTTATTTATTTATTTATTAGCTCCTTATGTCGTCAACTCATGGGGGCGTGTCGACATGTGCAGACTTCCACTGCCTTCAGTCATATTATTTAGTAGCTAAAAGTTTCACAGGAGGACTGACACTGTGCACCATGAAGGAAGATCAGACAATATGTAGCCTACACGGACATAGATGTGCATCACCTGTAATAACGGCGCTGCAATAAAAAAATAAAAAAATAAAAAAAAGACGTGGCAGCTCTCCTGCAGCTCCACAGAGGAGCTGTCAGAGGAGCTGCTGCTCCTCTCTCTTCAGTCTGGTGTTTGGCTGCACTTTAAATAAGAAAAGTTCCATAAACATGTGCGCTGCAATATCTGATCAATGCCACATCCATCGTGCTCTGTCTCAGCTGATCGCGCTCATATGGAACTTTTCTTATTGAAAGTGCAGCCAAACACCAGACTGAAGAGAGAGGAATACACACGTGCGACCACACTACTGAGAAATGTAGTTAAGTTACTAACGCCGCTACTTGTAACGTCGCTACTGCCCAACACTGGCAGGTGAGCAAAGGTCACACTGGAGTAGCTGCAGACGAGAGAGAGAGAGAGAGAGAGAGAGAGAGAGCGGTGGAGAGACACTGACCTGTAGTTGTTTTGGCCGAGCTTGACCACCGACCCGCTGGCTCCTATCACCAGGTACTGTCTGCCATGTTGGATGTCCACGGTGCTGCAGGTGGCCTTCTTCACCAGCTGCAGCTCCGTCCCCACACCCACCGCATCAAACTCTGCAGGACAGGGAGGGACAGCGTGGCGTCAGGAGTAGTTATGGCGACCGACAGGACGCGTAGACGTGACGCAGGCGACTCACCGTTATCTGCCGTCCTGATGATTTCAACTACGGAGGCTGTGTAGGTCATGAAGTCTCCTTCAGCTGCTGAGGACCTCACCTCCACCCTGTAGGCTGCAGGGAGGACACGGGGTTGGGCACGTTACTTTTAAAAAGGTATTAGTTATAGTTACTGGTTACTCGAGTAAGTAACTGAATTATTACATTATAAAACTAACTAACAACAGCTAACAGCTTTTTTCCGACCAGTTGATGAACTGAAACAAATGTGTATATAACGTACTACAATTTAACAGGTGTGTTATTATTTTGTGACGGGACTTCTTCAGTCAAGTAACGGCGCATTTTATTTAAATGTTAATTTTAATATGAAACAGTAACTTTTTTGATTACTGTTACTGAAAATAGAAGCGCCGTTAGTAACGCCGTTATTTTCTAACTGCGCGTTCACACCAAAAGCTTCCAAAGCGTCAAAACGCCTGAAGTCAATTCATCTTCAATGAGAGCCCGGCGACACTGAGCGACCAAAGCGTCAACTGAAGTCACCGCGCTTCCAAAGCGTCCAAAGCGTCCAAAGCGTCACCAGACGAGAAGTTTAGTCTTGGTTAACTTTAGGGTAATTAGCTATGACGCGGTTCGGCGGCAACCTGTCAGAATAGAGATGTCCTTTGGCTGCCTTTTTTTCCTTTTTTTTTGTCTTTCGTCTCCCCAATGACCAGCGCAATCGAACTGTGACATAAGTAACGGGACGAGCGACCGAAGCTGCTGAAAATATTTGCCATTTTGGAAGCTGTCTTGTCTGAAGCGCATCCTCAAGTGTTTTTAAGTCTTTGGAAGCTTTTGGTGTGAACGCACAGTAATGCCGTTAATTTCTAACACTGTTACTCCCGTCACTGGGGAGATGAGACGTTCAGGTGCTGGTCGTGTTCCTCACCTGTCTTCCTCCTTTTTTAATGAACTATTAGACGTATCATTTCAGAAAAATATAAAACATCAAATTAAATAAAGACCCAGTAAACTAAGAAGTGAAGAGTTTCTGACCGTAGACGATGTGAGGACGACACGTCTCCTTTATGCGTTTGTCCACCGTCAGGGTGAAGTCAGGGTTTCCTCTGAAGACGCTGCACGCCGCTACGACGAGGAGACACGTTAAATATGAAAGGTGAACACAACGGACAGACAGGTGTGTGTTCAGACAAGTGTGTGTTCTACAGACGTTACCTGTCATGCACTGACACTCCGGCGCTGCAGCGCCCAGACAGAGGCGCTGCAGCGTCCGCTCCTGGCTGGAGAACATCTTGGTGCACATGCTGTCTGGAGGAGAAACGTCCTTAAACTGTTACATCAGACTGACTCTGAGACTACATGTCCCATAATGCACTGCAGGTTGTAACTCTGACCTCTGGCGTGACGCTCGTAGACTTTGAAAACCGACTCGCCGGCTCTGATCACCGTGAACGTCGTCCTGGTCCGAAAACCAACGCACACGAAGATGTCAGAGGGAACCTGAGAGAACAGAACACAAGCTGCTCACAACAGAGTTATAGTAGTTCACTAAAACTCGCAGTGAAAAAATAATTTAGTAAATGACAATTTATCCAAAAACTAGAACTAAATAAAAACTCCAATTAACAATGTAAAACTAAGGTAAACTAAAGTTGAGTCAGATAATATCAGCTTTGGGCGTTTTCACACCTGAAAGTCCGAACCAAGTTCAGAACCAAGGTCCGTGTTTTGTTACATTGTAATACATTTAGTCCGGTTGGTTTTGGTTCAGTGGATTGATGGATTATCATAAACATGTTACGATGTGTGTATTTGTGTAGTCGTATCTGTCACAAACAAGCACTCTCATCTCTGCTCATCTGTGCTAAAGTGTCCTCTTGCAAGCCAAATATGTGCTAAAGTGCCCTTTGCCAAATGTGTGCCCAAGTGCCCTATTGCAAGCCAAATGTGTGCTAAAGTGCCCTCTTATGAGCCAAATGTGTGCTAAAGTGCCCTCTTATGAGCCAAATGTGTGCTAAAGTGCCCTCTTGGGAGCCACATGTGTGCTACAGTGCCCTCTTGGGAGCCAAATGTGTGCCACAGTGCCCTCTTGGGAGCCACATGTGTGCTACAGTGCCCTCTTGGGAGCCAAATGTGTGCTAAAGTGCCCTCTTAGGAGCCAAATGTGTGCTAAAGTGCCCTCTTGGGAGCCACATGTGTGCTACAGTGCCCTCTTGGGAGCCAAATGTGTGCCACAGTGCCCTCTTGGGAGCCACATGTGTGCCAAAGTGCTTTCTTGGGAGCCAAATATGTGCCAAAGTGTCCTCTCGGGAGCCAAATGTGTGCCAAAGTGCCTTCCTGGGAGCCACGTGTGCTAAAGTGCCCTCTTGGGAGCCACATGTGTGCCAAAGTGTCCTCTTGGGAGCCAAATGTGTGCCAAAGTGCCCTCTTGGGAGCCACATGTGTGCCAAAGTGCCCTCTTGGGAGCCACATGTGTGCCAAAGTGCCCTCTTGGGAGCCAAATGTGTGCCAAAGTGCCCTCTTGGGAGCCACATGTGTGCCAAAGTGTCCTTTTGGGAGCCAAATGTGTGCCAAAGTGCCCTCTTGGGAGCCACGTGTGCTTGTAACATCATCATTCCTATGTTCCCCACTTTGTATGGGATTGGGGATGACCCGGGGAACATAGGTACGCTCCTGAGAAAGGTGTGTGTGTGTGTGTGTGCGTGTGTGTGTGTGTGTGTGTCTCACTGAGTCCATCTGGATCTCCACAGTGTCTCCGTCCAGCTCATAGTGGGAGATGAGTGGCTCGTCAGAGTCTCTGAACTGTAAAACAACGACAGGTGAGTTCATCACAGGTGATGTGATGTCGCTCCGACTGATCTGAGCTCAGGGGGGAGGGGGCCTCACCTGTCTCAGGTCGTCCAGGTACGCCTCCACACCTGTCGGCAGCTGGATCTTCATCACTGTGAGCCTGGACGAGATGTCCACCTCATTGGGAGGAGGTTTATACCTGAAACACACACACACACACACACACACATTATAGGTGACATGAGAATAAACAACATACGATTGGTTGATTTACAGGTGAGTCAAGTTGTTTTCATACTTGACGCAGGCCGTCAGGTGAGGAGCCCTCAGACTGTCATCTGAGGGGGAGGAGCACAAATGTCAGGTGTGAAGAGGCAGGAAGCACAGGCACAAAGACAGGAGCAGGACAGGTGAGTTACCTGGGGAGACGCGCTCGCCCACCATCTCTATGTTGAACTCAAAGTTACAGCTCTGTATGGACGCCGTGGTCTGGTAGAAAACCGTCTTCATCTGGAAACACAGTCAGGACGAGTTAACGGACAGGTGAGGGGAGGGAGGCCTGAGCAGCCTGTGGCGCTTGAACGCATCTCCAAGACAAAAAGGTGACTGTGGTAGTTCTTTTAATGGTTTAATTTCCCAAAGCAGGTGAAAAACAAAGACAAACTTAATTCCACATTAAACACACGTTTCAAAAACACAGAAAATACCATCAAATTAACAAACAACAGCAACATTTTATCAAACCGGCCCATTGCCATAATCCCTATAGTCATAGCAGTAGGTTCGTTACCTTTAATTGTCGGTGCAAGCTATTTTTTAAAAAGGCGGAGCAGAGCCGTGAGCTGCTCAGAGCTACGCTACGGAGGCTCATTATGGGATTTCTTGGTTTCCCTCATCAAACTCATCAAATACACAATCCAACAACTCCACAACGCTTTGGTGGACAAGTTGTGACCTGCACATTCACCACGCTATGAGATAATAACACAACGTTACCAGACAGAGTTGTTTTAGAGGGAAATGATGAAAAACTGTCCCTGAAGGCAACGCACATCAGCAGTTTTGCAAGAATTTACCTCTAAAACAACTCTGTGTGGTAACGTTGTGTTATTATCTAGCCACCATTAGCGTGGTGAATGTGCAGCTCACAACTTGTCCACCAGAGCGTTGTGGAGTTGTTGGATTGTGTATTTGATGAGTTTGATGAGGGAAACCAAGAAATCCCATAATGAGCCTCCGTAGCGTAGCTCTGAGCAGCTCACGGCTCTGCTCCGCCGTTCTAAAAATAACACCGACAATTAAAGGTAACGAACCTACTGCTATGACTATAGGGATTATGGCAATGGGCCAATTTGCCAAAATGTTGAACTATCCCTTTAAAGTCTGTAAACAATAGTGATAGTCAAAAACTTTCTGTCAGTCAGTCGACACTGTTGAGACTGACTACCCACCCCCCAGTGACAAAATAATGTCACGCAAGAAATTATAAATTGCAGATTAAATATTTCTACAAAAACAAATTACAGAGTCTACAAACGTAGCTAAACATAACGGATTCATGTGCAGCAAATAAGAATTGTGGTTTGAATGTTTTTAAATGGCTACAACAGTCAGTGTCAATCAAACAGAATTAGACCACGCCCACCTTCACGGTCGCCACACCTGTCCCAGAGTCTGTGGACACGATGACGTCATCATCCTTCGTCACCTGTCCGAAACAGAAACGGGTGGAGAGGAAACAGGTGTGAGGTCCAGGGGGTGGTTAATGAAGCGCGCCGCGTTCAGCTGTCTCCGTCTCACCTCGATGGGCGTGGCCACAGACATGCTCTGGGTCAGGTGGGGACTCCCCAGCGTCCCGTATTTGCTTTTGCCGTAGCGGATGCTGACGCGCTGGTTGAGATGGGGTCGGCTGGTGGCGGCGCTGTACGCCGTCAGGGCCGCCAGGGTCAGGGCCGTGTCCTGGCAGAGGTCAAAGGAGAACCCATAGATGGACAGAGTACTTGAGTAAGAGTACAAATACTACTGGTCAAAATTACAAGAATTACAAGAAGTGTAAAGTTACAAGAAAAAGTAGCTCAGTTAACATGTTACTCGAGTAAGAGTAAAAAAGTACTTGCTTTTAAAGGTACTTAAGCATCCAAAAGTACATACTTTTAAATTTACTTTAAGAGTAAGAGTACATTTCTTATTTTTCACATCAATGAATTACTATATATTTTTCAAAATTAATTTAAGGACCTTTTAACTCTTGTTCCTGAGAATTAACTATTTGAAACCACCTGCACTGATGCTTTTAGAACCACAATGTTATATAAAGCTGCAGAAACACCTAGAAAAACACAACAAATCAAATGAATGGGATCATAAGAGGACAGCAATTGTCATTTTCATGTTTTACACCCCCCAATGCTGTATTTATGTGGTACCACAGGAGATTACAGGCAAACGTTGATAAAAATAACAATTCTTTAATTAAGTAATGCAGATGTTTATTAACAATCATTTAACTCTTGCGTGAAAACTGTAACCAAATGAACCTGCACCGTCCAACTAACTCTTACTCTTACTTTTCAGCGTTCCTAGAAATTAACTCAAGTAAAAGTAAAAATATTTGTCTTGGAAATGTATTCAAGTAAGAGTAATAAGTACCAAAGAAATCTAATACTCAAGTAAAGTACAAATCCTCTAGATATGTACTTAAGTACAGTACTCAAGTAAATTTACTCTGTTACTGTCCACCTCTGAGGAGAACCCATAGATATCTAGAAGAAGACTAGATGACTTTATATGAGATGAGTTTATACTGTTTATACTCTCCACTATATGAGTTCAGTGGTGTCTCTAAGGATTCCAGTCATGTACCATTAGATATTTGATTGTTTTCTGAGTTTTTGTTGTGGTTGAAGGAATTGCCCCCATAGAAGACAGCAACCCTATGTCACGTAAAGGCCACGCCCCCTGTCCGGTGAAAACAAAGAAGTCCTCAGTCTGTTCCAATACAAAAAACCACAATGCAAACAAGTTGTTGTGTGGTATATTGTTCGTCGAACAACTTAAAAGAACCTAACATCAGATTTTCCCTCCTCCCCTTAAGAGAGTGGGACAGGAAAATAAGAGATTTATGGCTTCAGGCCGTATGAAGAATGGACAGAAATGGCCTGAAGCCGTGGGACCTGGCTAGTCCACATGTGCTTGTGTGGTAAACCATTCAGGGGGGGCGACCGCCATTCCGAAGGTCCGCTATTCCTAAACTGTTCTAACCACTGCACTACGGCAACAATAGATTGATATGTTTCACTCAGCGTTATATACCGCGCCTCTCGCCGCTGAGTGGGCTCATTCTCCGGTAGGATTTATGGACATACATTCCCTAAATCTTAAATTTTTTTGGTAAAACGACGTGATATAGCTGTCTGCCTGACAAATGTTAGCTATTGCAGGAGGTTTCTAGCCTCGTAAACCAGCCTCTCGCGGAAATGCATTTCATTTCATTTCTCGGGAGAGTCTGGCCTCATTCCCCCTGTAAGCGTTTGGGGTGGGCGGGAGTAGTAGCGTTGACAGACAACCCCATTCAGCCAATCAGCAAGTTGGTGAAGTGACGGGGCGTTGCACCAGTCGGTCCCTGATTGGCCAACGTGCTGTGTCAATCACAGCGGCGACGCTGATTGGCTCGGCCTTCTGAGGGTTAGAATGGGGATGAGGCCAGACTCTCCCTCGGAATGAAATGAAATGCATTTCCGCGAGAGGCTGGTTTACGAGGCTAAGAGGTTTCCAGGCCGGTTAACGTTAGATAGGCCAAATCAAGACGGACGACAGCGGGATTTGTATTTACCGCCAGTCAAAGCCAGCAGTTTGTTTTCACCGGAATGGGGGTGTGGCCTCACTTGCTACTCTCATCTATAGGTTAGCGTTGTCGCTATCCCTAGCGCCGGGTAGCCATGGTGTAACTCCGTATGCCTGCATCAATTTTAGTCGAGTTTTTTGCCCCCCCCCCCCAACACTGGATGACCATCAGGACAACGATTTAGGGGTCAAAAATGACCAGAATTCCCCTTTAAGAAACTTTGACGGGTTCGACAATGACTTCCTGTTTACATCGTACCAGCCAGTAGCTGTCACTTTTCCGCTGTGTTGCTAAGCCTCCTCCCAGTCATGTGCAGTTTTCAACGAGGCCTTTGATAATCAATCAGTTACGATGTGTGTATTTATGTAGTCGTATCTGTCATAAAGAAGAGATTACGGTTTACTGCGCACGTAGCTAACACTAAGAAGAAACAACACAACAATAAGCAAACAGGCAATGACATGGAACCCACAAGGCAAACGAGGCAGAGGAAGACCAAAAAACACCTGGAGAAGGAGCACAGAACAAGAGCTTAAGATGCAGGGACTGACGTGGAAACAGCTGGAGAGAAAGGCCCAGGACAGACGAGGGTGGAAACAATTCATCAATGGCCTATGTTCCGAAAGGAACACAAAGGCCTAATCGAAAAATCGCGCACGTAGCAAGAGCAAGAACAAGAGCTGTGACACCGGGTCAGAGGCTCTGATCGCAGGTTTGGTTTCCAGCCATGTGGAAGGAGGCTTCACTCTCCCTGTAACAAGTTACAAGTCATTTATCTAACATCACCATTAGTTCCAAGCTGTTTAGGGTTAGGGTTAAGGGGTTGAAGGTAGAGATGAAAGTTCTTCTCCTCTGTGCTACTGATCGTGCGGTGTTCCTAACGGTCTGGCAACCGACTGCTGGAATTATTTTTCTGTTGTTGCTGTTGCCTATATTGATCAATAGATGGTGGGGTTCTGCTCGTTCTCCATAGTCAACCTTTAATTCCGATGAGTTTAAGACTACTCATTTTATTTCCAAAGCCTAGAAAAGAAGACAGGATAGTCTGTTAATTCAATTTTCGACCAACTTTGAAGCTTGGTTTTTCTTTTCTTTGGATAATGGTTTTGAACTCCAATGATTTGATTTCTCCTGAGGATCTGGCTGTTTTAACTATATTTTCGTTTGTTTGTTTTTTTGTTTGTTTGTTGATGTGATTTAATTCATTCATTCATGATGCAAACTGTAGGCCTAATAGCTGTATACGGTCAACATTTCACCAAGTTATGAGTAGTTTTTTTTAATGCAGGTGATTGGATCACCATGCAACAGAATCACAGGGAGTGGACTGACGCAAGATGGCCGCCTGTGAGTTACGTCGTGTGTGTGTGTGTGGGTGTGTGTGTGTGTGTGTACCTGTGGAGAGTAGAAGGCCTGTCCGTAGTTCTGGCTGTTGGTCAGCCAGGCCATGACGGGTTGTGCGTACTGGATCCCGCCCTGAGACACAAAATAAATTCTGATTGGACACCGGTTTCAGTTTTCAGAATATTGTTGATCAATATTCATATTGAACCATTAAAGGGACAATGAGGAGTTTTGGAAAGCGAAGTGTTCTCCTACTACATTTACCATGTTTACCATGCAAACAACATGTTTGAAAATTTTCAGTCTGGTTTCCGCCCTGGCCACAGCACGGAAACTGCTCTGGCCAGGGTCACTAACGACCTACTGATGTCAGCTGATGCTGGCTCACCATCCCTGCTCATTCTCCTTGATCTCACTGCAGCTTTTGATACGGTTGACCACCACATTCTCCTCCATCGCCTACACTCCACCATCGGACTATCTGACTCAACTCTCAACTGGTTTACCTCCTATCTCACTAACAGAACTGAATACGTCTCCCTGGGAGAAGCCAAGTCAGACACACTCCCCGTCTCCTGTGGTGTCCCCCAAGGGTCAGTCCTCGGACCCACCCTTTTCACTGTCTACATGCTTCCCCTTGGCCGTGTCATCAGCCGGCATGGAATATCTTTCCATTGCTATGCTGATGACACCCAACTTTATTTCAAAATCAACCCAGCATCCTCTGACACCCTGCCATCTTCCACACTCACCACCTGCCTGGGGGAGACAAAGGCGTGGATGAAGGAGAATTTTCTGCAGCTTAACAGTTCAAAAACTGAAGCCATTCTCATTGGCACCCCACATCAGACCCGGTCATCCACCATTACCAGTATCACCTTCGCCGGCCACGACATCCACCTTTCTCCATCAGTCACCAACCTTGGTGTAATAATGGACCCCCACCTGACCTTTGAACTTCACATCAAACAGCTTTGCAAAAACTCTTTTTACCACCTAAAAAACATTGCAAAACTCCGTCCATCACTCTCTCTCCCAGATGCAGAAAAACTCGTCCACGCCTTTGTCTCCACCAGGCTGGACTACTGTAATGCTCTTCTTGCCGGGATCTCCAACAAAAACATCCAAAAACTCCAATACATTCAAAACTGTGCTGCCCGGATCCTTACAAGGACACGAAAATTTGACCACATCACACCAATTCTCAAATCCCTCCACTGGCTCCCTGTCCCATTCAGGATTGAATACAAGGTTTCCCTACTGACCCACCAGTGCCTCCATGGTAATGCTCCTATTTACCTGAAGGAGCTAATCACCCCTCAGCCCACTTCACGACACCTCCGCTCCGGTCAGGCAAACCTCCTGCAGATCCCAAGGACCAAACTCCGAACCATGGGAGACAGAGCTTTCTGTCACGCCGCTCTCTGTCTTTGGAATGCTCTCCCTGACCACCTGAGAGCACCACTGACCCTGGACACTTTTAAAAAAGGCCTAAAAACCTACCTTTTTAAAAAAGCCTTTCATTAGTTGTTTCCTTTGGAGAGACGTTCTCTCTCAAAATTTTAACTTTTACTTTTCTCTTTTTTTCCCTATGTAGCACTTTGAGATTGTTTGCTCAATATAAAGTGCATTACAAATAAAATTCATTATTATTATTATTATTACCATGAGCCTCCGCGCGCACGGTGAAATTCTTGGACCGGCGCAAGACTGACGTGTTGCCAAGAATGTTTTCATTCATCAACAATGAAAGTCAGAGGTTGGAAGATGATCACATACTGTCGTAGTTCCCACCATAAACGGCGATTCAGCTGCATTATTCTCATGACTCGCCGGGCAGCGTCCGCAAAACCAAAAGTAAGGAAACACTGGTCGGCTCGCCCAGCATTTCCGCCACTAATTAAAATAACAAAATAACGATAGAGACAAAACGATATATTTATCGAAAATGGACCCATTAACTCTTTCGCGACCATTGACGAGTAAACTCGTCAAAACCGTTTTTTTACAGATTAGGATAATAGACACTCTGAGGTACCCTGTGTGTGAATATGGTAGTCCTCTGATATGTAAAACTGTTTTAAACTAAAATCAAAACATAATGTTTTTTATAAACTGTGTGATCTTGGTTTTGTTTGAGTAATCTGTCTCCTTGAATGCTGCTCTGGGGACAGCCTGCAGCGCTGTGCGGCTGTCGGCTACAGTGTTGCCACTTTCTCGCTGAATCTGGCGACTTTACAAACCCTCTTTTGACAAAAGCGACCGACGAAAAATCTGGCGACTTTCTCCGGTGCTGTTACAAACGTTTCTGGTTTGGAGACTCGGATCTGAAAGCACGTTATCACGGCTGTTTTCACGGTGCAGCGGAGCGGGCGCTGCGCAGCGGGCGCTCTGCAGCGGGGGCTGTGACCGGCCGCCCCCCGCCCCAGAGCACCCATCGCCGGCCAGTCACACAGCAGTGTCACGGAGCTGCTGCGCTGCAGCCAGAGACCCACACCGCTGCACTGCTGCTCTCCACGCTGCCACACCCCTCAGATTTGCCTACAAATATATTTATTTAGCCGTAGAAATGATTTGAGAGACGCCACACTGCAGAGTAGCGGTAAAATGAGCAGATTGCCACTTGACACAAAAGTGCGTTTTTCTCTGAAACTAGAGCGGGAGCTCCGTTTTTGGAGAAACCCAGCTCTCTTCTTCTCCTTCGTACTCACCAACGAAACGGCGGAAAAACTCGCCGTTTTTTCGACGAGCACGTTGGAAAGTCACTCTTCAACCACGTGAAAACCGTTTGTTTCTAGGTGATGTACAGAGTTCGGTTCGACGTGAGAAAAAGGTAAACAAATAGCCAAAAACATGTGGTCCTGAGCGGATGTGCTGAGGAATTAGTGTGGTCGCGAAAGAGTTAACAAGTGTGGGTAGCGTAGATTCATCCAACTCCGTTGTCCACAAAAACACATTCCAACAAATATTTTAAAAGCCAGTTAAAGATCATTAATGCAATAAGGTCAAGGATAAATAGAGTGCAGGTTATTATGTGTCTCACCCTGAGCAGCACCGTCTGCACCACATACGCCGTCATCTCCACCGTCAGACCACTGGACCGGTCCGGGCTCAACCACCCACCCGCCGTACCGGGCTCCTGCCAGTACCGGACAGCAGGGGGGCCAGCTGCACACACACACACACACACACACACACACACACACACACACACACACACACACACACACACACACACACACACACACACACTGTAATGGTTAATTTGAATATTCCTTTGTTTTAATCACTTGTGACGTCCCCACCCCCTGCTTTCCCTCCGAGGTATCAGATCTTCTTTTGTTTACTACCCATTTGTGTATTTTAATGTCTAAACCTTGTAATTGCATTTCAAGTTTCGGAGACACCCAACCTCTCACTTTCTCATGATATACTCAAACCCTTTTGTATTTTAAATTGTGTTGATTAGACCTCTTAATCACAGTCCAGGATGTCAGTGCCGATACCTGTGAAAGACAAGAGTGTGAAAAGACATCCTGAGTAGGGGGGCTGACCCCTCAGCAGACAAAAGATGTAAATCACACCCCAGAAGTGGACTTTCCCTCAGCTATAAATGTTTAGGTTTTCCCCATGTTCAGAGTCTTTCTTTGCCATCTCCGCTCGGGTGAAGATTGACCTTTCTTTGCAAGGAAATAAAAACAATGTCGGCCGGCGAAGTCTCTATTTCAGTATTCACCAACAGCAAACAGCAAAAAATTTCCACGACACCCACACACACACACATATATATTAAGTTTTTTAATCTAGATTAATCTCACTGCAATCCTGTAGTTGATCTAGATTAAAATGCTAGATTTGAATTTTGCCGAAGACATTCAAAAAATGCGTGACCTATCTATCTAAATAATGAAAATGTATTACAAACTCATTGAGAAAGCTGTTCTACTATAATATTCGGTAATGGAAAATAATATTTAATAATATTGGTGTTTAATTATTTATTTTGTCAAACACAAGTAAAGTTAGGCAATCTTACACAGGTTCTGTCTCCATGTGGACAAAGCTCTTTCCTACTGATATATATATCTTTATCTTCTTTATTCTATTCTGTTTTTTATTTTTGTTCCTCTTTTATTCTATGTTCAAATACACTTTTATTCATTCATAATATTGTATTCTTTTTATATTGATCTTAAATTGTATAGGTATTATTATTATAACCTTTATTTATCCAGGTTTGTCCCATTGAGATCCAAGATCTCTTTTTCAAGAGAGACCTGGCCAAGAATGAGAACACATAGTTTCAACACAGTCACATTAATCAAAGACACAAAACAAACAAACAAACAAAAAACAATAGAATTTTCAAAATTATAGTATATGTGTAAGTTTTTGCACTATAACTTTTGATTTATTCTATTTTATTTTATCTTTAACTCTTTTTGGTACCTTTATGTTTGCACCACGCAACACACACACACACACACACACACACACACACACACACACACACACACACACACACACACACACACACACACACACACACACACACACACACACACACACTTCTCTGTATGGCTGAATCCTCGAGCCTCCTCATCAGCGACACCGCCGCGCCGCTTCTGGGGTCATGAAGGGTCAGAGCGAACGCCGCCACCGCACGCACATAAACACTCTTGACATTCAGGGCATTCTGGGAAATGTAGGCTGCTGCGGACGCCATTTTCTGTTGAGGCAGCTGTGATGGAGGAGGAGGAGGAGGAGGAAGAGGAGGAGGTCTGTGTTAAACTGTAGGAGGAAGAAACAGGAAGAGGAGATGGAGGGGAAGACAGCTAGGTGGAGATGGAGGAGGAGATGGAGGAGGAGGAAACATGAAGAGGAGATGGAGGAGGAGGAAACAGGAAGAGGAGATGATGGAGGAGGAGACAGGAAGAGGAGATGGAGGAGGAGACAGGTGGAGATGGAGGAGGAGGAGACAGGAAGAGGAGATGGAGGAGGAGACAGGTGGAGATGGAGGAGGAGACAGGTGGAGATGGAAGAGGAGGAGACAGGAAGAGGAGATGGAGGAGGAGGAGACAGGAAGAGGAGATGGAGGAGGAGGAGACAGGAAGAGGAGATGGAGGAGGAGGAAACAGGAAGAGGAGATGGAGGAGGAGGAGACAGGTGGAGATGGAGGAGGAGGAGACAGGAAGAGGAGATGGAGGAGGAGACAGGTGGAGATGGAAGAGGAGGAGACAGGAAGAGGAGATGGAGGAGGAGACAGGTGGAGATGGAAGAGGAGGAGACAGGAAGAGGTGAAAAGGAGTAGGAGCTGGAGGAGGAGGGGATGAAGTAAAAGACAGGAGGAAGAGGAGGAGGAGGAGCAGCAGGAGGAGGAGGTCTCACATGCAGCTGCATGACTGGGTCACTGGTCTGTGAGGCTCTTTGCAGGGCGATGAGGACGAAGGACGTCAGGTACACTGATTGGTCGAGGGCACCGGAGCCGGCAGCCTGCAGCCAATCAGAGGAGAGGAGGCAGGTGACGGGTGAGGACGAGCACCAATCACTGAGCCTGAAATAAGCCAGCTCATTTATTTCCTGTCTTAAATTATTGGACCAACTGATTAAAGGGATAGTTCACCCAAAATTCAAATTTCACTCATTATCTACTCACCCTCATGTCGACTAAGAGAGTCCTCCGTTCCTTCTCTGAGTTACGGGGGGGGGGGGGGGGGTCCGCGCAGCAGTATTTGTCCATATAATGGATGTCAATGGATACCAACTTTCTTCGTCCAAAAAGACACACCAAAAAACATCCAAATACCTCCATAGTGCTCGTCTGTAATGTCCCTCTTGTACTGAAGCCGCGACATGAGAAATTGTTCTGCCGGTCAGTGCAAATCTCAGGAAGAGCAGTGAACTGAGACACTGGAAGCTTCCGCTACAAACAAGCTTGAAATATAGACTTATTTAATTTTTTTCGGAACAATTTCTCATGTTGGGGCTTCAATACAAGACGGACATTACAGACGAGCAGCATGGAGGTATTTGGATGTTTTTTGGTGTGTCTTTTTGTTACGAAGAAAAGTGAGCCCCATTCACAACCATTATATGGACAAATACTGCTGCACGGAGCCCCGCTGTAACTCAGAGAAGCCACGGAGGACTCTGAAACTTCTCACAGCTCTTAGTCGACATTAGGGTGAGTAGATAATGAGTGAAATTTGAATTTTGGTTGAACTATCCGTTTAATCAATTGGTCCAATAATTTAAGACAGGAAATAAAGGAGCTGGCTTATTTCAGGAAGTAGTGGAGCTGTGCATAAAGCCCATTGGGGCGGGAAACATAACATCTTCACGTAACATGTGGTACCCTAACGTATTGTCCTGTAACGTAACGTAACGTACTGTAGAAACATGAAATGTAAAGATAACATTGTAACACTGTAACATGACGTGACTTGAAATTTTATGACATAACATAACATGACGTAACATGACATGAGGTAACATGTTGCAGGAGGAGCAGGAGGAGCAGGAGGAGCAGGAGTGCTGCTGACCGTTATGGTCTTGGGTTTGTACGAGGCGGTCTCGATGAAGGCTCCTCCCGGCCTCTGAGCCTGGAGCAACAGCCACTCGATGGATTTGGCTGCAGACTGACTCTGGACTTTGGGGATGTGGTCGACCAGCGACAGGACGTTGACCAGCTGAGCCGTCAGCCTGGTGCAGAGAACAACACACAGTCAACGGGCTGGAAACACACAGTCAACGGGCTGGAAACACACAGTCAACGGGCTGGAAACACACAGTCAACGGGCTGGAAACACACAGTCAACGGGCTGGACCAGCAGGAACTGAAGCTGGTGGGTCTGAAAAAAAACTAAAACTTTTCTTAACTCATTGAGTGCCAAAAACGTAATTTCTCGTTTTTTGCTTTTTTTTTAAATTATGAAACTAGACACTTTAACACACCTTATGTGTAAATTTGGGGACTCTACGACGAGGAGAACTGAAATGGATGACGATCAAAGTCACATGACAGCTCATGATCTGGAAGTTTTTATCATAACTCGGCTTTTGCAAACGGAGTTCTGCTTCATGTGGATGCAGCAGCTGCTCTGCTCTCACCCGCGAGGCTCCAGCAGCTCGGAGCTGAAACAGGAAGCTCTCAGCCGACAGTCCCGCCCGGTCTTCATCTGGAGCAACACCGTGTCCTCCCCAAAGTCCTCCCGCGGTAAAATCTGATGGTCTCTGGGCCAAAGCAGACCGGCATCACCGACCCGTACCACAGAAGGACCGCGACCACCGGCGGGACCGGTTTTCCCGAGCCGCGGTGGCCGACTGACCCTCACGTTCCGCGGCGAGAGGCTGTGACACGGCACGGTGCGTCTGTGTTATTGTTGTTTAGTGGCGCCCCCCCCGCCCCCGATGGTGGTTTTGTGAATAGAACAACAATTGTTGTATATATTTATCTTATACGAGCCCTTTGATCCAGAAATGCGAGTGTGAGAAGAGCGACAGACACAAACAGAGCACCTTTCATAAAAGACGCTCTATCTCCTTTTCTAGAAAAAAAGGAGGGATTTTGGTGAAACCCAGCCATGTTTAGCTTGACTTTTCTCAGGAACGGAGGCACGTAGAAACAAACGGTTTGTGGCCATTTGAAGCATAAAGTTTCACCTTTCAAATGAGCCACAGTATGTGTTGGTGGCAATAATATAGAATACGCTGTGGCTCTACAAAAATCGTCAAAAATGGTCTAAATTGCCGGTACACTTGACTAAAACTTTGGAAAGGAGCGCGGCACTCAATGAGTTAAACTCTGTTTGTAGAGTGACCTGGTTTGTGTTGTTTTCACCACTTTGTCAGTTGTGAGTTGTGTGATAACTCTTGTGTGCTTACTGTGATGTTTTGTAAAAAAAAAAAAAAAAAAAAAAAAAAGTGGAATAAAATCTGTAACTTGTGTCTAGTAGATGACGATTATTGATTATGGATTTGCCAGAACAGTGATTGATTGAATCAATGTGTGAAGAGTGTGTCTGCAGGTGGAGGCGGAAGATCTTCGGGTGCATGACGTCTGTCCGACTATCCATTTCTCCGACCATACATTGCTTTATTTTTGCATCCATTAGTCCGACCTCCCACTTCTCCGACTTAAGTAGCCCTAACCCTTAACCTTACCCTAAACCTAAACCTAACCTTAACACTGTAGAACGGGTAGTCGGAGAAATGAGCCGTCGGACTTTTGGGCAGTCGGACTGATGTATGCTCCCCAAGATCTTCAGGTGTGTACGACCAGGTGCAGTCAGTCAGTTTCTGTCTACGCTTCACTGCAGGTGAAGGTGTGTGTGTTGAGGTGAAGGTGTGTAGGTGTGTGTGTGTGTGTGTGTGTGTGTGTGTGTGTGTGTGTGTGTGTGTGTGTTCTGACCAGGTGCTGCCTTCCCCCTTCCCCCATCGGCTGTAACTGGAGTCTGGACGTTTGAAGGAGCTGATGCTGACGAGTGCTGCACACACACAAACACACAAACACACAAACACACACAGTGAATACACCCTTCACATGGCCGTCAGTGTCTCCTCACCATAGACTGTAAACAGAATGGACGTAGTACCGTGACGTCATCCATTGGTTTGGGGGAGTCTGGTCTTTTTTTTTGTTGACGTTTTTTATTTTTTTTATTTTTTTTTATTTTTTTAGAAACTTTATTAAGTCATCATGGGGCAAAACAATTCAATACACCAACAGAACATCGCCAGGGGGTTTCAATACAATACAATACGAGACAAGCTTTCATACAAAAACATTGTAAAGTGTACATACAGTACAGGCCAAAAGTTTGGACACACCTTCTCATTCAATGTGTTTCCTTTATTCTCACTGAAGGCACCAAAACTATGAATGAACACATGTGGAATTAACAAAAAAAGTGTGAAATAACTAAAAACATGTATTTTCTTCTTTGTCTTATCTTTCTTCTTTTCTTCTTCCTCTCCTTCTTCTTCCTCCTCCTCTATCTCTGACCCCACCAATTCTAGTTTCTTTAAAGTAGCCACCCTTTGCTCTGATTACTGCTTTTTGCTCTTGGCATTCTCTTGATGAGCTTCAAGAGGTGAACCTGACCTGAAAATGGTTTTCACTTCACTGGTGTGCCTTGTCAGGGTTCATTAGTGGAATTTCAGTGAGAATCTACAATGTAAATAGTCATGAAAATAAAGGAAATGCATTGAGTGTGTCCAAACTTTTGGCCTGTACTGTAAATTCAAAGTCTTTATAGCTTTCATGTTGATGGATTTTTTAATAGACTTAATGTATTGTTTGGCTTCATTTTCAAAAATAAGAAAAAGTGGTTTTTGATTAGTGTAACGACATTTATGAATGTGCCATTTGGCTAATTGTATAATAAGATTGATGATATAGTATTGTTTTTCTGTAGAAGATGGATTGTCAGTGAAGCCAAACAATACATGTCCAAAGCACAGGGAAAAAAGAGGTTCAATCGAAAAACAAATCAGGTTACAAATATCTTCCCATAATTTAGTTGAGAAAGGGCAAGACCAAAATAAATGAAAAACATCTTCAGGGTGTCCTACACAGAAAGAGCAGTTTAAATCTATATATTTTTTAAATCGTTGTAAAAAAACTTTTGATGGGTAAATTCTGTGAATTATTTTAAAAGATACTTCTTTTGTGGAGTCTGGTCTACTACGGGGATTTGAACTGCGCCGCCATCTTGGATTTTAGTGGGAGTGTGCTTTCCTTATTTGGAGAGGTGCGGCGGTTAGCCGGCCGAGAACCCGATCACTGAACTGGAAGCAACCAACTAACAGCCGGTAACTGTCTGAACCTGTCACTCAACGTAACCACGCCCACATTTATGTAAACATTTTAAGCCTAAACTAAACTACACTAAAACGGTTGTTCACGGAGGTGGAAACTATCGGTAGAGACCAAAAACAAAAAATGTACCCGGCTGAATTTCCCAGCAATGGGATCAATAAAGTATCAATCAATATCATCTCATCTATCAATATGTTTTTTTAAGCTGTAAAGTCGGCTATTTCAGCCATTCACTTGTAAAACCCACAACTCCCCCCTTGGTTACTAATGGCGCTACTTTTTTCAGTGACGAGTAATCAAAAAAGTTGCTGTTTCCCCTGTTTATAACGCCATCCATCACCGTTACTGACAGTAACATGCACCATTACTTGACTCAAGAAGTCCCGTCACAAAATAATAATACACCCATAGACACTTTTTTTTCCAGTCCATCAACTAGGTGGGAAAAAAAAATGTTTTAGTATTCCTCCATACAGGCAGGAGCGTAGGATATTTGAGCATTTAATGTAAAAAAGTAACGCAATAGTTACTTTTCCAGGTAATAAGTTACTTTTATAATGTAGTAATTCAGTTACTAACTCTGTGTTTTTTTTTTAAAAACACAACATCTCCTTTCATTGTTATGCAGATGACGTCCAAATCTATCTTCCACTCAAACAAAACAACAAAGATTCACTGAAGCCTCTCATTAACTGTTTGGAGGACATAAAAACATGGATGCACCTAAACTTCTTGAATCTCAATGAAAGCAAGACAGAGATTGTAGTGTTTGGGCAATACCTGAACAAGGACATTGCACTTGGCCCTTTAACTTGCTCCATTCAGTCATCTGCTAAAAGTATTGGCGTAATATTAGACTCTACATTCAAATTGGACAAACAGATCAGTTCTGTTGTGAAAACAAGCTTTTTTCAGCTACGACTCCTTGCCAGAATTAAACCATACCTGGTTTCTACAGATTTTGAGAGTGTTATTCATGCTTTTATTACTTCAAGATTAGACTACTGCAACTCTCTGTATGCTGGCCTGGGGCAGTCATCCCTCCACTGACTTCAACTTGTTCAAAATTCAGCTGCCCGTCTTTTAACAGGAAAGAGAAAAAGGGACCATATCACACCAGTTTTAGCCTCACTACACTGGCTTTCTGTTAAATTCCTGTGGCAGCACCCAGGCTCTGGAACAAGCTTCCTAGACACATAAAATCTGCTGAAGATGTTGTGCAATTCAAGTCTTTGCTCAAGACCTACTTTTTCTCGCTGGCCTTCAGTGTGGGTTAATATGGGGAACTCAGCTATGTAAACTGTGGAACTGTCTATTTGTGCTGAATGTGTTTGATATCATGTGTCTGATGTGACTTGTACAGCACTTTGGTCAACAATGGTTGTTTTTAAACGTGTTATATAAATAAACTTGAATTGAACTGAACTGAACTGTTTACTTTGACTTTTTAAAAGTAACGCGCCCAACACCGCTCCTCACCCTGGTTGATCTTGGTTTGCAGCAGTGCTTTGTTGGTGTTTCCTCCGACGGCGCTCCAGCTGTTGGTCTTCTCCAGGTATTGGTACATGTGGATCAGGAGGAGGAGGTGATCCAGCTCCGAGTCTGCAGAGCCGGCCGGCATGTCGAAGAGCTCCCTGAGCCCTTTAACGCTGTGAATCACTTCCATCACTTCACCCAGAGTTTCACCTGCAGCACGGACAGTGGTGGACAGTAACAGAGTCAATTTACTTGAGATGTCCAGAGGATTTGTACTTTACTTGAGTATTAGATTTCTTTGATACTTATTACTCTTACTATTGGCTTCTTTTTCAGAAATAAATTTATTTTCCCTATGATCTGCAGAAAGAGGATTGTTAAAGCTGTCTTTATGCCAGTGTTGGACTATGGTGATATTATTTATAGGAATGCTGCCCCTTCAACTCTTTCACCTCTAGATGTGGTCTATCACTCTGCTCTTAGATTCATTACCGGCGATAGTTACAGCACTCGTCATTGTAATCTGTACACAAAAGTAGGTTGGTCTTCCCTGTCAGAAAGACGCAACAATCACTGGCATCTCTTCATCTTTAAAGCCATTACTGAAAAACTCCCCATATTCAACTCGCTCCAATGGCTGGCTTACTTTTAAAGTCCCCCGGGTACAAACTGAACTTGGTAAATCAGCATTTTGCTATGATGCCCCTGTACTGCCTCCTGGAACGATCTTCAACTCACACTTAAAATCAATGCTCCTCCATCCTATCAACATTATAAAAGCATCATCTCAAACCTCTTTACCACAGTCTGGAACTGTTTTTAAATTTTGAAATGAATCAGATGTACGTATTTAACTTTTGTAACTGTGTTTTATCCTATGCTTTTTGTTGCATTGTGTTTCGCTTTGAATATTGCTGTGATCTCGACAACATTGCAAATGAGGGTAAAACCTCAATGTCCTTTCGAGAATAAATAAATAAAATAAAGGTTTGAGTCCCAAAACACGAGTCCGAGTCGAGTCTGAAGTCTTTTGGCCACAAGTCAAGTCTGAAGTCTATGTGTGTGCGACTTAAGTGCGACTCGAGTTCGAGTCTCAAACTGGAGTCCCCATCTTTGACACACAGTCACACCTGCAGCAGCACAACACAAGATGTTCTTCACCAGGCAGCGACCTGAGGCTGCAGTTCCTCTTCCTGACCACCAGAGGGAGCCAGTCGCCATTCACTCTCAGGTTAAAATGACTTGAAGGTGTTCTCTGCTGCACTGTGTTGTTTGTATAATGTCTTGTCTTGTTTTGTGTGTTGATGTTTCACGCAACATTCTGTGTCATGTTGTGTGTTGTCATGTTTTATCCTTTATTCTGCGCTGCAGCAGTACACATGTATGCATGTGTAACGGATGTGCACTTACTCCACCCATAAAACACGTGCTAACCAACCCGCCAAGTGGTTGTCAACCTCTTGGCGAAGAGGTTAGTACGTCGCCTCCGGTGCGGGAGGTCGTGGGATCGAACCCCACCTAGGGCAGGCCGTGAGAAACACAACGCAGAGGGCCAGATCGACATCGGCTACAGTGGTGCCGTGACCCGGATGCCCTGGGTGGAGTGAGTTCAGCGGGGGTGAGTGTAACGGATGTGCACTCACTCCACCCATAAAAGACGTGCTAACCAACCCGCCAAGTGGTTGTCAACCTCTTGGCGAAGAGGTTAGTACGTCGCCTCCGGTGCGGGAGGTCGTGGGATCGAACCCCACCTAGGGCAGGCCGTGAGAAACACAACGCAGAGGGCCAGATCGACATCGGCTACACATGGTGCAGGGTAATGTAGAGAGTGAATAGTAGGCCTATACTTCTGCTTCCAAGGATATTATATTTTTCTTACTGCATGAAAGTTAATTTATCATTTGCCCAAACAAAGAACTTTTAACTACAGAAGATATGCAAAAGTCTCTGGTTTCTGCTGATGTCTCTGTTTGACCTACAACAGCAAATGAGGCCTTCAGTGTGAACATAGGCTATTTCTAAATTGTACCTTGTCTGTAACAACATCTATTACACGTCTGTCCGTCCTGGGTGAGGGATCCCTCCTCTCTGTGTGTGTGTGTGTGTGTGTGTGTGTGGGTGACTGACTTGACACATGTTATGAGCTGCATCCTGTGTCAGTCTGATTTAGGAGACAGAACAAGTTTGTCTACAATTTTCTGAAAAAATCATGTGTGTAGAGTGTAAATTGTGGCCGGGCCGAGTGTGGAAAGAGAAAAAATCTGGAGTTTTTCTGGGCTCTCTAACCGATGATGTCACGCACTCTGACACGAACATTCCGTGCAATACACAACCATTATAATCTCATAATTTCTCCAAAAATGATCACGGTCATTGATCAGGGATTGATCAAAAACTATATGACCTATCAAAACGTGGAGTAATACGCCAATACACAAGACTTGTGTCTACTGTTTAAAGTTCAAATGAAGTCTCTAGGTGAAAGTATGCCTGAACAGTAGACATTTGTTAAACTCCAATGATTGTTCTGTTTCGCTCTTTTTTTGGGGCAGGACTCAGCGGGACAGTCCTAAAATGGTTCAGGTCCTACTTAGAGGAACGGAGTTATTTTGTGACCATTGGTAGTTATCAATCCGATCGAGTGGCTATGACATGTGGAGTTCCTCAGGGGTCAGTCCTTGGACCCCTTCTGTTTAACCTGTATATGCTGCCTTTG
Organism: Trachurus trachurus; assembly: GCF_905171665.1. NCBI lineage: Eukaryota > Metazoa > Chordata > Actinopteri > Carangiformes > Carangidae > Trachurus > Trachurus trachurus. The sequence goes on along the minus strand of NC_139895.1, from coordinate 1,835,983 downwards.
GGTCAAATTCTACAGAACTCTAATGTCAACTATCATAGTTATGCAGATGACACACAGATATATCTTGCACTGTCTCCAGATGACTGCAGTCCAATAGAGTCATTATGTCACTGTTTAGAGCAAGTCAAAAATTGGATGAGCCAAAATTTCCTTCAGTTAAATCAAGAAAAAACTGAGGTCATTGTTTTTGGAAATAAAGAGAAGAGGGTTGCTGTCAGTAAACACCTTGAGTCACTGTCTTTAGAAACTAAAGACCAAGTCCGAAACCTTGGCGTGCTGATAGACTCAGATCTGACCTTCAACAGCCATATCAAATCAGTCACCAAATCAGCCTTTTATCAACTGAAGAACATATCCAGAATTAAGGGTTTTATGTCCCAAACTGATCAGGAGAAGCTGGTTCATGCTTTTATCTCCAGTAGACTAGACCAGTGGTTCTCAAACTTTTTACACCAAGTACCACCCCAGAAAATACTTGCCTCTCCAAGTACCACCAAGTCGGCGGGGGGGGGGGGGGGGGGTGTACCCTAACATTAGAAAGCTGTCTTAAAGATCATATTCATATATTCATATATAAGAAATGACTCATATTTCACCCAAAAACCTGCTCTTTCATCTTATACAAGTTACTTAATTTAAACTTAAACGGTATCCATACTAATCAAAATTTAGGCTTGAAAAAAAAATATTAGTTTCTGACCTAAAAAAAAATGTTTTTGGGCTGTAAAAGCTACACACTGACACAGCCATGTAAATTCACATGCAATGTCAGGGAGGGAGTGGGTAGGCTACACATTATATTGAGCACATTTACACACTGTTATCCCTTATTGGTGAAAGTGATGCTGTTACAACCATCCCCAGTCTTCCCTAATAATAATAATTACTAATTACTAATTATAATGGCGGTATACAATGATACGTTGTTTCATTTTTCAGCTCATACACGTTTGTTTTCAGTCGGGTCCAAAAGCCACAGCACTGACAGAGCGTCATGTTTCCATGACGACTGGCCGGAAAAGATTAGCAGTGCCTCATGTTTATATGACCCCCGATCGTAAAAATAAAACTCTGAGAAGTAACACTAAACTTTAACATCAAAGACACACGTACGCAGGTTATTTGAAGCGCAGCTCATTTCATTTTATAAACGAGCCGCTCCAGTTGGACTGTAGCCGAGCTAACGGAGCTAGCAGAGCTAACGGAGCTAACGGAGCTACGGAGCTAACAGGTAAACAGATACACGTGAGGTCAGAGCGGTGCCTGGACTCGTTTGCTGATAGTGATGTCGGCATTTTCGGCAGGTTTTTGCTTGTATTTATACCGTCTCTATTCTATGGTATCATCGCAACATCCTGCAAATGCATTTTTGGTCATTTTCAGCCGAAGATATGTGGTTGCCTGATTTTTTGGTGCATCTGAAATTTATTTTATTTTATTTATGTTTAATTCGGTGAGTCTTTTGCGTACCACCTAGAGGGAGCCTGCGTACCACTAGTGGTACGCGTACCACAGTTTGAGAATCACTGGACTAGACTACTGTAACGGTCTTCTGACTGGTCTCCCCCAAAAAAGCATCAAACAGCTGCAGCTCATTCAGAACGCTGCAGCTCGAGTTTTAACCAGAACAAAGAGATCAGATCACATCACCCCGGTTCTTAAGACCTTACACTGGCTCCCAGTCAGCTACAGAATAGATTTTAAAGTTCTGCTCCTGGTTTACAAATCACTGAATGGTTTAGGTCCAGAATACATGAATGACATGTTAGTAGGATATAAACCCAGTAGAGCTCTGAGATCTACTGACTCAGGTCAGATAGTGGAGCTCAGACCAGACATGGTGAAGCAGCATTTAGCTGTTATGCTGCACACAAGTGGAACAAACTACCAGCAGAACTGAAATCAGCCCCAACTGTAAGCACTTTTAAATCCAGGTTAAAAACATTTCTCTTTTCACGTGCTTATAGCTGAGAACTTAAAACTTTATCTATTTTCTTTTCTTTTACTTGTATTTGCTCTTGCTTTTAACCCTGTTTTTAGTGTTTGTTTTTATTCTGTCTTATGCTTTTTTTTTTTTTTTTAAATGTTTCTTTTATTTTACTTTTATTTGCTCTTGCATTTAACTCTGTTTTTATTGTTTTGTTTGTTTTTATTCTGTCTTATGCTTCTTTTTTTTTTTTTTTAAATGTTTTGTCTTTATGTAAAGCACATTGAGTTGCCTTGGTATGAAATGCGCTATATAAATAAAGATGCCTTGCCTTGCCTTGCCTTTTTTTTCCGCCCTTCCCATTGACTTCAATGCAAAATTTTGCGCAGTTTTTCGCGCCTTACGTCGCGAAAAATTCGTAAACTGTTGAGAAAAGTAATAGCATACCGATCCCGATCAAGACGCACAGCGAATCGAAATTTGGTACGGAAGAGGAATAAGAAGAAAAAAAAAACCACACAATAACAGTGGTGCCCAGGCTTCGCACTACCGGTCCCGGTGCGATGGCCCGTGGCCCTAATAATCTATGTTGGGACTGTTAAGTGGGACCATTCACAATGACAATGAGCTATGTATTTGCTTCCTACCGTTGACCATCACCTGCCTCTTCACCACAGATCCAGGAACCACGTTGGCCGGCAGAATGTTCTGCAGGATCACTTTCTTCCTGGGCCAGCCTGAGACGAGATGAGATCAGAGGTTGACACAGTTCCTTAACACTGCTAAAACTCAAAATCTTACCAAGAATATTTATCTTATTTCTAGTCAAAATTTTCATTTCTAGTCAAAACAAATCTCATTCTACTTAAAATAAGACTCTTTTTAGGCACTTTTTTTTTTTTTTTTTT